>NC_071400.1:73884790-74195616 GCF_022682495.2 Desmodus rotundus
CTCCACAACTGTGAGAAAATAAATTGCAGTCGTTTAAGCCACCCAATCTGTGGTATTGTATGGCAGCCTGAGCAGGTGAATATAGCGATCACGATATCTCCCATTCCACAGGCTCTCCTCCAATGTGACAATAACACACCTATGACAATGACACTTTCAGTGGCGGGATCTATGTCTTATTCTCTTGAACCTGATCAGGACTTCATATCTACCTCAACCATTAGAAGACAGCAAAAGCTAAGCTGTGTGACTTCCGTAGCTAGGTCATAAAAACACTATGCAGTTCTACCTTGTCTCCTGGGGATGCACACCATTTGAACCCAGCCACCATGCTGTGAGGAAGCCAAGAAGCCACATGGAGAGGCCAGTCAATCCCAGGTGAAGTCCCAGAAAAGCTGTGAGTGAGAGAGCCTTTGGATGATTCCAGCCCCCAGCTGTGCAGTCACACCCTGTCCTTTGTGCCCCACCCCCCAACCCTCCACACAGGGGAGGCTGTGTGGAGCAGAGACAAGCTGTCCCCACTGGCTTTGCCCAGACTGGAGGTTTGTGAGCAAAATAAATGACTGTTGTTTCACACCACCCATTTTGGGGTGGCTTATTATGTAGCAGTAGATGACAAGAACAGAGGTCTTCAGAGCAAATGCTTCCAGGAGACTGCTGGGGAGAAAATGGAGCCAGGTCAATATACAGGCTTTACCTGCCTTGAGGGTATTGTAGTCATTTCAGATAATCAAACCGATGCAAGCCTCCAGCGTCAATCCAGATGAGTTTTTCTCAGAAGATTACACCCAGTTTCACGATTCCTATTCATTTTCAGGCAGCTCTGAAAGTATTTCCAAGGCGATTTTTCTTATTAATTGTGATCAAGCTCTGGCCAGAGTTTAAAGAGGGCATATGTGCCAAAAGAAAATGGTGGAATTGTGAGGTGGAGCTGGAGGCTAGAATAATTAAAGGTTAAACTCTAGGTCTGCATTGGTATTTATAGAATTTTCCATGCTTGGTGTGAGGGGTTTAAAACCAGGCTGAGCAGGGAAGCTCCCTTCAGCTCTCAAAGGAGGGAAAGGATTTTTAACACAGGGAACCAAGCTTGCCTGGTTCAAAGTTTTCAAAGGCAGCATAATTAAGCTGCTTTGTTGCTTCAAGTGATGCTGTAAAGGTGATGGGGGCTGGGAGAGTAGGCTCTGAACAAAACAAAGCCAAATAAAACACTTTCTTTCCTTACCAGACACCCAGGGCTGTCAGCAGTGAGTCCCCAGGTCTTTGAAAGCCTTTTTCTGCCTCTGGTGATTGCCAGGGGCTGGGAGGAAGAGGGAATAGGAAGTATCTGCTTAATGGGTGCAGGGTTTTATTTACGGATAATGAAAGTGTTGTGGAACGAGATAGAGATGACATTTGTACAACATGGTGAATGTACTAAATGCCACCGAATTGCTCACTTTAAAATGGTTAATTTCTAATGAACAAAATAAACTAACAAGCAAAATAGAATCAGAGGCATGGAAACATGGAACAAACTGACAGCTGCCAGAGGGGAGGAGAAAGGGGGATAAGAGGGGAAACAAGGGGACCAGTCAAAGAGCTTGTACATATGACCCATGGCCATGGACAACAGTGTGGGGATTGACTGTGGGAGTGGGGGGAGGGCTGGGCAGAGAAGGGTAAAGGGGGAAAATTGGGACAACTGTAACAGAATAACAATAATTTAAAATATGGTTAATTTCACATTATTGAAATTTTACCTCAATTTTTTAAAAAGTGGATTAGGAGGACATTGAAAGGAAACATGGAAAAATGAAGTTTAATGCATTAAAATGATAGGACTATTGGTGGATTCATTTTTATCTCTGAAAAAATTGTTGAAACATAGTTTGTGCAATGTATTTTTAATGTGTTTAAGAAAAAAAACTGTCATGTAAAAATTCTATTATACAAAACCAACTCTTAATGAACTATAACAAAATCCTTTACCTGTTCTTAAGACTTGTAGGGCAAGACTGTACAAAGAAAAAAACCATAAGGAAAGAGAAATTAAGGGCTAAGCTATTGCTTGTCACTTTTGAATATATATTAATATGTGTTATATGTCATATGTATTAATATATTATTAGCAAAGAATATATTCATGTAAATTAATAATGAAGAATATAAGAGATGAGCACAGTCTGTCTTCACCAATAAAAAATATATATTTAACGTCCATAGTGCCCCCAGCATGATGCTGGGCCCTGTAGGAGGCCCAGAAGATGGGTCGGAGTGGCCTTGTGGAGTTGACACCATAGGTCTATCTTGTGTGATGCTGATGACAAGGGGGTGAGGTCAAAGAACTAACCAAAATTGAAATATGCAAACAGGCTGCACAAAGGGAGTGCAGCACCTCAGCTGGACTTGGAGGGATGGCAGGATTTGCATAGGGGTTCTTCAAGGTAAGAAGGAACAGGCAGGGGGGGCAGGAACACAGGTGTCTGTGGTTAGGGGAATGGAGGAGAGGGCAGAGAGCTGTGCCGGACAAGCTAAATGAAGCATAGTTAAGGCAAGCCTTGAACTCCTCTCTTGAGGGATTAACAGTGCAGGCAGTAAGGAGTGGGGAGCCATGGTTGGCCCCTGAGTGGGGAATGGAAGCCATATTTTCAGAGGGTTACTCTGCCAGAATGACAGTAGACCCTGGATCCCCTTTCCTTTTCACCCAGGGGGCCCAGAGATGCCAAAACAAAGCCAGATCCCCAGGCCTGGCATGGATTATGATAGCAGCAATGAGAAGTTTTGAAAACCCTATCGTCGTACAGATGGTTTGTAGTCCCTCATCCCCAAACACTTTTAGAGAATAATGGTATGTCTTTTTAAAGATGGAGGATTGAATACATGCATTTATGCCTCGGCTTCATTCCAAAACTTCATGAAAATAATAGTAAAGGGATTTTCAAAGGGCATTCACCTACAAATATATAGAGAAGAGGAAAGGAGAAAATAACCAAGAGTTTTGGAAGCTGGAAAACAAAAGGTTGTTTGGTGACTAACTTCTAGCAGGGCTGAGAAACCTGAATCTTAAACTGGTAGTGGGAAAGCTGAGGAGTTACCTGAATTGCACCGCAGAACCTCTCCCCTTTTCAACGACTCAGAAGTGGTAATGCCAGGTGCTTCTGGAAGGGGAGGTGAAACAGACTAAGAACAGGAGGATCAATTAAAAGTCCATGTAAGAAGCAGTCAGATATCTGAATGCCTTCTGTTACTCTGTACACGTAAGTGACTGTTCCTCACCTCCCTTTCCCCTATTCCAGACAGAAGACTGGACTTTCATTATCTGGAGAGGGTTAAAAAAGAGAGGTGAGGGTCTTTGGATAGAGGTACCAGACATAGTTGAAAATAGGATACCCAGTTGAAAACAGGGAGATTGGATGTAAGTTTTCTTAGGAATATTGTGTCCACAGCCAAGTTCTCCTGCCCAGTTAACTCCTATAACCTTGACTTTCAGGCTTAGACCCTCTAGGAAGGAGATGGAATACTGACATCAGAGATTTCCCAATTAAAAGGCCTAGCCAAATCACCATAGAGCACTGATTCTCAAACTTTAGCCTACATCAGAATCCCCTGGAGGGTTTGTTAAAGCACAGACTGCCAGGGCTCCAAATTCAAGAACTCTGAGGTGGGGCCTAAGAATGTACATTTCTTAGAGGCTCCCAGGTGAGGCTGCTGCTGTTGCTGGTCCAGAGACCATACTTTGAAAATTATTGCTCTAGAGTAAAGTTTGTGATTGGCAAGCCACATCCTCACACACAGAGCATCCCCTCAGCTTATTAGTGCCCAATTATCAATGTGGATACATAACAGGTAATTACCAGACATCTAAGGAAAACATATAACATGAATGACCAAAACCAAAACAAACAGACGAAACAAACTGAAGGAAACAGAGACCATGCTGAGAATGTATGCTTCACACACGCACACATGCATGTGTGCGTGCACACCTCCTATCAGAAATGTCCCAGAAGAGACATTATTTTAACAGCATTAAAGAGAAGCACTCAGTGAATGTTTTAAAATTTCAGAGGATAGAGAACCAAGATGGCGGCGTAGGTAGACACACTGCGCCTCCTTGCACAACCAGAACTGACAGAAAATCGTATGGCAAGGAAGTCTGACACCAAGGAAATAAAAAATAA
Source organism: Desmodus rotundus (assembly GCF_022682495.2). Lineage (NCBI taxonomy): Eukaryota > Metazoa > Chordata > Mammalia > Chiroptera > Phyllostomidae > Desmodus > Desmodus rotundus. The sequence goes on from NC_071400.1 coordinate 73,888,951, forward strand.
ACATTCATCCAGACCGGTAGGAGGGGCGGAGACGGGCACCTGGGTGGAGAGGACTCGAGTTGCAGTGGCGGGACCGAGACTGGCGGAGTGTGGGACGAATGGGGCAGGCAGTCTGACCACTAGCAGACCCTGAAGCCCCACATTCGCGCACAGATAAACCGAGAGGGTCGGACTCAGAGTGGCGGAGAACGGGGCAGGCAGAGCAGTGGGTAGCACCCCGCAACCCCACATTCACGCACAGATAAACCGGACAAACAGCGGGGAGCGAAGCAGACCTCGCAACCCAGGGCTCCAGCGTGGGGAAATAAAGCCTCAAACCTCTGATTGAAAATGCCTGTGGGGATTGGGGCGGCAGCAGGAGAGACTCCCAGCCTCACAGAAGAGATTGTTGGAGAGACCCACAGGGGCCTAGGGCGTGCACGAGCCCACCCACTTGGGAATCAGCACCAGAGGGGCCCAGTTTGATTGTGGGTAGCAGAGTGAAAGACTGAAATACGGTGGAGAGTGAAGCGGGCGCTATAGCTCCCTCTCGGCCCCTCCCCCACGTACAGCATCACAGCGCAGCGACCAGCGTTACCCCGCCCCGGTGAACACCTAAGGCTCCACCCCTTTAAGTAACACACGCCCCAAGACCAAAAAAAAAAAAAAAAGAAAAAAAAAAAGGCCCAAATGACAGAACACTTCAAAGCTCCAGAAAAAATACAACTAAGCAAGGAAGAGATAGCCAATCTATCGGATGCACAGTTCAAAACACTGGTTATCAAGACGCTCACAGAATTGGTTGAATTTGTTCGAAAACCAGATGAAAAAATGAAGCCTATGCTAAGAGAAACAAAGGAAAATGTACAGGGAACCAATAGTGATGGGAAGGAAACTGGGACTCAAATCAACGGTGTGGACCAGAAGGAAGAAAGAAACATCCAACCAGAAAAGAATGAAGAAACAAGAATTCAAAAAAATGAGGAGAGGCTTAGGAACCTTCAGGACATCATGAAACGTTCCAACATCTGAATTATAGGGGTGCCAGAAGGAGAAGAGGAAGAACAAAAAATTGAAAACTTATTTGAACAAATAATGAAGGAGAACTTCCCCGATCTGGCAAAGGAAGTAGACTTCCAGGAAGTCCAGGAAGCTCAGAGAGTCCCAAAGAAGCTGGACCCAAGGAGGAACACACCAAGGCACATCATAATTACATTACCCAAGATGAAGCAGAAGGAGAGAATCTTAGAAGCAGCAAGAGAAAAGGACACAGTTACCTACAAAGGGGTTCCCATAAGACTGTCAGCTGATTTCTCCAAAGAGACCTTACAGGCAAGAAGGGACTGGCAAGAAGTATTCCAAATCATGAAAGGCAAGGGCCTACATCCAAGATTACTGTATCCAGCAAAGCTATCATTTAGAATGGAAGGGCAGATAAAGTGCTTCTCAGATAAGGTCAAGTTAAAGGAGTTCATCATCACCAAGCCGTTATTATATGAAATGTTAAAGGGACTTACCTAAGAAAAAGAAGATAAAAAATATGAACAGTAAAATGACAGCAAACTCACAGTTATAAACAACCACACCTGAAACCAAAACAAAAGCAAACTAAGCAAACAACTAGAACAGAAACAGAACCACAGAAATGGAGATCACATGGAGGGTTATCAATAGGGGATTGGGAGGGGGAGGGAGGGGGGAAAGGTACAGAGAATAAATAGCATACATGATAGGTGGAAAATAGACAGGGGGAGGGTAAGAATAGTGTAGGAAATGTAGAAGCCAAAGAACTTATAAGTATGACCCATGGACATGAACTATAGGGGGGGAATGTGGGAGGGAGGGGGTGGGCAGGATGGAGTGGAGTGAGGGGGGTGGGAAATGAGACAACTGTAATAGCATAATCAATAAATATATTTAAAAATTTTCAGAGGATAATAATCGAGCTATTGGAAATTTAAAATATAAGAGCAGAAATGAAAAATTAAGTAGAAGGATTAAACTATAAAGTTGGGAATGTTTTCCGGAAAATAAGAAAAGGAGGAGAGAGACAGAAAAAATGATTAATAGTTAGTTCAATAGTCTAAATAAAAGGAGTTTTAGAAAGAGAGAAGAGACAGAGGGAAGAAAATATCAAAGAAATAAATTCAACTATATTTTCCATACCCAAAAGACACAAGCTTATAGTATGAAAGGGCTATTGGAGTACCTAATACAGTAGATGAAAATAGATTCACATAAAGACAATATATATCATATATATCATTATGAACTTTCAGGACACCTGAGACCTTGAAGGCTTCTAAAGAGAAAATATATATACTATGTACACAAACTGAGAATCAGATTGGCTTTGGACTTCTCAATAGCAATGCTGGAATTTGGGAGAAAATGGAAAAATGCCTTTCAAAATTCTAAGGGAAAATGATCCAACTTAGAGTTCTATATCCAACCAAACTATCAGTAAAGTGTGAGCATAGAAAACTACTTCTCTGACATGCACAGTCACCAAAAATGTTTGCCCACGCATCCTTTCTCAGGAAGCAACTGGAGGAGATGATCCACCAAATGTTGGAAAAAATCAAGAAAGAGGAAAACATGGAATCCAGGGAACTAGAGATACCACCCAAGAGAGAATCAGAGGGAATCTCCATGATGAGGTAGGGTGACTCCAGGGTGACAGCCGAGTCCCAAGCACAAGAAGAAACTGGACTAGATAGGAGCTGGTCAAAAGCCCCTTGATGAGCTATGGCTAGAAAGAGGGCATTGAGGTATTTGGACACTGTGAGAAATCTAGTAAATTGAGAGTTTGGGCCGCGGCAACCTTCTTAAACCAGAGGCAGCCAGAAGGTGACAATAAAACTAACTGCAGACTGGCCTGAGTTCCAATTTTCCACGCAAAGATGAAAAGCCTTGCCTCCCACCTCTGCCTTCCTCCACCAGCAGCCACATCCCCATGCATACTTGGGAAGGCAAAAATATCTAGGCCAATTTTATCATACTGAAAAGGGAAAGGAGTCATCAAAGTTCAAACTCTCCATCATCAAATGATCTCAAAATCTCTCCAGTGTGAAGCGTCTGGGTCCAGGCGCTTTTATGAAAAGGAAAGCAGTGATTGGCAAGGTTCATTGTTTTATTGAACTAGAACTTGCTGGGGTATAATTAGATGACACAGATTCCATTTCCTTGTTTATAGGAACATATTTTGCTATTGCCTCGGGGTATGGCATGGTATGTTTTATGGCCAGAGATTTTCACTCATGTAGTATCTCTTTCGATGGTTTATTTAAAGTCAAAATGACACCCAAATGGAAAGCAAGTGTAATTCAACTGTCCTCTCCTTACCTCCACCTCAGGGCTACAGTGCAGATAAGGGTCTGTCACCTGATGCATTTCCCATCAGTGGAATTGGCTGCCTTTAAGTGATTCATTAATTCTACAACTTTCATGGCATAAAATGTAGGACTGACCAGGATGGGTAAATATCTCAACAGGTTGAAATAAATAACAAGTCCTGCCCGTGGTCCAAAAATACCTCAAAACTGCATCCAAAAAATCCATCCCATTGCTTCATAATGTAATCAGAAGTCATCCAAAGGAGTATAAGACCCTGTGGCCCAGGCTTTGTCCCCACACTTCTGCCTGTTACTCATTCACATGCCCACCAGCAATGATAAACAACTGCTCCAACCCCCACTGTGAGCTCCAGCTTCCTTATCTCACCTCAACGTATCTCCTCTATCCAGACCAAGGGTCATTTCCAGACAAGCCAGCAGCCCTCCTTACCTCTATGTCCCTACCCCCTCTTCATCTACATAGCCACATTTCTCCCAGTGTCCCAGGACTGTTCATTGCCCTTGTCCCCTTGAACTGTGGTCAGGAAGGGTGGAGAATATAGATTATTCACCTTTGAATCTGAGTACCTAGCAGAATCTAACATGGACCAGTTCTTAATAAATACTTGTTGAATGAGTGAATGAATGAATGAATGAACAAAATGAATGCATGGGTAAATATAACTTAGGGGCTTTAGTAAATGCCACTTGAAGTTTTTATATCATTTGATTACCAAAAAATGCTAATACTGAAGGCTTATCCTATAGAGTTGTGATCTCCAACACTCCACTGGGGTGTGTTGACAATTTTACAACTTCAACTTTTCTCATTGTTTTAGGATAAAATATATATATAAAGTCATAATGTAAATATTAATGAAAATTAATTTCCTTTTTATTTGTAGATTGAAGTCAATGTGACTAGTCTCTCAGTTTACCATGCAGATTGCCACCTGTGAATGAATGCCCTTACCTGGCCAGTACAACTGTGAGTTGTGGTCACTGGTAGCACCCACATGATTTCAGAAGAGCAGGAGGCCTGATCCCTCCTCCGCTGTCAGCAATTGGTGACACATTGCAGCTTACAGGTGCCTAGGGATGTGGATTTACTGATCATGTGATCTAGTTTTAACTTAATTCCCAAATGAGCCATAGGGCTTAAAAGATTCCTGCAAAGAAACCATGTGTTAAAAATAATACTAATAACACAAGCACGCCTGAACAAGATGGAGACAGAGCAGATGTTTCTTCCACAGTATGAGCTCTTTGTCAGCCACATCATGAGGCCAAAACAACCATAATCTAATCAGATCTGAGATGAAGTCACCTCCAAATTGAAAATAACAAGAGACAATTTGAAACACAGGTTTCCAACCACTGCCATTTTAATGACAAGCCTGGCCTTGAGTGTACATTGTATATTGAGGCTATCTAGTGAACACCAGGAGCTTCCAGAACAGAGACCCTTAACCATAAATTAAATACATTGGCTTACAAGGGATATCAATAATGTTGAAATCATCATCAAATTATTTTTTTAAATTGTGATATAGATATTTCTGTGCTTTTTAAATCATTAAGTAATAAGATCCTATGGTAGATCTAAAACACCCATCATTTGTGTAAATGAGCATATGTGATATTTCAAGATACCTACAACAATGGGAATGTGATTTCAACTGGTGACAAAGTTGAAGCTAGTGCTAATACTACTGAGGTTTGTTGCCTATGTTTGTAATTGAAGGAAATGCTAAATTTTAGTCAGAGGCTAGTGAAAAAGTGGAGATGCCAATTTTTTCCCCATAAAATTCACAGACCCTGTGAATTCTATCCTTGATCCTCAGGTTAAGAGCCCTGTTCTAAAGCAAAATAAAGATTACTAAAGTCCCATTTCTCACAACCTGAGTACCAGGTGTTCTGTTAAGAATCATTTTTAAGAAATCATAGGCAGCCTCCAACCGAATCAGAATTCACAGATAAAAACATTTATGACAAGCAGGCACAAAAACCAGTTATGCAATCTGCTCTTGTAACTCAGTAAACTGCCAGGTCTTGGCCCTTAGGCATACCAACAAGTACCTTGGCTGAAAGGTGCACTGAGTATAAAAGTGACAATATTTAAGTGGCAGGATTCAACCACCCCTCAGAATAGAACAGGCACAATGTCTTCTGTTGGGCAGCAGGCCACAGGAGTAAACAAAGTTCACAGCCTGGAATGCCACAGTCAAGGGAGTTTGGCTTCAGGGCTCATCAGATTCATAGACCCCATTCAGGCAATGGCAGAGGTGCTGGTACAATATTTCTAACCAATCCCCATTTCTTGAATATTATTGGTTTTATCAATGAAACTAATTTGTAACAGGTTTAAATGCTAATTGGTGAACCCTCTGGTATAGATGTCCATAGCTGATGGATTCCCCCGCCCCCGCCCCTGCCAAATTCATAAGTTGAAACCCTAAATCCCAATGTGACTATATATGAAGATGGGGCTTCTAGGGAAATAATTAAGGTTAAAGGAGGTCATGTGGGCGAGGCCCTAATCTTATAGGACTGGTGTTCTTATAAGAAGAGGAAGAGACACCAGAGAGCTCTCTGCAGGGACAGAGGAAAGATTGCACAAGGACACTGCAAGAAAGCAGCCACCTATAAACCAGGAAGAGAGGCCTTGCCAGGAACCTAACTTGCTAGCACCTTGGTCTTGACTTCCAGCCTCCAGAATTGTGAGAAAACAAGTGTTTGTTGTTTAAACCACCCAGTCTGTGGTATTTTATTATGACAGCCTGAGTTGACTAGGACACCTGCCCTTGATGGGCTTCTGACTATATCAACCAATAGCAGAAGTGACACTCTGTGACTTCCACAGCTGGATAACAAAAAGCCACGTAGATACTGCCTTGTTGTTGTTTTTTCTTTCAATGAACTTTTTATTGGCCTCCTGCCCTGCCAAGGGGCGCCCCACTTCTGCTGCCTTTAATGCCTCAAACCTTTGGTGTCGATGACCTCAGACACCACTGTGCCGTCCACAATCCTGCAAGTCGTGGTCTTTTGGATGGTTTGTAAGGAGGGACTTTTGTCCAGGGCGTCGATAAGATTGAAGTCCTCCCCTTCTTCCAGTAGGCTGTGGTAGGTGGCAATCTCAGCCTCCAGCTTGACCTTGATGTTCAGCAGGACCTCATAATCCTGGGCCTGGTGCTGCCCCTCTGCCTGGGTCTGGGCCAGCTCTGACTCCAGGTGCAGCAGGATCCCATTGAGTTGTTCCATCTGCATGGCATAGCGCATCTCCACCTCCCTTAGGCTGTTCTCCAAACTGACCTTCAGATTCCTCACTGAGTCCAGGTCGATCTCCAGCGACTGGACCGAACGTCTCAGCTCTGTGAGTGTCGTCTCAGCAGCGCCTATCTCAGCTGTCTGAGAGGTGACCACTGTGGTGCTCTCTTCAATCTGATGGGACCAGTACTTGCCCAGCTCCTCTCGGTTCTTCCGAGCCAGCTCTTCATACTGGGCCCAGATGTCTGCCATGATTTTGCCGAGGTCCTGAGATTTGGGGGCATCCAACTCCACAGTCAACCCAGAATTGGCAGTCTGGTTTTGTAGACCATTTACTTCCTCCTTGTGGTTTTTCTTCATGAAGAGCAGCTCCTCCTTGAGAGCCTTGATCTCTGTCTCCAGCTGTAGCTGAGTGATATTGGTGTCATCAATGACCTTTCGGAGCCCATTGATGTCATTCTCCACAGACTGACACAGGGCCAGCTCCATCTCATACTTGACTCTGAAGTCATCAGCAGCAAGACGGGCATTGTCAATCTGCAGAATGATGCAGGCATTGTCCACAGAATTTGCAAAGATCTGAGCCCTCAGGTCCTTGATGATCTTGAAATAATGCCCCCAGTCTCTGACCTGGGGTCCCTTCTTCTCTAAGCGTTCCCGGATTTTGCTCTACAGTCTCTGATTATCAGCTTCCAGGCTTCTCCCCCTCTCCAGGTAGGAGACCAGGTGGTCATTCAGGCATTGCATAGTCTCCTTCTCACCCTGGATGCCCTCTATGCCCACCAGAACCCTGGCCATCCCTGCAGCCAGGCCCCCGGATCCCCAGCTGCCCCACATGGTGGTGGAGAGGGACATGAAGATCCAGGAGCCCAAGCCCCCAGCGCCTGCATAGACGCTGGCCATTCTGCTGGCTGGCCGGACCCGGTAGCCGGGCGACTGCATGGAGCCCAGGGTCCGGTAGCTTGTGGAGAAGCTGGAGCATGTGCTGAAGCTCATGTTGTTCGGGAAAGAAGGTGAGAAGCCAAGACTCAGGTTGAAGCTGCTGATACTGCCTTATTGAGGGGAGGGGGCACTTGCTACTCTTAGGGTCTGAGTCATTGTGTAAGAAATCTTTTGTTATGGGTTAAATTGAGTCCTCCTAAAAAGATATGTTGAAGTCTTAACCCCCAGTACCTTGAATGTGGACTTACTTAAATATAGGGTCATTGCAACTGTGACTGGCTAAGTTAAGATGAGGTTATACTGGTGTAGGGTAGGCCCTAATTGAATATGACTGGTGTCCTTATAAGAAGAGGGAAATTTGGACACAGATACACAGAAGTAAAGGAGAACACATGAGAAGACATAGGGAGAATACTATGCTAAGACAGGAACAGAGATTTGATAGATATATCTACAAGCCTAGGAATACCTGGGGTTACCACAAGTGGAAAGCATCGAAGAAAGATCCTCCCCTAGAGCCTTTGGAGGGAACATGGCCTTGCCAACACTTTGATTTCAGACTTCTAACCTCTAGAACTGTGAGATAATAAAGACCTGTTGTTTAAACCAGCCAGTTTGTGGCACTTTGTTATGACATTCCTGGAAAACTAATATATCCTTCTACCCTGAGATTATCATCTTAGTGGTCCATCAATAAATAGTCACAGCTGAGTGTGACCTGTAGCCATTCTGGCCCAGGTGTCAGCATGGCAGGGAAGAAGCCATCTTGGAAGCGGATCCTCCAGCCACAGCTATTAGACTCTTCCCAGCTGAGATCCCAGAACTCATGAAGCAGAGATGAGTTGTATCCCCCATACCTTTGCCAAATTACTGACAGAATCCATGAGCTGTTATTTTGGTTGTTTTGTTTTATGCCACTAAGTTTTAGGATAGTTTGTTTTGCAGTGATAGATAAATGGAAGAGATAGTGTTATCAAAGGAAGGGGGATGGATGCCGGACAGGCAAAAACAATATTACAGAGCATTTTTTTCCTTTGTTTCTGTAGAAGGTGCTCTGCAAGATGTGACCTGTGGCTGCAACAATCATTGTTCCTTTCTCCTTTCTGGTTGAAACGGCAGGGCTGGCTCCATGGGTGTGTGACCTATGCAGCCGCAGTGTCCTGCACTCAGAAGGATGCTGCATTTGGTTTAATGCTTTGCTGTGGCTGTCTGGAAATTCTGAATACTCTTTTGAACAAGGGACCCTACATTTTCATTTTGCACCAGGCTCTACAAATTATGTAACAACTCCTGGCTGGAGCTTGAGCAGCCATGTTGAACAAGATGACTTTAGAAATGGAGGACACACACCACAGATAACATAAAGGTGACAGAGGAGTGGATCTAGGAACATTTCATAGAGAAGAGCTACCATACTAGTCTTGGCTTGCCTTCCTCCAGACTTTTACATGACTAGACTTCTTTCCTGTTTAAGCCACTGTTATCTAAGGTTTTCAATCACACTAAGTTGAAACTAACCCCTACTGAAACAATGTGGGAATATGAACTCTGAGTCCCCCAATATCTATTCTGAAAATATAGCTGTTGAAGCAAAGTCCATACATCCCTACCTCTCTTGTAGCTGGATGTGACCATGAGACTAAATTCTGGGATATGAGAATGGGATATAAGCAGAAATGCAATTTCTGCTTTCAGGTGCAATTTCCAGAAAGCATCCTTAAATAGAGATTGTGTGTTCTTTTTCATCCCTTCCTTCTCCCTGCTGGCTGGAATGCAAAGTACCAAGTGGAGCTCCTGTAGCTGTCTTGGGCCATGAGATACAACCCATGCTGACAATGTCATAGCCCCAAGACTGAAGGAGCTTGAGTCTCTGACAATTTTGTAAAATTACACTACCAGCTCTAGACTGCCTACTCTGGACTTCTTTTATGTTTGAGAGAAATAAACTCCTCTCTTTCTTAAGCCACTATTATTTAGAGTTTCCAGTCTCTTATACCAAAACCTAATTCTAATGGATACAAACTCAAATCCAGGGCTTTGTTCTCCTGAGACTAAAACTTAATTATGAATTAGTTTTCAAGTAACTTCAGGTTTTCTTATTTAGACAAGATCTTAAAACCTTCTGTAAAACTCAAATTTTAGAAAGTCAACTTAGCCCTGGATGGTGTGGCTCAGTGGATTGAGCATCAACCTGCAAACTGAAAGGTCACCAGTTTGATTCCCAGTCAGGGCATATGCCTGGGTTGCAGGCCGGGTCCCCAGTTGGGGGTGTGCCAGAGGTAACTGGTCCCTGTTTCTCTCCCTCTCTTTCTCTCTTTCTCCTTCCTGTTCCCTTCTCTCTAAAAATAAATAAATAAAACCTTTTAAAAATAAAAGAAAAGTACAGATGCAGCTCTTCTTATTTAAAAAAAATGTTTTTCAAAAAAAGTGGGAAGAAGGGTTTTCAGGAACTACTATGGCGGACACATGGACAAAACCAAGGGGGAGGGTGGAGGCAGGGGAGGGAGGTGGGTTTGGCTGGGGTGGGGGGAGTGGGGGGGGACAGAGTGCAGACAACTGTAATTGAACAATAATAAAGTAATTTAAAATTTTAAAAAATTTCAGCCGAAATACCATGGTAATAGGAACTTATTTAAGGGGAATAGATGGTCCTTTTGTGACCTACTCCTCTTGTTTTACTGGAGGCTGAGAGACATGTCCCCTGTAAGCATGCCATTAGCCTTCATGGGCATAGTTGAGCTGTGAGTGAGCTCTTAGGGAACTCACCCCCCCATAAGAAGTAATGCTAAATGCTGCATAACAAGTAACCCCAAAATGTAGTGGCTTAAAAACAATAACAATTCATTACATCTCTTGATTTCTATGGGTCAGGAATTCAGGTAAGGCACAGTAGAGACAGCTTGTCCCTGCCCTATGGTATCTGGGGCTTCAGTTAGAAAACTTAAAGTTGGGGACCTAGAAGATGCTTCCATGGTGGCAAGGTGGTACTGGCAAATTGGTTCCTTCCTCCATGTGGATCTCTCCACAAGGCTGCTTGAATGTCCTTACAACATGGTGGCTGTCTTCCCCCAGAGCAAGCAATCCAAGAGGGTAAGGCAAAAGATGCAGTTCTTGTTATAACTGACCTCAAAAGCCACATTCCAGCACATCTGCAGGAGACTATCGGTCACAACAAATTCAGAGTTGATTCACCCTGATTCAGTGTAGGAGGAGATTGCACAGCAATGAAATACTAGGAGGCATGGCTCATTGGGGCCATATTGGAAATTGGCTGCCACACCTGTCTTCATCTCTATATGTGGATAATGATGCATAATAACAACAAGGACAGTAGGTCAGACAATCATGGGCTCTCCTGACTGTCTTCAGGCTCAAGACTCGAGGAGAGTCAATGTTTCAGTCCAAGTTCAAAGGCAGGAAATAAACTAACTTCTCAGTTAGAAGGTAGGCAGGCAGGAAGAGTTCCCCTTTACTTCCAGGAGAGTCAGTATTTTTGTTCTACTCAAACCTTCAACTGATTGGGTGAGTGTTATCCACATTAGAGGGGGCACAATCTGCTTTACTCAGTCTACCTATTCAGATGTTAATCTCATCCATAAACACCTTCACAGACACACCTGAAATGATATTTGGCCAAATATCTGTGCACCTGTTGTCTAGTCAAGTTGACACTTAGAATTAACCATCACACTGTCCTCCATGAATTCAAATTGTTTATCCTCAAACATTTTTTAGCTTGTAGTGCCAATTCTTCCTCTTTCTTGGCCTAAATTTTATGCTTAAGGAGTCCTGCCCTCATTCATACATAATTTATATATTTTCATAATTTTATTGATGTTGATCATATCTCCTCTTAATTTACGGGGAAATAGGTAGAAGAAAAGACAAAAGGATTGTTAGGATGTCCTAGTTCCAAATACTTACTCTTAATAGATTTGGAAGAAAAATTGATGAAAAATACCTTAATAGGAAAAAATCAGAAAATGCTTTAACAGTATAGAGCAGTGGTTCTTAAAACATAAAGTGAGCCATGCCCAGCTAGCTCAGTCGGTAGAGCATGAGACTCTTAAAACATAAAGTGCATCTGAATCACCCATGGGCTTGTTAACCTGATTCTGTTGGTCCAAGGCCACATTTTGAGTAGGAAAGTGCCAGTAGAAAAATCCTGTCCATAAGATGCACAGAACTGATATGGCGCCACATCAGGGACTCGTGTTTCTTCTGTCTTGGTAGTTGACCATTCTATGCCACCTCACAGTCCAAGATGGCTGCTTGAGCTCCAGCCATTAGGACTAGATTCCAAGCAAACATTAGAAGGTACAGGGAAATTTGGGCAAGACCACTCCTTTTAAGGACACTTCCCACTTCCCAGAATTGGCATGAAGTCTTCCACTTACATTCCATTCACCAGAACTTAGTGACATGGCCACATCTAGCTGCAAAGGAGGCTAGAAAGTAAAGTTGTTTTCTCTCCAAGAGGCTATGAGCCCAGCTAAAATTCTATTACTTATAAATAATGGGGAAAAGAGCTACTTAGGGACAACTAATTGCCTCTGCCATGGGGACCTTCCAGCTTGTTTGGAACAGAAAAAAATTCATTCTCTATGTCAGGGTATAACATGGGCCTACCTTCCCTTCTGAGTCCCAGACACAGTCCACACAGCTTAATAAATAGAACTTAGAACTTTGCAAAGCCTGGTTACTAAGTACTTACCAGCGTGGTGTAAGTCACGTGTTCTCCTGGCTAATCGTTGAAAGGATGAAGATGAAACTCCAAAGCTAGACACAAGCAATTTCATGTTCCTTCTCACTGGTTTGGTTCATTGGTTATCCTGTTAGCTGATAAAAGTTTCAGTTTCTTCTGGATCACTTGCCTCCTGATATCCAGTAAGAACCAGGTATCAGCATCTTTGTTGGGGGGGTGCAGTGAATATCCTGTAGAGGAAAGACCTGGAACTTTAGCAATGCACATAATTACACTAGCTCAGTTCTAGAGAGGACATAAAATGAATAAGCTTTTAACAATCCTTGTAACTGCACCAGATGACAGAAGTTTTCTCACCCCCCAGTTCTGGGCTCTGAGATGGAGGATGGGCCTTCAAGGTCTCTGCTGCTAAGAGAAAAGCAGGCGTGGGAAACAAAATGCTGCCAGAATTTAAGCCTAAACAGACATTTTTTTCAAAGGCTTGACTCAGTGGTTTAATTTTTAAATCTGGCTGTGGTTGGTAGAACTGAGATGCAAAAAGAAATTGATGTCCCCTGATTAACCCTTCCAGCCACTGGGTGCCACTATTGATTTGTTTGGTTAACCAAACTGTAAAAGTGCTTTAATATAGGGGGAAAATTCTCAGTGTAGATCACTTTGGTAAAGCAGGAAGTGAAAGCTCAACCAGAAAAAAAAGTCTGTGTGTATATATATTGCTTTAGATGTATGTTGGTTATTTTTTCTCCTGACTTCCTCTCACAAAACAAAGGCATACTTTTATTTCTCTGTAGTATCTCCTCCTTGATCTTTCTCTCACAATGAATTTCAGAGTAACACTTTAAGAATCGCTTCAAAAATCATAATATTATGTTTCCTAAAGTTTCTTACAACTCTCAAAAGAAGAAATATGTACAAACTCTACTGTTGTGATATCTGCAGTAATTCTCATATATCATCATCATTAATAACAAATGTTTATAAAGTGCCTACTATTTGCCTGAGGCAGGAGAATAGAAAAATCAACAAGGTTCCTGCCAACAAGGGTTTACACTCTCTCTACTAATGAAAATAAGACATACAGTCAAGAATAAAAAGGTAGGTAGGTAGGTAGGTCAGTAACTATGGCCAAAACTTTGAGTTGCCTATCGAAGACTTAGTTTTCCCCTCCTGTGCCCCCCAACTCCCTCCATCTTCCTCAATGGCCAAGTCCAAATTTTGTTCTAGTGCCCACCCTTTAATGTGATGAGGGAAGATAACCTCCTCCTCAATTCTAGAGGGTGTGAATCATGCTTGGTCTAAGATAACCATGGCAGCTCCCTTACCAAAGATTGGTTGAGTGTGGCCACATGACCCAGTCTTAGACAATGGGACTGGAAGTAAAGTCTACTAGTAAAATACTCACAGAGAAAGAGGTGTCAATTTTGTTAAGCTGAACATGTAATGTCTGGAATTGCTTTAGTCGTCTTTAGACTATGAAGAGAGTCACCTCCAAAAAGCCAAGAATAGGGAAACAGAGAGATGGAAAGCCCCTCAGTTGCTAGACCCGGCTGGGAATAAGCCTGCCTCAGAAGTTCTTCTCTTGTGGAGATACAGCCCCCTTTTGTTAAGCCCTTTTTAGCTGGGTCTGCTGTTTCTTGCAGCTGAAGGTACCCCATATCTACCAGCTGCCTCGTATACAGTAGCTCATCCGTCTTCCATCTGCCTGCAAGAAAGACATTATTAAGCCCATTTTAGGGATGAAGCAATGGAGTCTGAGAGGTTAACACCATATCCAACATCAAACCGGCAGAGCCCTGTTTTAAACACAATCAGTGCCCAATAAAGTTGCAATGGGTGAATGAATGACCAAGCAGGAAGTGCAGCTGAGTGGGTGAAGAGCACAGATTGTCTGAGGAGAGGTAGCCTGTCCCAGTTTTCAAACCATTCCTTGACCCTCTAGCCTAAGTGTCTTCAAATTCATCCCAAAGAACAGTTTTCTCTGTTTTATTGAAAACCCTCTAATCAAATTCCAGATTGGAGACTATCCTTACAGTCCGGAAGTCCTTCGTTAAGTCTGACTGCAGACTCCTCTGTTGGAATGCAGTGTGCTCCCTGACCCCAGCACAAAACAGCCCAGCTTTCTCCTCTTTAGCAGGAGGAAGAAATGAGTGGCCTTGGATTTAACATCTCACTCTTCAGACACAGCCATGACCAAGAAAAGAAATTTCACTTGAGACAAAGGCTGCCTGACTCTGTGTGGCTGCTGCACCAACAGCCCTGGAGCTCCATTTCAGGCGTCCTTCATGCTCCCTAGCCAAATGGAGAAACTACACAGGAAAGTGATGCTTAAGCTGTCTTTCTTTTGTTCAGCGTCCATTACAGGACAGCGATGACTGTTCGGCAGGCACATTTCTCTCTGGCTCAACACCCAGCTCTGGAGGTGGGGCTCGAAGGCTGTCCTTCACCCGGTGCCACACCGCCCCAGATCACTGCCAGCTTCCCCAGGGTGGTGTTCTAGGCGAGGAAAATTGCTCCCAAGATTGCTTAAGGCCCCTGGGGAAATGACAAGGAGAAATTAATCTTCCATTGCTAATCTTCCTACACGGCTGGATCAGAACTGTTGCCTGCAGGAGATCGTCGCCTGGCTCCCGCGGGGGGCCCCAGACCCCTCAACACTGCTATGGGCAGGGGGCCAGGCAGAGGTCAAAAGGAGGCCCAGCCTGTGATTCTCACATACCCTGCCCTGGGTCTATAGGACAGAATTTCCCACCAGTTTGGACCAAATCACTGATATTTGGCATTGAGCATTTGCTTACTGCTAACCATCCAGGCCACTGGAACTGGACCCTGCTCCAGCCTCAGCTTATGTTCCCCCTCCCACTGCCATCCCCTATCCCACTCTAGGCTTCAGCAGCCCACCCCCTTTCCACTACAAGGCCTGGACGTCAGCTGGGTCCTCTGCCTGGAACCCTTAGTTGTCACAGGTGTAATGACTTTCATGTCTGTGTCCCTGCCAGGCCAAGAGGGCAGGAACCTTATGTAACTGCTTTGCCACTGTGTCTTTAGCAATCTAGCACAGTACCTGGCATGTACCAAGTACTCATAAGGTGTTGGAGGAAGGAAAACATTCCTGCAGCTTAGGATGTGCAGAGCACTATCCTGGACACTGTGGAGCTGAAGAATGAGCACATAACTTTCATCATCATCATAGCTTGATCTGCAACAATGACCCCAACATTAGGTGTGATTACTCTCTCCATTTTACAGAGGAAGAAACTGAGGCACAGAGAGGTTAAGTACATTGCTTGATGCAGTTGATCTGTTCCAGAACATGGGCTGATGATTGTATGCTACAGTTCCTCTCTAAGTATAGGCTGTCTCCCCATCTACTAGACTGTATCCTGTTTAAGGATAGGGCAGGCCTTCTGTTTCCTTGGTATTTTCCCCAGCCCAGAGAAATCTAGGCTCTCAGTAAGTACCAGTTAACAACTGTATGCAATTCAGCCAAAAGAGGCTGTCAGCCTAGCTTTCATGGGCTTGTGCTTTAAGTCTGAAATGGCAGGAGGCAGAATTCCCAGGGGTCTTCTCCATCCTGCTTGGGAGAAGCTATGGACTTTGGAGAGGGGAGAAAACAGAACTGGGAGTTGGCATGGCAAGGGACAGAAGGCTGTGCTACTCCAGCACTTGCTGGCCTGCTACATAGAAGCCTGACTCACCAGTTCCATGACTGGGAAATCTAGGGAGCAGCATCCACTGACTTTGGCACCCTGAGCCACTGTATCAGTTAGGACTGCATTAGGGTGCAGGCACTCTGTGAACAGCAGCCCGAACAAACCTCAGCGTTCTTTTTCTCAAGAAAGAAGTCTAAAATTAGATGTCTATAGATGTGAGACCAGCAACTGAAAACATCAGGGACAGTGTTTGTGAGTCTCTTGGCATTTCCTTTTGGTCTCAAGATGGTTGCTACGGCTCCAAGAGCATATTCATGGTCAAGGTAGGAAGGCAGGAGGAAGTGGGACAGCACCAAAAATATCTGTTACTTTCATAAAGAAGTAAAAGCTTTCCAAGAAATCTTTCGTAAGACTTCAGTTTATGAGCCAATAGCTGGCAGTGAGTCACATGGCCACCTGACTACGAAGGGAACAGGAGAAGTGAGCTTGCAGACCTCCCACCTAATAAAGCAGGAAAGGGGGTTTGGAATGGGGGTTGGTTGAGGTTTCCCCAAAAGCAGATAGCTTATGTGGAAGGTGACTCCAGGAAGCTCGGGCTCCTGGGGAGAGTTAGGCTGAGAGAGAAGTTCATTCAGGTGGTATTGGCCAGCAAGTTACCACTGGAGGTAACTGAGGTGTGATCCCACTGGGGTTCCCCCTGAGAGGCTGTGTAAGAGTCACCTCAGAACACATCCCCACCCCAAACATCCAGCTCAAGGAAGCCAGGACTTTTACACACAGATTCCTACTCCCCATTGGTTGAAGGTTTCCTCAGGGTGCTAACTCTGTGGCATTTCCACATTGCCTGTTTATAGCAAGACCCCTGGTGCCAAAGAAAGCCCGTAGGCCAAGAAGAAAAGAGAAGCAAACACTGTGGGCATTCCAGAAACCGTTCACCACAGCTGCAGGTGAATACAGAGTAGGCTGAGGGGACAGAGATGTGTATCAATGGTGCCTGCTGTGACCACCAACACTGCCAGAGTGACATACTGGCAGTCCCCTTCTGACCCTCCTTGACTCTACGCCTCAGGGCCCAGTGCTCAGTGGCCCTGCCAGGACCCTTCACTCCAGCCCTCTCCCTGCTGGGTGCTTTTCTATATCCACACTCTCCCCTACCCCATCTACTTTCAAGTAGGCCCTTTGGTACTCCAAAAAGAATGTGATGAACTAATTTACAGCAATGTTGTAACGATACATCAATAACAGTACCATATGTATGGCTCCTTCACCATGAACTTTTACATGCATTATTTTGTTTAAAACTCATAATATTGTCCCCTGGCTAGTGTAGCTCAGTGGATTGAGTGTAGGCCTGCAAACCAAAGGATCACCGGTTCAATTCCCAGTCAGGGCACATGCCTGGGTTGCAGGTCAGGTCACCAAGTAGGGGGTGTGTGACAGATAACTACACATTGATGTTTCTCTCCCTCCCTTTCTCCTTCCGTTACCCTCTCTCTAAAATAAAAAAATAAAAAATAAACACAAACCCTCATAACATTGCTTCTCAAGGAATCTGAGGCTCAGAGAAGTTGAGTAACTTGCCCAGGGATAATCAGCCAATAAATTGACTGAACCGAGTACCTTCTAAAGGCTCATACTCCAAATATTAAGCTTTTCCTACCTCCTCACGCCTTCTGTTTTCTTGTCATGAGTAGGTACTCAATAAATATCTGTGCTGAATGGACTTTTTCACCATAAAAGAAAAAAAAAATGTTAATTGTAGGAATTGTAGACATTAAAGAATCTGTTAAGAAACATGTTCTAGAATAAAATCCAAAGTCCTTATCCTAGCCAACATGGCCCTGCATGATCCGGTCTTTGCCCACCTTTGCTTTCATCTCATTTCTCTCCTGTCCAACTGCCTCACTTCCACAAGTGGCATCCTTCACTAATTACATTCCTGTTCCTTTGACAGGCCACACTCTTTTTTGACTCTGAGCCTTTGTTTTCGCTGTTCCCTCTGCCTGATATATTCTTCCCCTGATTCTATCATTACTGGTTCTGACTTAGCCTAAAGCTCTCAAGTTAAATGTTGCCTCATTGTCAAGATAAGAGTTCTCCCTAAAAATCCATTCTTTTTTCCTTTGATGAATAACTTCCTATTTTTCACTGAACACGTGGTTGGCCAGAAAAAGGTCTACACTTCCCAGTTAGGTGTGGCCATGTGACAAAGTTTTGGCCAATAGAGTGTAAAATGAAGGGGTATACACAATTCACAATGTGTCCTTAATGAGGAGTCTGCCCTCAACAGAGTTACTTCTTCTTCTCTGCCAATTGGAATGGGTACCAGGAGGCTGGACCTCAAGTGGAGGGGACCAGGGTGGTTATAAGCTACACAAAGAAGCCTCATATCCACCATGGTGCCAGAGCCACAGAGCATCTATTGTCCAGGCGGCCTGGAGGCCAACAGCATTCTCGAGCTTGGGGAAATAGAGCTGTAAAAGTGTTCTGAAACCCTAAGATGAGTTCAGACATGACAGTGAGGCTGGAACACCAAGAGGCTGCTAGGTAGCAGTGAGGGAACCAGAGTGGACTTAATGGACCAAATACCTTGGCAGCTCTAAAAAAAGTCAGCAATAAATGAATCAGGAAGAGAGGGCGGAGCACATTGCATTTTGAAAGCAGCCCCACCAATATTTATGATACCATATACTGTTTCAGATCCTCCAACAGAGATGGAATCTATTTCTTTCTCCTCTTAGGCAGGACTTTGTGACCACCTTCACAATTGAATGTAATGAAAATGATGTCACACAATTTCTGAGGACTAGATCATGAAAGCAAATTGTCTTCTCTCTCTCTCTCCGCACCCCGTGACCCCACCTGTCTTCCTCACCTTGCTGTGAGCCCAGGTGCCACACTGTGAGGAAGCTCAGGCCACAGGCAGAGGCCATGTGTAAGTCTTCCAGCTGACAGCCCCAGATGAGGTCCCACATGAAGTCCCAGATGACACCCAGCTGTCCAAAGGGGCTCTGGGGTGATCCCAACATCCAGCATTTGAGCCACCTCAGCTGACACCAATTGGAGCAGAGATAGCTGTCTCTGCCAAGCCCTGTTCAAATTGCAGATTTTATGGGAAAAATCAATGTTTTGCTTGTTTTGAGTTTTGGAGAGATTTGCTATACAGCTGGAGATAGATAACCCGATGGGCAGAGGTCAGTGAGCACCAGTGGTGGCATGTGGGCCCCTTCCTCATGCCAGGGCCAGAAGTCAGCCCTTGATTACTCCTGGGGAGAAGGGCAGAAAGAGGTGAGCATGACAGAGAATCGTAGTTTCCCTAAAATGGACAAACTTTAAATTGCAAGTGCCTGTGCTGGTTTGAATTGGCATGCTGTTGTTTTTCACCAGCAGTGGAAATGAGATCTCTGGAGCCAAGGTAATTTTAGTTTCAGGAAAATAAAGAACACTACTCTTTGGACACCAGACTTTGTGACCAAGCAAAAAATCCTACCCACTTTACAATTTTGGGCTGGGGTGCTTCCAACCACAGCTCTGATTCTAGCTATTTCTACCTCCTGCACAGGCACTAAATTTACACACACAGACCCTAATGCTGCATGGGCTTTTCCAGCAGGAAATAATGATTTAGCGGGATAAAGTCAGGGGCCTTGGAACCAAGTGGTTCTCCAAGTTCATTTCTCTACCATCCCTATGCCACCTGAGGCTTTTAACAATGGGAGAGAAAGGAAGGATTGGTGTGGGTGGAGAGCCCCATCTGGCCCCACTTTCAGAAGTGGACACTCATGATCGAGTTGCAGTCCCACCTGTTTACATCCCGTCTTCTTGGCCTCTGCTCAGAGGGTCACATGCTGGTCTAGTCACTTTGTGAGCAATCCAGGCAGAAGGCGCCTCCAGGCATCCCCAGCCTTCCCATTCTGAGACAGATGTTTTATGACTCAAGAGTTTTGGAAAGGCAATCTTGCTTCAAGTATTCCTATTGTAATCTACATCTTAAGTTTTTACAAAGTGCTTTTTTTTTTTTTTTTTTTTGCTTTGGGATACCTGAGATAGTTATCTGTCCCCAAACACGCCTTTGGAACTTTTTGGCTCACTCCGTGTCCAAGTTGAGAAGTGTGGTATTTTTTTTCTCTCCTCAAACAAATTAGGTGCATATTCTCAGGAATAACACATGGTTGCCATTAACGCTCGTGATGTTTGGGGTTTGGTGTAAACCCACATTTTATCCATTGAACTATTTCTTTTTTCCAAAATAGTGAAAAGAACTACAAAACACAAAAACAATTACATGACTTAACTTTCCATCTTTGTCAAGCCGTGATTAAAAGTGGAAAATAATACCAGCACTTAGGTTTTCTTCTGGAAAGGCAAGAAGAAAAGGAAATTTGTTGTGATGGCTGCTTTCTTTTAATGCCATAAACTACCAGTGGAGAGAATGATGGGAATTCCTAAAAATGCAAGAAGCTAAAATGACAGGCCTTTCTCATGAGGGACAAAGGCTTGGTGACAACTCAGGTCCTAGAGAAATGTGAGATGTTTGTGATCATGATGCTCAGGACTGTTGTTGAGCCTCTGGTAACTCACCCCTGGTAGAATCCAAGGTAGACTCACTGTGATATTGTAATTTTTAAGAAATACAGGGTGTGTGCCCTGCCTGGTGTGACTCGATTGGTTGGGCATCATCCCGCAAAGTGAAAGGTCACCAATTCAATTCCTTGTCAGGGCACATGCGTGGGTGGCTGGTTCCGTCCCCAGTCAGGACGGCTAAGAGAGGCAACTGATCGATGTTTCTCTCTTGTATGTATGTTTCTCTCTCTCTTTTTCTCCCTCTCTTCCCCTCTCTCTCTAAAAAAAAAAAAAATACAGGGTGTGGCAAAGTAGGTTTACAGTTGTTTGTATGGAAAATAATTAATAAGTAATACAAAAATAAAGTCATCTTTCGTGTACTCACAACTGTAAACCTACTTTTTCCCCATTCCCAAACTTCAGTTTCTGGCAGAGTTCCTAAAACCTCTGGCATTTCTTAAGTGAAAACAAGTGATAACTATAACCGTATCTGTTGTTATGTTAATGAGGCTACTATTGAAATAAGAATGGGGGCTGGCCACTGAGGAAACAACCAAGTGATTTGGAGGTTTGGAACTTTTGGTCCCACCCTCCTGACCTCTGAGGAGGAGAAAGGGGTTAGAGATTGAATAGATCACCAATGACCAATGAGTTAATCAGTCATGCCTATGTAATGAAGTCTCCATAAAACCCAAAAGGACAAGGTTTGGTGAGCTTCTAGTTTGGCGAACACATGGATATGTTGGTAGCGTGGTGGCCTGGAGAGAGCCCAGAAGCTCCGTGCCCCTTCTTACATACCCTTCCCTGTGCATCTCTTCCACCTGGCTGTTTCTGAGTCATATCTTTTTATAATAAAACCAGTGATCTATTAAGTAAAAGATTTCTCTGAGTTCTGTGAACTGTTCTAACTAATTGATTGAACCTGAGGAGGGGGTGGTGGGAACCTCTGATTTATAGCTATGTGGTCAAAACACAGGTGAAAAAGATGGACTTGCAACGGGCATCTGAAGGGGCGTAGCCTTGTGGGACGGAGCCCTTCACCTGTGGAATTTGATGCTCTCTCTGGGTAGAGAGGGTCAGACTGGAGTTGAATTGTGGGAGACCCTGCTGGTGCCCAGGGCACTGCTTGATGGTGGTGTGGGGAAACGCCGAACAAGTTGGAATTGGGATCTGGACACTTTTACTCAGCAATAGTCTACATCAATGAGGGGCAGGAACTGTCTCCTGATTCACCAGCCAACCCTGTATTATCTCCCTAAGATACCCTGAAGATTTTTGTAAGTGAGCTTGCACAGGTCTTCCCATGGTCATTTAGCTCTCCTATGCCCAATTCACCTGTCCTGATTTGGATCTGTAGCCCCAGCCACAGTTTCGGCCTTCTGACATCTCCCACACGGCCATGATCCTTGGCAAGGTTATAAAAGAACATTCTAGTTAAAGAGGCTTACAGAATTCCGTATCATATAGGACTACATTTGTCTGCCCATAATAGAAACTCAACAATTGTGGTGGCTTAATGGAAAAAAGAACAGATTGTCTCAGGCAGGAAGAAGTCAGGGTAAAACAGTTCAGGTCTGGAAGGGTGGCCCACAAAAGCCAGAAGGAGCCAGAGCCTGTCTCCCCCTCCTTCAGTCTTGGCAATGATGGCTGCATCTCCAGCCCCAGAAAAAAGAGAAAGCAGCTGAAGAGGCCATGCCAGCTGACTTTTGATTGTGTCCCACTGGCTAGAAGGAGTCACATGGCCACTCTGCTGCACAAATGTCTGGGAAAGTGGATTATTGCTCTGGCTCTAAAGGACTTTCAGAAAAAGGGGAGTTAAAATCAGTGTTTAAGGAGCCAACCTACCATACCTGCACTGGTCTTTTTTGGACTGATGCTATGCTATGGTTTTTTTTAATTGAAATGTAATTGACATATAACATTTTATTAGTTTAAGGTGTACAACATAATGATCTGACATTTGTACAATATATATTGCAAAATGATCACCACGTTAAGTTTAATTAACATGTATCACCAAACTTAGTTACAAATTTTTTTCTTGTGATGAGAACTTTTAAGATTTAATCTCCTAGAAACTTTTAAATATGCAATACAATATTATTAACTATAGTTGCCATGTTGCTTATTATATCCCCATGACTTGTTTACTTTATAATTGGAACTTTGTATGTTTTGACCCCCTTTACCCCTTTCCCCCACACCCTGCCTATGTCAACCACCAGTCTGTTCTCTGTATTTATAAGCTCGGTGTTTTGTTTTTTTGTTGTTTGTTTGTTTGATTCCACATACAAGTGAGATCATTATTTTTTACTTTCTCTGTCTAATTACACTCAGTATAATGGTCCATCCATGTTGTCACAAATGACAGGATTTCCTTCTTTTTTATGGCTGATTAATATGCCATTGTATGTATATGCCACATATTCTTTAATGATCGTATGCATTTCTGTTTGCACTTTGCTTCAGCTGACAGGCTGGGCCTTGCAGTGACCAGACTGCCTTGTGCAGTTGCCAAGCTCAATTCTCATATTCAGCATCCAAAGAATTGCTGGAATAATTAACCTGTCTAATTCCTAGAACAATAAAAACTGCTTTCTATTACAAGACATAGAACCCTTCACTGAAACAAGTTTAAATACTGATTGAGGGATATATTGGTTCACATGATCTTAGACTGCAGAGGTAGATCTAGCTAGCTTCAGGCAAGCCTTGATCCAGCAACACCATAATATCTCCAATGTCCTAGTATCTCCCCGTTTCTGTTCTCACTTCAGAGGCACAGACTTCCTCCTCAGGTTTGCTACTTGAGGCAAACACCATTGTTGTCATGTTGATTATCTCCTCAGCCTGCCTGAGTTCACCTGCAGGTGCAGAAGACAGTTCACTGTACTCTCACAACTTCCTTCCTCTAGCACCCACATAGCTTGGTTGCTCTGCCTAGATACCTTCTCCAACAACACGGGAGCTGGTACTACTACTACCTGCAGGGAATTGATACCAGGGAGACATTTCTCCCTGTAGCTACAAATGTGGTTTCTATTGGACAGTGCTGCTATAGATTCTACAGCAAACTATAGCCTATCTGTCCAGCCACCTGTTTTTGAAAAAAGTTTTATTGAAGCCCAGTTGCTTGTAGATGTCCTGTGGCTGTTTTTCCTGCAATGGTGGTTGAATACGTGCAACAGAAACCTTATGGCCCGCAAAGCCTAAAATATTGTTTCTCTGCCTTGTAGAGAAAAAGTTTGCTGATCTCTGGTAGAGAATATTGACCCTAGAAACATTTCCAATTTTAGTATATGTGCTGCCAAAGAGAGCACTAGGGATATTTCTAGGCTGCAAAAATATTACTGGTTTTCAGAAAAGAAGAAAAGTTTGGTTATTTTTGGAATACATGAAAAATATATATTTAATGTGTAGGTATACATCATGTGACTAGTGCATATGCATGTGTATTTGGGGGTGAAAAAGGGAAGATGGCAGTTGTATGGAAATTAACACAGCAACGTGGACACTTCCCCCAAGATGCTGAAGTCCCTGCTTCCAGGTGATGACTGACCCAACATGAATTTTGACTAAAATGAAAAGTGATTCTAACAAGTTCTTAAAAATTTGCTAGAGAAGTATAAAACATATCCTTATTAGGCTCACGGTGGTAAAGTAAGTTGGCCAAAGTCACATAGCTTGTAGGTAATGGAACCTGGTTTCCAGTCTTCTTTCAAAAGAAACCACCCTAAACTTTCAAAAGCAAAAAGGTTACCAGATAAAGTAAAGGTGATACAATGGAGCTATTACTTTAGTCTGCCTAGAACACATTTTCATACCCCTTCTGATACCACCCCTCCCACCTTTGGGGAATAGCTCCAGCTGTGGCCCTCTGGTACGGCTGACAGTAATGACATCCCCACCCCCCACCCCCAGGAATTAATGCATAAACTAGGCCAGAGCTACACTACTTCCTAATGAACTGAGCAATTGCCTCCAGGGGTAGGCATGTGACCCAGGCCTGGTCAACTGGGGATCTTTCCCAGAATATTCTAAAGAGGAAGGGAAGGGGTTGCTGTAAAGATATAATTCTGGGCTCTTTATTCCACTTACTACTGCTGTGTAACAAATTATGTCAAAGCACAGCAGCATAAAACAACTGTTTTATCATGCTCACAGATTCTGTGGGTCACGAATCTTGACCAGTAACAGTGGGAAGACTTGTGTCTGATCCCCAGTATCTGAGGCCTCAACAGGGAGGACTCGAAGGCCAGGAGTGATCTGATGGCCGGGAACTAGAATCACTAGAGGTGTCTTCACTCACATGTGGTGGTTGATGCTGGCTGTTAGCTGGGACCTCAGCTGGGGCTCTTAGCCAGAATGGTTTCATGTGGCCTCTGCATGTAGCTGGGGCTTCCTGACAGCATGGCAGCCTCAGACTTCTGCCATGGCAGCTCAGGACTCCAAACGCAATGTTTCAGTGAACAAGGTGGGAGATATATGGTCCTTTATCACCTAGCCTTGGAAGTTACATAGTGTCACTTTCACTGTAGTCACAGACCCACCCAGATTCAAGGGCCTAAAACACAGATCACATCTCTTGATGGGAAGAATGTCAAAGTCAATTTATAAGATGAGTGTCTGGGTGATAGCATTGTTTGAAAATATAGTATGCCATTCTCATGGTAACCATGTTCTCTGCAGACAAAACCAAGTGCCCCCATGAGAGAGAATGGAGAGAGGATCTGGCAGGTATGTGGTTCCCTGTGCCAACACCTGAGGCTCTGGTTCCTGGAATCACTTGTTAGATGTTAGAAGCTACCCCAGTCATCTGCCCAAAAAAGATTTCCTTTTTGCTCAAACAACTTTAAGTAGGTTTCTAACTCTTGCAACCATGCGTTCTGGCTAGTAAAATAAACAATTACTGATTTTGAAACTGAGAGAGGATTTTATTCATTTACCAAATATACGTAAATATATATACAGGTAATGCACTAAGTACTGTGAAGGGACAACACAATGAGTAAGACACAGCTCTAAGTCACCCACAAGGGGTTTACAGGCTGTATTAGTCCACTCTGCCTGCCATAACAAAGCACCACAGACTGGGAGGTTTAAACAACAGAAATTTATTTCTCACCATTCTGGAGGTCGGAAGCCCATGGTAAAAAGTGTCATTAGGGTTGATTTCTTCTAAGGCCTCTCTCCTAGACTTGCAGGTGACCATCTTATTGTTGTGTCGTCACACGGCCTTTCCTGTGTACACATGATCTTAATATCTCTCTGTGTGTCCAAATTTTCCCCTCTTTTAGGGATCACCTTAATGGCCCCATTTTAACTTAATTGCCTCCTTAAAGGCCTTATTTCCAAATGCAGACATATTCTGAGGTCTGGGATGGGGGTAGGTCAAGTCTTCAAAATATTCATTTGGTGAGAATACAATTCAGCCCATAACACAGACAATTAGGGATGATAATTGTGGGAGACTGGAATATTGTTCAGCAAATATTCAATCACCTCCCTTTACTTCTTGGGCTTTATGCTCCCCTGCTGAATGACTTTGGACTTGACATTATGACTTGCTTTAGCCAGTGGAATGTGAGCAGATACGATGCCAGCAAAGGGTTTAAATGTGTTTGTACCATTTGGCCTGCCTTTTGCTTTCCGTCAATCTGCCATAAAATGAGAATGCCCCAGGAAGCTGCTGGTCCAAGGAGAATGAGGAGACATGTAGAGCAGGCCTGGACACAAGTTGCAGAGTGCAGTCAAAATAGCTCAGATCAATGGAACTCCAGCCCACATACCTGCCTATAAGCAGGAAATAAACATTTTAAGCCACTGAGTTTTGGTGTGTTTAAAAGTTTTGTTACACAGCATTATTGCAGCAATAGCTGACTAATGTGATAAGTAATAAAGTAAATTACTCTAGCATGGAGACAAAAAACTTTTTCTTTATGCTGAATTTTATTTTACCAAAGATTCTGAATAGAGATAACTCCTTTTTTACTAATGGTTAAACAGACAGGCCATAAATTATTTTGATTATCTAATGTACTTGACAGGGAAAGGAAGCTTTTCCCAAACACATTGCATATGTTTTTACTTTCCAGAGGATTATTACTATTTTGTGAGCATCAGCACTGCATTAAGTGCTTACCTGGGATTCCAGGCAGTGCAGTTCATGCCCAGAAACTAATGCTGAAGTCACCTAAGGACCATCAGACAGAAGAGGTCATGGGCTAAGAACCTGTGAAAGGATTGTTAGTAATTCTATAATTTTGCTGGTGATTAGAAGCCCAAGTTTACCTACCATCAACCTCAGATGGAACTCCTTACATATTTCCAAGTTGAAATTTCTCAAAACTTACACATCCCTGATATGTCCAGTCTCTTATTTCTAATCTTAGGAATCTGCTCCCAAAGTTGGAGGTGTGTCTTACACCCAACAGGGTTCAAACACTGGTAGCGCCCTGTGTCCACTTATTTTCCTGATAACCTGCCAGGATCCAAGATTTATCATCAACTGCATGGGATTTTAAACATTAGTTGAAATTACACTTTATATGGTCCTAGTTCATCTGTTTTATTTTATTTGGGCTCAGCCATTTCCATTGCATCTAGAAGCAAAGGTCATGACCTCTTTTGAAAAGGGCTCAATGGAAGGGAAAATGGCAAGTCTACGTGTTGAAGTAAAAGAATTTGGTTCATAAAATAAAACTAAGGCGACAGAAGGCAGAGGGAGTTTCCGCTGTTTGAAAAGGGGCTTTCTCAGCACAAGCTTGGAAAAAAAATGTTGATGATTTATGCAAATTAGAGAGGAAATGTGCCCCGAGGGATCTTGGCACAGAAGCGCAAGTCGGAATTCTGGATTCGAGGCTGGCGGTGTCTCTGATTCACTCTGTGACTGGGGCTGAGCCATTTAACCTCTCTGTTTCTAAATACCCTCATCTATAAACGCAGGCTAACAACGCCGTTCTCCCTGCCCCTGAAGGGGAGGCAGTAAAAATGAATGAAATGTCGGGGAATTACTTCTAAGAGCCATCGATTAGAAATACAGCATATGGTCTTAATGAGAGCTTGTTTCTGCCACAAATTTTTCCCTGCTCCCTATGATCACTACAGCTAGAGTGCCACGGAAATCAACTTCTCTCTTCAGCTATCTGCACATGCAGCTCTTAAAATCACAGAGCTCTTTAAAACAGAACTCCTGCCTGCTCTGGGTATGCATTGCAAGGCCATGACTCCTGGCTCTGTTCTACATAGAGCCACACAGCCTGGATTTTCTGAGACAGTGGTGATTTAAAATATTCTATCCCATTGTCAGACCATGTGTTGGAACATGTGTCAGATCACGTGTCCTGATCATTGCTTCAGAAAATATGGTTGCTCACACCTTCACGGGAAAGGAAGGAAGCACCTGCTTGCTGCCTAAAGATCTCTTTGGAAACGGATGGGAATACGCAATAAAGCTGTAGAGAGACCAGTTGATTGATTGAGCAGTGGATATATACACAGGGAAAGGGGAGGGTGCTAATTCGACTCAACCGTTACTATGTGCCAAGTCAGGTAGGGTGAATTATTTCTTTATTAAGTAACTAAGCTGATGCTGGGCACTGGAGTAAAGACTGTGATTACGGAAAGTAATACACAATATCCCTGGTCTTGGCAGCTTGCAGTCCAGTGAGAAAGAAAGATGGGTCACAATTAACAAGCTGAGGACCTGCTTTGGAGCTATAATGAGAGCAAAGATGGTTTGTGGGAAGGCAGGGAGGGCTTCACAGAGGTGGTGACACCATGGCTGAGTACTGATGGATGAGCAGAAGCTCAGCAGAGAGGCTAAGAAGGAGAAGGCCTTCCCAACAAGGTGGATGAGCCCTGCAGGGACCTTATAGCAAGCTCTGTTGGTGCCCCACCCATGTCCCTCCATCTACCCTGGAAGGTACCCGAAAAGACCTCCCAAATACAATGAGGGCTTCCTGAAACTCCATTGGAAGGTGTTCTCTGGCTTCCGACACCTGCTCAGCTGGCCACCATGTGTGCAGTCCTAAGTGACTAGCTTCCCAGAAATAACCCTCAACTAATTTGGAATGACAACAGGGATGTGCTAAAGGACAGTACCAGCTCTGGATATCCTGACTGTTACATATTCAGAAAATTTGCCAGCCAAGGACATGCTCACCAATATTAGAGAGAGAGAAATGAAGGAAGAGAAACATCGACACAAGAGAAAAACATTGATCAGTTGTCTCTACAGACGCCCAGACCTAGGACTGAACCAACAATCTAGGCATGCACCCCAAATGGGAATTGAACCTGAGACCTTTTGGCTTACAGGATGGTGCTCCAACCAACTGAGCCACACCAGCCAGGGCTGCAAACCACTTGTTAAACAATTGGTAGCTTAAAATCAGCCACAGTGGGAATATTTATATTGTGGTAATTGGCAAACAGTGTAAATTGTGGCATCCTTTGTTCTCCCAGAAAGCTGATTTACCAGCACACTATTTAACGAGAGTTGGATAAATACTCCAGCTTCTTCACCCTTCACTGGGACAGTTCTGAGGGGTGTGTCACATAGGGTCCTAGATAGGCACCAGTAGGATTGAGCCCCAGTTGCCCACATTGGCAACCTGCTCATTATTGCACCCTTGATTGGCCTTCCTCCCCTCCCTGTTTCAATCCCCCTTCCCTCACTGTGCTTCCTGGAACCACCTCTCTTATACCCCAAAATCCTTGGGTCAGGGTCATCTTTTGGAGGTACCCAAATTAAGACAGGCATGGAAGCCAGAAGGAACATGCATTGTGCATCAGGAGTAAGCAGGACAGTGATGATGGAGGGCTATTAAGCCATGCAGAGAATATTTAATTTAATTAAGGTGTCTCAAGCTTTTTAAAGAATTTAAGCAGGGAAAAGATGACAATATCAAGTTTTCATCTTAGGAAGTTTACTCAGGTGGCTGTGTGACAGATGGATGCAGAGGGAGCAAGACAGGAAGCAGGATGATGGTGGTGATGGTTGTGCAACAGTACAAGTGTACTTAATACCACTGAACTGTATACTTACAATAGTTAGAATAGTAAGCTTTATGTTTTGTGTATTTTAGGTCAGTGAGAAGATCCAGGGAAGAAATGATAAGGCAGTTGGACAAACACGGGAGGTGCCATGCACATAGAACACTATGGAGGTGTGCTCACCACAGAATTGCTTGTGGAGAACTCTGAGTACAGCCAACATTGTAGGAGCAGATACCAGAAGAGGAGGCTGGGAGAGAAATCCAGAGGGAGAGGAGAATGGGACACAAAAGAGGAGAGTGTCAAGAAAGCCAGGGTAAAATGTTTCTCTCCCTCTATTTCTCCCTCCCTTCCCATCTAAAAATAAATAAATAAAATCTTTAAAAAAAAAAAGAAAGAAAAAAATCAGTGAACTTGCTGAATTCCCTTATTAATTCTAATATTTGGACTGTAGGTTCTTTTGGGCTTTCTATGTGCACAGCCATATCATCTACAAATAATGACAGTTTCAATTCTCCCTTTCCAATCTGGGTGCTTTTTATTTCTTTTCTTGCTTTATAGCACTGGTTATGACTTCCAGGATAATAATGAATAGAAGAAATAATAGCAGGCATCCTTGTGTAGTTCCTGATCTCAGGGGGAGAGTGTTCAGCATTTGACTATTAA
This sequence comes from Desmodus rotundus, assembly GCF_022682495.2. NCBI lineage: Eukaryota > Metazoa > Chordata > Mammalia > Chiroptera > Phyllostomidae > Desmodus > Desmodus rotundus. The sequence goes on from NC_071400.1 coordinate 73,919,055, forward strand.
ATATGTTTGTTGTAAGGTTTGTTTCATATATTTTTTATCATAAGGAATTTTCACTCTCTTCTAAGTTTGCTAAGCATTACCATGAAGAGGTACTGAATTGTATTTCTGGTTTCTCTGGGTTTCTCTGGGTTACTCAAACTGTAAAGTGTAAAATGACCTACTGCTTTGGCATTCGATATATCTGGGCTCACATTCCAGCCATACCATTTTCTAGCTATGACTTTAAACAATTTAATTAAGTTTCCCCATATGGAAAATGGAAATAATTATAGTAAATCCATTATAGGAACTTGAGGGGGTTTTTTGTAAACTCAAGAGCCCAAAAGCCTGGCTTTGAAGCAAGACTAGGCTGTAACGTCCAAAGTTGTTTTCAGATATTCTGCAAGGACTGATATTCCCAAGAACCTTTCCATCTCCTGCTCAAGATTTCCTGGAATATTTCTGATGATATATGGTGATGGATTTGAGCTCTTCCATCCATGTACTCACTCTTTGCCTCCCAAGACTTAGGGTACAAACATGAGAGTGGTTGGTCCACTGTGATAGCTAGTCTCCAAAGATGGCTCCGTGGCCCATGCCTCCTGATATTCATGTCCTTGTATAATCCCCTGCTTTTGAATCTGTGTGTTTGTGACTCTCTCAAAACTAAGTGAATTGGCAGAAATGGTATTGCATGATGTCCAAGGTTAGATCGGAAGAGGCTTTCTAGATTCTGTGTTGGTCTTTTGGAACACCCTCTCTATAAGACCCGATGTAAGAAGTACTACTACCCTAAGGCCACCATGCTGGAGGACACATATAAGAGACACATTCTCTAGTCCCAGCTGAGCCTTGCTTTCCAGCCATCCCCACCAAAGTGCTACACATGTGCCTGAAGCCAACTTGGACCAGACCAGCACATCTACCACCTGAGTACCACTAAGGGACCCCACATGGAACAGAAGAATCACTCATCCTAGACCTGCCTCAATTCCTTATCCACAAGATCATGAGATATAGTAACACAGTTGTTATTTTAAGCCACTAAGTTTTGGGGCTGTTCACTACACAACAGGTAACTCAAAGATCTACCTTATGGGTTTAGTCTTTAGTCATGGAAATGTGCTAAGCAAACCCATTGAGTGCTCAGACCTATGACATCCATCTTGTTTGACCCTATTCTAACCACTTGAGTTAACCAGATTAATAAGCAGTATTGAAGTACTGAGAAAACAATGAGAGAAGGAAGTCATTTCTTCTCTAAATTTCCTGCTCGCCTTCGTGCCTTGAGTCCTATTAACAAGAAGAGGCACAAACAGATTAATCCTCATAGCAACCTCCAACGTTGGTACCATGATGCCCAGTCATTTCTTAAGGAAACAAAGGCTCAGCCAGAATAACTATCTTGCCCAATATCACACAGCTAGTTAAATGGCAAGGTTTGGACTGAAGCCCAATAGTAGGAACTAAAAACCGAGCTTTTTTTTTTTTTTTTTTTTTTGTCTTGGTTGGGAACTCTGAGTTGGCAATCAAGGAAATCCATTCATCGTAGCACAAGGAACAGAAGGGACTTGATGAGAACACAGGAGCAAAAGTGCAGCCAGGCCTCCCCAGGGGGCAGGACCTGGACAGTGAACCCCCTTCAGGAACCCATCTCTGCCCTCTCTGGGGCTCCACGTTTCTGAAGGCACTCTGTTACTTATTGAACTTCTTTATTATTCTCTGCCTTTCTACAGACCGGGTTTCTCTGGCCTGGCATAGGCTGAACACAATAGCCCGGCAGTCAGGCAGGGCTGACTACATAATTTGCAGGACTCAGAACAAAATTAAAATGCAGGGCCCCAGCCAGGGAAGTCAGGGAAGTCAGGGAAGTCAGTCTCCCCTTCCCACATGCCCACTGCCTCAGCCCAGGGCAGTCAGTGGCCTCCAAGGGATCACAATCTCCATGCTGGGGCATACTCGGTGTGGATGCATGGTGCATGAGAGGCCCCTGCCAAGTGGTCAGCCACATGTGCTGTAGCCCTGCCAGTCCAGTAGGGAAGACTGCCACCTTGCCCCATTCCAAGATGTCATAAGGCATACCTGACCTTCCCAAACTTAGCAACCAGACCCCTGCCAGGGGCAGAAGGAAGCAGCAGTTCCAAGGCCAGGATGGTGTGTGAGAAGCCAGGAAGCGGGAAGTGGACATCTGTGAACCCATCTCAGGGAGGTAAGTTAGGAAATGGCAGGAGGTGTGTTGGTGCATGAGCTGAGGTTCCAAGGAGCTGGTGCATATTCCATTGTCCCATCATTCTTCACCTACCAAACATAAATTTAAAGATAGTATTATTCGGAATGTCAAGATGGCTACTATAGAGCATTAAATCCCAAACATGGAGCCCTAGAGCACAGGGCCATGTGACTGCACTAGTCAGATGTCATGGGGCCAGTCCAGCCCTGACTGGCCAGCTTTCTCTCTTCCCATCTCCCATTCCTCAGTGGGGGTAGGGTTAGGGCAGGCAGGAACAGAAGCAGCTCGGCCAGGGGCAGGCTCCACCTGTAGCTACAGAAACATAGAAGCTGCTGCCATCCCCACCCCCAGGGAGGAGGTGAAGACAGTTACTTCTCAGAGGACAGGGATGACCCCAAAAGATTTCTACTGACTCCTCTCCTACCACCTAGGAAGTATTTTCATACTGTCTGTCACATGAGACTATGAGTAGAGATGGTTGGTTGCCTACCCCAATAGCCAATCCCCCTTCCTTAGTAATTTGAGTCAGCAATGTACCTAGGCTAAAAGTAGCATTTCTCAGCCTCCCTTGTAGCAAGCTCTGGACTATGAGACGTAAGTGGAAATCATTGGGTGAGACTTATGAGAAATCTTTATAAAGGAGGCTGACTCAGCTAGAAAGGGGTGCCCCTTTTGCCCCTTGTCCTGCCCCTTCTTGTTACTTGAAGGATTTAAAGCAGTGGGTGGTATGAGCAGATGGAAGAGGTGAGATTGGCGAAGGTGGGTTCACTTGTTCTTTGAAGAGTCCTCAAGGATGTGAATTAAGGCAGTAGAATAAGGAAAAGTACAGAAGAGATGTTAAGGAGGTAATACTGACAGGATTAGATGATCCAGATCACATCCTGAACCTTCTGTATGCCAAGCAAAGTAGAATGTAAGCTCCAAGAGGGCAAGGACCATGTCTTTGGCTTACCATTGCATACCCAGCCCTAGCACAGTGCCCGGCACAAAGTGGATAATCCCTAAATGTTGTCCAATGAATGAATGAAGAATGAATGAAAACTGTTCCAGCAGTCCTGTGGGCCTTTGCTCCTAGTGGGAAACAGGCTGAAGGGGTCAGGAGCATCCATCCCTTAGGAGCTCCTTCTACCCAGGGGATGATTCCCAGGTATAGCTTCCCTTGCTTTGTGCCAACTTTGTATGTACTCCATCCCCACACTCAGATCCACGCTGGGGTTCTTTAGGGGAAGGAGGAAGGCCATAGGAATGCCACCCTGCATGGAGCTTTTCCTAACTCTGTCTCTGATGTGGCTCACAGGCTGAGTTAATACCACGACATCACTTCCTCCGCAGCGTAAGAAAAGAGGAAGAAACCTCGCTATGTGCAGCTCCTCTATCCCCAGGGAGAGCACAAAGCTGTTGGAAACAATAAAAGCAGCCTGTGTAAAGGGGAGACTTTTGTCTGTGCAGTCAGGGGTTGCTGCGCCTGCGACTTCCTGCAGGGACATTCGGCAGCTTTGCAGATAAATAAATGCTCACATTCAGAATGACCAGCCTAGAACACTTTTATGAGCCTTTTCTCCTCCCCAGGCTGTACAAAGATAATAAATCAAATTAGCATCTTGAACCTCCGGTGCAGCATCACTTGTCACCAGTCCCCCCTACACAAGGGGTATGTGAGTTTCGACACGGCTGTTTTCAGTTACCATCAGGCCATATCGAATACAGGCCTGAGGCCTCCTTGAAAATCATGATGCCTCTGTCCTGGGCTGGCCACAGGCCGAGGTCACAGGGTCCTGCTGGTCATTCCAGACCAGACTGTAAAAGAGGTGGCTAGAACCCAGTTTAAAGACTTATTTTAATTAATTAATTTATTTATTTTTAGAGAGAGGAGAAAGAGAAACATCGATGTGAGAAAGAAACATCCATAGGTTGCGTCTCATAAGTGCTCCACCCCAAGTGGGGACCGATCCCGCAATCCAAGCATGTGCCCTGACCAGGAATAGGACTAAACTGGCAACCTTTGGCCTTGTGGAATGAAGCCCAAACAACGGAGCCGCACAACTCAAGAGCTGAAACCCTAGCTTTATAATCAAGATTGGGTAGGTAGAACCCTGGCTGGTGTGGCTCAGTGGACTGAGTGTGGGCCTGTGAACTAAAGGGTCACCGGTTTGATCCCCAGTCAGGGCACATGCCTGGGTTGTGGGTCAGGTTCCTAGTAGGGGGTGTGGGAGAGACAGCCACACATTGATGTTTCTCTCTTCTTTTTCCCTCCTTTCCCCTCTCTCTAAAAATAAGATTTTTTTTTTTAAGATTGGGTGGGTTGTTACTTAAAGAGGAAAGAAATATCTTCATTTCTTGGTTAATAATTGTAAGAACATGAACAAAATAGACAACTGTCAGAAAGAGAGGAAAGAAGGGAAGGAGGGAGAGAGAGAGGGAGGGAGGGGGCAGAGAGAGGGAGGACAGACTATACCAATAATCAGAAACAGTTCCTCCTCTTCATTATGCCTAATATTGTGACTTACACCACAGAGGCATTCATTCAACAGATGTTGGGAGGAACCGAATTAGAAAGGAAAAAGTTTACTTTCAGGTAAACTGAAGTGAAATTTGTCATTTCAGATGGCTCAATTAGTGACTGAAAGGACAAATGATTAGGTTTGGAAAATGAAGGTGGGAAAAGATAACAATATGGTATAAAAGTGCATTCTGTTGGGTTATCTAAATGTACAAACATTGAGTTTTTTTACTGACTCCTCTCTTGAGGTCCTGGAAGGAGCAGGACAGCACCAGTGGCAGCTCTCCAAATCGCAAACGTGGTCCCACCGTTGGGCATCTGAGAGCTGTTGGTTAAGGTAGATGGCTGCCTTCTGAGAGATGTGACCTCACAGCCGGTGAGGGCTGCGACTCTGAAGCAAGCTGCATGGATGGTGGTGTTCCTTATGTGGTCAGTGAATTAAAAACTAGCCACTGAGCTACAAGCCACGCTCCCCACACCCCATCGCCACCCACCTGTGGAAGGCAAGCCAATGAGCCATGTCTGGTACACTCTTCTCTTCTTGCTACATGTTCAAAATCACTTCAAATGCAGTTCCAGGTTGCCTGACCCTGAACAGAAGCCTACAGGGAAGGAACAAGGTGTGTGTGTGTGTGGAGGCGGGGGTAGTGATGACTAAGACCAAGTAAAAACTGCTTTGGGTATGTGCCTCAGCAAGTTCAAGTGCTGCTGTGCTGATTGGCTGGGGGCAAGGGGGGAGTAGAGGTGGGAAGTTAATATGCATTTTGAATAGGCGTTTCCTGTTATCTGCAAACATTAAAAAAACAGCTAGAGATTTTATTAAGGTAAAACAATCCACTTAGAAGGAACAATTGTTGGGGCTGTTTTCTCTAAAACCACTTGTCATCAATGATTATGTCAATCATTTAATCAAATGCCCATTCATTTCACCTATATCTATTGAGTACCTACTATGTGCCAGCCACAATGCAACATGCAATATAGCCCTCAAGTGAACACTAAGCTTTGTAGAAGGGTCTGTACTGTGAATTCTGAGCACTATAAGCATGTTTAACCACCCTGGACTCTGGGAGATCTGGGTTCAAATTCCCACTAAGACTTAAGTGACTAAGTGATTTAACTAGCTAGGTGACTGAGCAAGTGATTTAACTGATCTTTCTCCCTGCCTCAGTTTCTTGACCTGAAAGTGAGAGGACTTGTGAAGTAGTCAGTACAGAGCACGGGAGTGGGAGCTACTATTATTTAATGCCATCCCTCCACTCCAGCCCAGCTTTCTCGGTGCCACAGTCCACAGCTTGGTGGTATTTCCGAGGCTGGCCAGGCCCTCTGTTGCTGGGCCATGACCCTGGAAATCAGACACTAGTCAAGGCGGCATCTGCGTGGGGCGGGGGGAGAGATTTCATTTTGAGCCTCGCTTTTCCCCAGGACCTCTGAGTATTCTAAAAACTGACTTCGGAGGACAGGAAGGAACGTGGAGTGGCTCTTCAGATCTGAGACACCCCCTCCCGGAGAAATCACTCCCTCCCCCTAGCCCAGCGCGGAGTGAAATCTTAGAAGCTGCTGCTGCCGGGTTTGAACGGAATGCGGGAGTCTGTGGAAGCTGGAGCTGGTCGGCCCGAAGGTCAGAGAGTTGTTTTGAGTTCTCGTACCCGGAAGGGGGTGGGCAGAGAAGAGAGGACGCCAGAGCCCGAGAGACCCCGCGTCAGAGCAGAAATTGTTTGAGCTCCGGAACAGGCAGCTCAGCGGAAGCCGCGACGGGGGCGGGTCACGTGCGGCGGTGGCGGCGCAGCTGGCGGGGGACCCGGGTTGGGACAAGGGCTGGGCCGGGCCAGGCCGGGCCGGGCGGGGTGGTGCGGGGCGGCGGCTTTCGCAGCCGAGGGTGGAACCGGCGTACTTGGGGCGCTGCTCACTCTCAGCAGCGAGGAGGCACTGGAGTTACGGAAGGGTTGGGGAGGAAGCCAGGGTGCTTAGAGCTCCGCGTGGTGCAGCACGGGCGAGATGGGGAATTGCTGGGGGTGGCGTGGGGATACAGAAACGAGCCCCTCAGGCCACAGCGGCGGTAGCGGGACCGAAGCGGAGACTGCGCGGGCGCCTGAACCCCGAGAATGGAGGCGCCGCTCTTGTAATTACTGGCCTTGTTTTCGTCTTGCACGCAAATCCCGGAACAACCGGAACCGCCATACCTGCCTGCGTCCCAGGGGCGTCCCATTATGCTTGGGGGAGACTGCATACCCTATGGCAGCTCCACGCGGGGATTGGCCGAAGCCGGTTCCAGGGAGGGCTGCCGAGATGGCTCCGCGGAGGGTGTGGACGGGAGCCCTGGTGCACACGACACACACCTCCCCCGGGAGGAAGGGCGAGGGAAGGTGCGGGCCACTTCTGGGGGCTGCCCGGGGATGTGGGGGCCGCAGAGCAGGAGAAGATATTGTAGAGAAACCATGGGCCCCACCTGGAAGACAGGAGTGACCTCGTGGCCGGGGGTGAGGAGTCTCACGCTTCCCAAAGGTGGCGCGCGCTACTCCATAATGAGAGGGAAAGGACGCAAACTTGGTCACCCGCCAGACCCCTTGAGGACGCATGACTTTGGTGTCCCTCAGAGTGGCCCGAATGCCCCCCATAGTCCACGGGTTTCAGGTCCGAGGTCTGGAAGAGGGGGGAATGTGGCCAGGCCTCGGACCGGAAACCCACCCTCGTTCCGCTCCGGCGCCACGCGGGGAAGGCGCGGAACAGTTGTCTCCCAAAGTTTCCCGCGCCCCCCCCAACCCTGTCGGGGAAGGGCAGCTCTTCCGGAGGTGGGGCGGGAGAATGGCCTAGGAAAGGGTAGTAGTGTTAGGTCCTTTTCCTGAGACTCTGGCGCAAGAGAGGGGCGCGCAGCGTGTTTGCGACTCCAGGGTGGTGGCGCTTGGCACGCTGCGACGTCTGCTCGGAGTCGCAGCAGCCTAAGCTGTGCAGAGTCTGGGACGACGCGAGACGCCATTTGCATCCCCCCTCCCCCTGCAGGTTGGCGGGGGCGGGGGTGTCGCCCGCCGCGGAAGCGTATTCCTGGCAGTGACACTGATTACATGCTGTGTCGGTACGTGCACAGAATTAGGGTGGGCCTTCATCTCTCCTGTACGCGTACACTTTCTGTTGGAAAAGTTGCGTGTTTCCCTCCACCACTCTCTCCGCACAGCTGCTGTCTCCCGGGCGGAATTAGGCGTGCACGTTTGCTCTCAACCGGAGGGAAAGAGGATCGTGCCAGCGCGGGGAGGCCGCTGCGCCTGGGCGGACAAAATCCAGCCCTGGCTTTGCGTCGAGCTGCCGAGCGCGGCGCTTTTGCGCGCCCGGCCAGCCGAGGCCTGGTTTCCATCTGCCCCTTTTGCCTCCTTGTTAAGTTCGCCGGGGAAAACCCAATGATCCGTGCAGAGCCCCTCGGAGGACAAGCACCCCTCCCCCCCGCGCCCAATTCTGACCGATGGAAAAAATGACAGTATAGGTCAGAGCAGGCTCCCCACTACTATTAATGTGGCCTCCTCCGTTCCCCGTGCTTGGGGAGGATGGGCGCCTCGCCAAGAAACCGCCGAAGGAGGAGCCACGAGGCGGCCTGCCCCTTCCTAGGCTAGAGAACGTGGATTCTTCGAGACATCAGACAAATGTGGTCAGACAACTGCCCATCTACATACAGGTTATCCATGTATCTTTCAAGCAAGATCATTTTTTTTTTAATCAAGTATACGTTGAGTCGGTTATGAATACTGTGAGAACTGGTGAAATCGATAGATGAGGACCTTGGTCTCTGCCTGGCATTCAACGTGTGTGCAGGAGATGCCGGGTGAACAGGATGCATCTTGGTACTACCGGTGTGTCCTAAGAAGGTGCAGTCCCCTTTTCCCTCTACCTTCCAGGACTTTTAACATTAACTCTAAAAGTCGGTTTATTTTACTTGTGGTTCCACTTTGGGGTTACTTACTCCTTGCAAACTCCTGCCTGGGGATTGTTTGTACTTTGTAGTAGTTGGTCCTGGTCTCTGGCTTTTGTAGTCCACGTTTTCCTCTCGGCTTTTTCTTTTCCTCCTTACATGCTGCTGGGTTCGGGGAGGCCTCCCCGACCCGTGTGCTGCCCCGCCATCCTCGGGGTCTCGCTGGTACACCACTCGGCCTCTGAGGAGGAAAATGTGAACTCTCCGGGTGGCGCTCGAGAACTGGAATTCTGACTTAGGGCTGCGGGCTTGTCCCGGAGGCTGCCCTGCGTCGTCTTGGGGGCCGGAGGCTGTGAAGGGGAAGTCCCGGAGGTGACCAGGGCTTCCGGAGCAAACCTGGAGGCGCCCGTGTCTTTGTTTTTTTTCGCGGGGCTGGCAGCCTGGCACGCACAGTTCCGATAAGGATCAACTGAGAGCGAGAGCGCACAGCCAGCACATTTCAGTGATTAGGCAAACGCCGGCAGCCACGTAAGGGAAAGGCCATTTGCGTCGTTTCTGAAAAGGAAAAAAGGCTGTCCCACCTAATGAATTATGAGTGACCTTGGGCAGGACAGGCCAGAAGTGAGTGGTGCCGAGGCCTCTTCAGGCCCCATTGCACAGGAGACCCCATTTCAAAGGAAATGGGAAGCTTTTTGAAATTAGAAATCTGATGTATTCTATTTACATAAATAGTGGTGCATTTGTGTGTCCCTAAAATGAGGCCCCCCAACAGCCCAGGGACTAGGCCTGCCACATGCAGGCCCCAGACCAGTGTTAAACTCTAGTCCCAGAGGATGTAGATTTCACTCCAAAAACTGATTTATATATAGGAGATGGCCTTGAGCGATCAAAAAGTGTGCCCAAGGCCTCAGGGAGAGTGTGGGTAATGGTGCCTGAGCGCTGGCAGGAGCTACCCATTAATCCAGTCTAAATGAGCACCATTAAAGCCCACGTTCCCTTCTACATCACTACCACACTGGCAGACCTTTAAGGAAAAGTCTAATGGAGACGGTGCACCCATTTTTCGTTAACTTTTTTTTTTTTTATGGGTGATAGTGCCCTTCCATCCTGCCCAAACTTGACTCCATATAGGCCTCCAAAAACTTAAACCTGGACGTTTTTCTTACCTTCTCCCCATCCAAACTCCGAACGACACATTGTACCACTGTATACCACTCTAGGCTCTTTATGTATTAACTCATCCTCAAAACAAACAACCCTATGAGTTAGACACTATTATTGTTGGCCTCATTTTACTGATGAAGACACTGAGGCCCAGACTGTTAAGCAGCTTGCCTAAAACTGCACAGCTTGGGATATGACAGGGTGAGGAGGGAAGTAGGGCTGTGTTACAGTTCCAGTGTTGTGTAGTGAAGGCAAGCTGTGTGGGAGTATTTGGAGAGGACTGCCTGGACCCGCCCCACCCCCACCCCCACCCCCACCTCCCGAAGTTAAAAATTTGGCCTTTATTTTGCAAAGGAAACTTACGGAGGATCGTACAGAAGAAGCACGTTATTGTGGCTCCGCAGCAGAGAAGGGGTCAGGGAAGGCAGTGCAAAGGCCTCTCGCCCCCACCTCACCGCATAGCATCCGGCGGTCACGTCCGCCGGAGGTGACTGGGGGCTGGAGACAGACGATTGCGGAGGAACTCCTTATCGACGAGTGTCAGTGGTCCCGGGAGGCGGAGCTAAACGGCCGCCTGCGAGAACAGCTGGGTCACACCGGTCCCTGGGCTCCGGATGCGCCCCCGGGCTCCTCTCGAAGAGCTGGCCGGACGCCCGGCGGCGCCTTCCGCAGCTGCGGGCACCTCTCGGCTGGAGCAACCAGCCCTGAGCACGGAGCCCCGCGGTGGGGGTACTGTAGGGGCCAGCTACTTAGCCCCAGTTGGGATCGCTGGTTCTTGGTTACTCATACAGGACAGACACACACACACACGGGTTCCTAGCGCACAGCCCGCCTTCGGGCGTTTCGGAAGCCTGAGGCGATTGTGCGCTGCGCGGCACTGGGAAAGAGTCAAGGTGGACAGCCCCACGCTGCCCTCCTGCTCCCCAGCGTCCCTTTGCAAGCTGGCACCCCTGAGGATTCCACTGCTTCTTCCCTTCAGGAAAGTGGCCTCGGCTGGCAGAGACCCATGAGCCCTGTGTTACTTGATGGCCTGGGTCAAAGGGGAGGGTCAGACTGTGGGGTCTGCTAGTATCTAGGTGGTGATAAATCGCCTCTCCCGCAAAGGCTGGCTGGGCCTCGGGCCACAGCTAGCAGGAGTTAAGCCGGCACAGCTTGTATTGGCCATAGCTTGTCACTGCGTGCCCGGACCTAATGTGGGTGTAGTGGGAGTACGGACGTGGGTGGGTTGGGGGGCTCGTGATCGGAGGCAGCGTTGGATGATCACCTCCTCACCTCCTCGAGCCTTTACTTTTAGCTTGCGAAGACCCGTGGAACAAGCTGCTTTCGCCACCGCCGGGGCCCGCAGAGGGGCACTGGCCGGCCTAGCTACACTTGCTGGCGTTGAGAGAGGCTGGGGAGCCAGGGCTGGCCGCCCAGCCATGGGAGGGAGCGCAGCAGCCCGCGCGCCTCCAGGCAGAACACACGCCTTTCCCGGAACCTTGAAACCCAGGGGAGCCGCTGCCATCTTCGCGTGACGAGCAGCGAGACGGCGGTGATTAAGTGTTTCTTTCCGCTCCCTCCCCGGGTTGCGGCTCTCCTCCTTTCCGCAGGGCTGGAAGAATAAAACCTAGGGGAAACGCTCACACAACTCTGCTCTCCATTGGCACTCCATGTCCGTACTGATCTCCCAGGGTGCGTCTACGCGGGGCGCCCTCGGCCCCCCTACACCATGCCTTGTTGAAGATCGAGACTTTGGGGGTCCAGAGACACATGCCTCAATTTCCATCTGCCTCGGCCCAAATCTGGGAATTTAATGGGGATGGGGCACACATTGTTGAAGCCACTGCGACCCCCATCTCTTAAGGGATTAAAACCTTAACACAGGAATCCCCCAACCCATCCAGGGACTAATCCTGCCGCCTCTCCTGGGATTAACTTGGCTCACAAGTCCATAAAACACTTCCGGCGAGGACAGAGGGTCTTTCTGCAGAAACACTTTTAAATTGTCCTGGTCCTGGTGTCAGAATTGATCCGTTGGAGGGAAGTGAGTAAGCAGACGGTTGTAAGAGACACTCTGAGCCTCCTGTGCAGTTTGCAGGCTGTGGAAGAAGCTGCCTAAAATGTGGGTAGTAGGGGCTGCCTTCAACCCAGATGGTGGCCTGGGCTCCAGTAGATACATCTCAGAAAAGGACGTAGCATTTACAAATGACATTAAGATGGAAGAGGGTGGATGGGGGAAGGAGCAGGCAAGTTTCACTGGGCTCTAGCCCCAGTTCAACGAGGAGGACTAGATTCCCGAAATTTGGAGGGAGGAGGCGCTCATTCCTCTCCTCTCTACACTGGGAACAAGAACACTTACCTGCCCCTCTCAGGTGGGATTCTGAGAACTAAAGTGTTAAAGCATTTTGTAAATGGAACATGACCCCTGCACTTTACTGTGATTAATGTTCAGTCTCACCCTAGAAAACACAGTAACTTGCCAATTTAAAACAAAACAAAGTGAAAACCATCCCTTCCTCAAAGCCATGCAGGAGTGTAGGAGATAAATGGAATCCAAGAGCAACTTAGTCTTTTGAACCTCCTTTTCTTTTACATCACTGCAAGTTAAGTTTCTAAAGTAATGGGAAAATCTTTGGAATGTTCTAAGAAAACTCCCTGTCAAAAGTTGGGGGTTAAAGGGAAAGAAAATGGACCTCCAAATTGGGTCAAACCACATTTTAAAAAGGAAACCAGATGAAGAATATAAATTTGAAGTCCCTTTCTGTTAGTCTGGAGAGCAGGTGCCATAGATAGCCATTCCAACCCCCAGGACCCTGGCAGCAGGCCCTGACTCAGGCTTGGTCACCTAAGTGCGAAGTGACGTTGGCCGTGAGGGTGGGAACAGCGAGGAAGGTCAATAATTTGCTTAAAATGCACATCAAAAGAAAGATGTAGGCCTGCCTCTGCGTCGTGAAGGCCCAGAGCTACTAAAACTGCGTGTGGGAGGAAGTGTCCCGAGACCTCCTTCCCCGCAGATGAACTCACGGCAGCGTGACCGGCCCCAGGTGGCGCCCAGGAGCGTTGGGGATAGAGGCCCAGGCTGCGCCTTCACCCTGCCTCGCAGATTGCGAACGCCGGCCTCTGGCTGCATGCCCTCGGACCTTCCTGGCCCTGAGGCCTCCGGGCAGGGTCTGCTCTCTCCCCCACCCCACTGCCCCTCGTGCTGCGCCCTCCCCTCCTTGGCACCGAGCCGAAATCCCGAGGCCCACCCCTGCCCCGCCCCGCAGTCCCCCTTCTTCCCCGTGATTCATTTAGCAGCGGTGCAGAAAGCCTGTTTACCTCTGCAGCTGAGGGCGACTCGATCTGCGTAAAAAGCCCAAACACCGGCGCCGACCAGTAGGGGGGGATTGTCCTATAGATTATTTCTCCTCCTGGGCTTTTTTTTTTTTTTTTTTTTTTTTTAATGAGAAGGCTCGGTTGGAGAGGGGGTGGGGTGGCGTGTTGCTGCTGTTTTTTAAAACACGGTATTTGAAAGAGAAACAAAAGCCACACAAAAGCTGTTTCGGAGGTACTAAGGCTGTTTTTTACATATAAAAAGTGCAGCGAATACCACGGGGCCCCCAGCAGTGATAAACTAAATGGCTGGACGATTTCGACAATTAGCAGTTAATCTCTTATCTGCGAGCTGCAAACAAGTTTTGAGGCTCTTAGGACACCAAATTCCGGTTCTAGTCGGCAGTGTGGTAGTCAGATCTGTGGGGCACCTCCGATGATGCTCTCGGTTTCCCTAAGTGCGAATCCACCTTCCGCAAACATGGTTTTCCCAGGGTGGAGGACAGGCTTGAGCCACGGCAAATTTACTTGGGCAGCCAAGGTGCCCCCACCTGCATCGCCCCTAGGACCTGAGCTTGTCTGGTTCCGATTTTTCAAAATTGGTTTTTACCCTCCCCCCTCCCGCCCCCGTCCGGCTCCGTTTCGCAGACCTCCTACTTTGACACGTAGTAAGCCAACAAATGTGGGATGAATGACAAACCGAAGTGAGGCTCTCGGCCTGGAAAGCAGCTTGGTGCGTGGCCTGGCCCTCGGAATCCCATTCCGTTGCCCAGAGCCCTCTGGCCGCCGCAGCCAGCGCGCAGCTTCGCCCTGCGAGGGCCGGGGTGGGCGGGGGAGGCCCGGAGGCACGAAGCGCCTGGAGCCTGCACGATGATAAATATTGCGCAGACAGCCCATAAATAATTTGCATTATGTTCAGCTGACAACGCAGGGCGATTAATTTTAATAGCTACATATTTGCCTGGGCTGCTGCTTTCGTAGGCCCAGTAATGAAAGGCGAGAGGCCGCCCTGGCTCCGTGCTCGCGGTCCCACAAGGCATCCGGGAGGTGCAGGAGGACCGGACGCGGCATCTCCCCCAGGCAGCCTCCCGGGGAGCACCAGTCCCTGGGCCCCCCCTCTCCCTCCGCGTGGTGTAGGGGTGGGGGGCACACGCGCCACCAGAGCACCCCCGGGGCCTCGAGCAACAGGAGCCACCGTAATGACACTGCATATTTGTCTGTATGAGGAGAGCCACTTGTGGGCCAGGAGACCCTCCCCGAGGCGATGCCCACATTCCCTCCCCTCACCCGGACCAAGTCCGGACTGAACTCTGGAGGGGATTTCACGTTTCAGTTTGGTGAGGGGTGGGGGATACTGGTGTCAGCTGACGCCAATTCGCCGGTGGGCCCCAGCGCAACAGAGGATTTTCTGCCCTCAGGACCCCGCAAAGGGCAGAACAAAGGCCAGTTGCCCACAGATCTTATTCGAGTCCAGCCGTCCTGCGCGCCGCGGGAGGCCCCCCTAAAATGCTTTCCCAACTCCTCCATTAAAAGGACCATACACATGAAAGACAGAAAAAAAAGGGTTTGGACGAGGTCTTATAAAGAGGGTGCGAGAAGGGGAGCGTGGCGAGGAAGGACTCGGTGCAGTGGCTGCCGCGGTCCCGTGGTGGCCGGGTGCGCGCGTGTGCGTGTCTGTGTGTTCGTTCCGATGACAAAGCCCGGCCGTCTCCGCCAGCAAGCTCCTGCCTGCCGGAGCACTAGTGGGGGAGGGGAGAGGGAGGAGGGGAGCCAGCGCTCGCATAGGTAGCGGGCAATCGAAGGTTCCTGGGAGAAGGAGTTCATTCATGAGCTGAAGGAGGCCTCCTGGCCGGGCCAGGTGGAACCTCCTGAAGCCAACATCTGTGTATATTCTTTTTTGGAAAGGGGCTAGCTCATCGATCATTACCATATTTTAATTGCCTTTCGCAAAGGTCATCTCTAATTATGGGTTGCCAGGAGGGTTGGCCAGGGGTCTGTAGCCCGAGAGAGAGAGAGAGAGAGAGAGAGAGAGAGAGAGAGAGAGAGAGAGAGAGAGAGTGTGTGTGTGTGTGTGGTCACTGAGACAATGCGCCCAGCTCTTATCGAAATGCCAATCCGAGGGTGTCCGTGTGCGCCTGCGAGGCGGTCACGACGTGCTGTATCCACTCAGACAGACCAGGATGCGTGCACAATAAAAGCCGAGCAGGCGGCGAAGGGCGGCGCAGACCCACGGGTTTTCCTTTTAGAAACGTTGGTGCGAAGAGATTTGACAATAATAACACGCAGCAGGATTAAATCAGGGCGGGAATAAGAAAATGCATGTTCGTTTGTAGAACGGCGGGCTGTGTTTAACCCATCCGATCCCCCGAGAGCTCTTTGTCCCCACGTGGATTCCCGCGCAGGGGGCAAGTGCAGGGCGCTGAGCTGCTCCAGACTCCCTGATGACGTTCCTGGATAGCCACCTTATTTTAATATTAATGTCTTCCTTTAATTCAGCATGGTTGTCAGTTACAGTGACGTGGAAGCTTTAACAATGTCTGTTTTATGGAAAATGATACCCGACTAGTTGGGAGAAAAAAACAAACGTTGAGAGCTTTTTAACTTTTAAAAGTCTGCATTTTCTTACTTTTTTTCACTTTTAGAAACCGTTGAGGCAGAATAAGCCTATTTTAACTTTGCTGGAGGGAGAAGAGCAGTAGGGAAGGTTGTTGGAGGGTCAGGATTCTTGGAAGGATATTTTGGAGATGAGTGGGTGGAGATCCGTGAAGAGCTGTGGGTCAGCAGTGGGCAGCAGCCGCCACTCTGACTTGACTTTCTCAAAGGAGTCTGGCATCTCTGAGCTACCATGCTGTTTCTGGGTGTCCCACCTGGCAGAGCCGCGGGCTGGGGTCAGGAGGCTTGAAGAGTTGGAGGATTTTGTACTGGTTTTGCTTCCTGCCTGCCCCCCACACCTGGCCTCCTGGCCTCACCAGCAGTCAGCTCTGCCCCGAGGAAGGTAGAGCCAAATGACTGGTCCAACCCCCGAGAGACCGCCTGGCTTTCTCCTCCCTTGTAATCAAAACCAGATGTACTTAAGCGCCTTTCATCAGAATGAGCCCAAAGCCCTTTACCAGGCTTCAATAAAAGCCTTGCTAGGGCCTACCAGCCTGCTCAGTGTCCTAGGCCCCTGTACCCATTTCCCAGCTGAGGAAGCCTGGGGCTGCACTCAGGTTCTCACTCCTCTCTTGGGCCCAAGAGGCCAAGGACGTCTAACACCAAGGCAGGCTTTCCAGGGAAGCAGGATACCAGGATCCCTGCCACGTTTTGTGGGTGCAGACCCCGATGACAGGGAAAAAAGACAGACATGAGAGGGAAGCCAGCAGCTAGTGCCTAAGGAAGGACAAGAACACTAATCTTTTGAGAAGAAATCAGAGTGGCTAAAAAAGTAGAGGTGGGGTGGGAGGGCAATGATGATCAAGATTTTCTGAAGGGTATTCAGCGTCCCTATCCTGTATATTGCACTGTCTCTGTCCGCCCCCCCCCCCCAACTAGCCTACAAATTCCCCAAGGGCAGAGAATGTCTAATTTATCTTTGTAAGCCTAGCACAAGGCCTGGCACAAAATATGTGATCAAAATGTTTTGAAGATCACAGGTAGGATGGAAAGCTCTGGAACAAGACACATCTGGGCTTAAGATGGGAGCTCTGTCCCTAATGGTTGTGTAATCTTTCTGAAAATCAGTTTCCTTGTCTGTAAAATGGGCATGAGAAGGCCTCCATCATAAGATTGGGGATAGAGTAGATGAAGTTATTGCATGTAAAACACTAGAAAGGTCATAATCAGATTTTAATAAACGTTGTGCCCTGGTTCTTGAAGGAGCAAGGGAGGGTTTGGGCTGATATTGTTTGAAGTGTCGGAAGGAAGGTTTGTGCAAGGCCCTAGCTGGGGACAGGTCTCACTGGCCTGGCTGGGATTTGGGTCTGAGGAGAGAATTGCTTTTTAAGACGTGTGTTCCAGTTGCCCTTGTGAATTGGAGCTACAGGACCCCGCTGTCCAGCGGGGACAGGCAGCCCCAAGACAGTGTACTCAGTGAGCAGTGCCAGCCTTTGGATTCAGGCTCTGGGGAAAGGGCAGGTCCCAGGCCCTTGGGCTTTCCTGTGCAGGGCTGACTTGAGTCTGAGCCCTGGTTGTACAATGAGGGCCAGACCACCTGAGATGAGTGTCTGGCAGGTAATCCCAGTTGGTGCTGGCTTTCTGTGGGCAGGGGGAGAACTGTCCCTTTGGCTTGACCTCTGCTCCAGTTTCATGCCTGTATTTTGATCTTTGGCAAGTTCATCCCTTGGCATTTGGCAGGGCAGGGAGCGGGTGTTGCCTACTTCTCTTTACTGCTTGTCCCATTCTGGCTTGTTCAGTAATTCCCCCTCCCCACACCCACAATTTGGCCTATTTTTCTCCTGATCCCTGGATGCCCTGCTTTTGGGGGTAAGGAGTAGGATCTGTGCTCCCCACACCCCCCTTCTCAGTCCCTCCACATCCAGATGTCCTGCAGCCCATCCCAGGTCACCCCTGAGCTCAGCACCTCCCCAGGACGGCAGGCTGTGAGTTCAGGTCAGGGGCTTCCTGGGCAGCAGGGGCCTGTGAGTGCTTGCTTCAGGAAAGGGAGGGGTGAGGGAGGGGCCAATGGCACTGCTGGGTGATACTGTGGGTATGGCCTAGCAAGTGTGACTCTGAATACTATGGATGAAAATGCATGTGTCTGGAGTATGACACAGTGGGTTAGTTGGGGTCAGGGAATGGAAAATTGTGGGATTTGTGGGGGGCCGGGAGGTGAAAAATGGATTGGCAAGAAAATGAAGCTGACAGTCCTTCCATATTCCATCCCTCCCCATCCCTGACATGAGAACCTTCAAGAATCGACAAGGAAAATGTGGGGAGAGAAGAGAATAGATGAGGGAGAAAAGCTAACCCAATGAAAATGCTTGGTCCTTCCCTCTTGTGCAGTGAACTGCCTCCCTTGTGCAGCCAGTGTAGATCAGGACGGAACAGCCAATAGGGTCCTTTCAACCAGATCCTTTAAGGGAAATGTGAGATCACATTTGAGGAGACAGGTCACTTTATGGAATCACTACAGGGATTCCATAAAGAACAAGACATTGTGTCATGACCTGCCACACTTGTTTTTAGTCCAGCTCACTTTTTTAAAAGAGTTTATTTATTATTTTTAGAGAGAGGGGAAGGGAGAAAGAAAAGGAGAGAAACACCAGGAACTGAACCTGCAATCCATGTATGTGACCTGGCTGGCAGCTGAACTGGCGACCTTTCCTCTTGTGGCATGACACCCAACCAACTGAACTACACGGGTCAGGGCTAATGCAGCTCACTCTCTTCCATGGATTTAGCAAAAGAAGGGTCAAAGCATATCAGCAGCAAGGGAGCAATTGAATCCTGCTTGTGAATTCTGTGGGTTGGAATTTTTGGTGGAAAGACTCAATAGCTGGGGACTGCAGTCATCTGGAGATGGCCTCACCTACATGGCTGGCTGCTGGCTATAACCTGTGACCTAAGCTGTGTCCAAGCACGGGCTTCCTCACAGTGTGGTGGCTTAAGGATAGTAGGACTTGATGTTACTGGCAGCTCAGGGATCCAAAACCAAAGCATGCCAGCAAACAAGATGATCCGCCTGCGTCACCTCTTCTGATCCACCCTTAGAACTCACACAGTGTCCTCATTTGTGCTATATTCTAGTGGTTACAATAAGTCACAAGCCCACTCAGATTCAAGGGGAAAGGACATAGACCTTACTTCTCAATGGAAAGAGTATCAAAGAACCTGTGGCTATAGGAAGGGGAGGGGAGGGGATGAAAGGGGAGGGGAGGGGAGGGGAGGGGAGGGGAGGGGAGGGGAGGGGAGGGGAGGGGAGGGGAGGGGAGGGGAGGGGAGGGGAGGGGAGGGAGAAAGCCATGCCAGGCTCTCTTGAGAGCTAAGCTTAATTAGCAGTGGTTCTAAACAGAATAGTCTACGTTATAATAGGAGCTTACACCCTCCAGAGGCTGCATAAATTATATGAGGGGGGTGGTAGTTGCAGAGAGCTAAAATTAGGCCAGGGTAAAAGAAATAGAGCCATAAAGCAAATATGGATTTTATGAAAAAATAGAAGATGAAAGAACAGCTTTCTCCATGAACTTGTGAAGTATGGGAAGGACTGAGGAAGAACTGAGTGGTAAGATTGGATGGGTTTTAGGCCCTTCAGTATTGAAAGGGAAAGTAGGTAGGGGACAGGACTGGCAATCTGGTTGCTACCATCCTTTGTCCACCATCTTGGGGGGAATCTGTGGTAACCCTTTATTGCTCTAGGGAATTATTTTCACTATTTGCTTACAAATCAATTTTTTCAACGGACGGATATCTTCAGGTGGTACAAAGGTGGGAATGTAGTCAATGCATTTCCTAAAGGAAGTGTGGAAAAAATAATACGTGTATAATAAATTACTCTAATACTTACTGTTTGTCCCCTTCCCCCAGGTGTGGTTTTAAATATCCAGCTTGCACAGCCTTGTGACTGAAAGGGGCTGGGTACATCTCTAGGGCCCCAGGTTCCCATTATCCTTGTCTCTAACCCCTGAATGGAGAGTTTGACTTCTAATTTCATGCTAGGGGTTTCACGGGCAACATAATTGTATTTGCCTCTGCCTTTGATCTGCTATTTGATCTGCTATTTCATTGTGGCTCGACTAGGAGACAGAGATAGAAACACGGTAGAAAAACATGATTCTGCTTTGCTTGGGAATCAGCACTTACTATTTTCTCTTGTTCACTTAACGTGGCACATCTTCCCTAAATGTGAAATGTAATCATTTTCCCATTTCTGAACATCCAAAAGGTATGTGCACCCTCTGGCCTGCTTTCCTTTTTACTCATGAAGATCTTATTTTCAGCCTGGCTTTGGGGCATGAGGCTCATGTCTTAGATATCAATGCAAATGGGAGTCCCAGAGTAGAAAGCTCCTGAGTGAACTGTGACCATACCTGTCCCTCTACTGACCTCATCCCGACTTCCCAGGATGTACCAGGTTCACCCCAGCATTCCTTCAGGTGATTTGGGTCTGCAGAGCTGACTGTTCCTATGCTGGGCACCAAGAAAACCCAAATTCAGCAGGAACCTTGTGGGTCACGACTAAGCGATATTCCAGGTGGCCCCTGAAATAAGCTGGCTTATCTGGCAGGACCAGCACATCAGGTTGTGCAGTTTGTGTACTACACAAACGCAGGGAGTTAGGGCTGGAATTCAGGCCCATGAGTACCTTTCTCCAATTCTCACCAAGTCACAGAGTAGGCTAGTGGCAGTTCTGTTCTCAGGGCAGAGGAGAAACAGATTCTCTCTCTGATCAAGATGAAAAGAGAGGGTGACATAGGGCAGGAGGGGGGTCAAAAGGGCATCTTGGAAGCAGAGTGGGCCAGCCTCAGGCTGCAGCCCAAATCAGTGTTGACCCAGCAGGTTGGCGGAATAGGTCCATTGACTTGCTCTTTGTTTTGTCACCTTTCATCTGCAGGGTCTAGTGTTCATAAATTATTGTGCCCCTTCTAAGCTTTATTTGGCGTTAAAAAAGACAAGGGTGTCATCCTATCTAAGTGTCTTCTTTAGCCAGCAAGGTGGGATTGAGAGGGGTTATGTTTTCTTCGGTTTTGAATGTGAAGCCTTTAAGGGATGTTGGTTAACTGCAGGCCTTAAAAATCATGGGTGTGTAAGGTGTTTGAGTGTAAGACCCTAACAGGTGGTGCAATAGAGTTTGACATCCTAACAAGTTACCTGCGAACTGAAATTCACACTAATGTGTAATAGATGAAGAGAATTTGCATGTAAAAGTGGAGTATCATCCGGAGAAAGTGATTCCTAATCAAAATTAACTCCAAAGAAGGACTTTTCTGGTGCCAGTAATAGGCTGGTGTGGAAAGCCTTTAGAAGCCTTATACATAAGCCCTGTAAAGCTTACTGTTGTTCACTCTGTGGAGGACTGTGTGGCTATTTGGAATTCCATTAATACTTGGAAAGTTATTTTCACAGTAAAGCCATAAAAGGCATCTTCCCTGGGAAGGGCAAATTGAGATGACTTACTCTTCCCTGATAATCAGGAATGTATAAGCCAGGGGTCCCAAATCCATTCACCTCACTGCCTGTTTCTTTCCACACTTTGGATAATTTGACTTGGATATGTTGAAGGAAGAGAGTTTCAAAGGACAGTAATTACATCATCGTGACTGGAAGTTCTCAGAGTTTTATTCTTCTAAGTCTGTGTGTGTTTACTTTTACAAATTAATTTGTATTTTTCACAAAGGAATATTTACCCAAAGTTTATGAAGCCAAATAATATGTAAAAGCCTGGTGCAAAAAAAGCAGTCCCCTGTGGGTAATCTCATCCTTTGTTCTGCCTGATTTTTCTGGAAAATACCATCATATTTCTAAGTATTATGTAGATGGTGGCCTTCTCTTAAATAATCCATGACAAGTATCATCTATTGACTCTCCACTATGGTAGAGGAGGGTTTTTATTTTCTCCATCATAACTTCTTCTCCTGCATTCTCACAATAGAGCTATATCATAATTTGTTACTAAACCCATATCCACTGTTTACTTTCTGGCCACATTGTATTGTTTATTGCTGAGGCAAATGCACTTCAGTGATTGTATTTACTTTCTTGTACAAATTTTCCCCTTGAGTTAATAATTGCCTCGTTTTTTTTTTATTTGCTTAATTTTCTTTGACCTATGACTAATTTTCCCACACTCTCCAACCTCTGCAGAGATCATGTTGGGACAGTTTTCTGCACATTCACATCTTGGAGACCATCTGTAAATAGGCTTATCTTTTTGGTTTTGTGTGTTCCTTTTTTTATATTCCCTTTTTCTTTATGTCTGAAATGTTTTTAGAAGTTTATAATCTTCCATTTAGTTTTTTTATAAAACTTGTCTTTTTTGTTGTGGTGGGAGGTTTACTGATTTCAAACAGGGGTACTCTGTGTTGATGGAAATTTGCATGTCTACTACCCAGCTAATGTCAGGAGCTGAGAAAGGAATCCAATGTTTCTGATTCTTGGTATTTTGCTTAGTTTAAATAAACTTTCACCATTTTTCCTAAACATCAACCTTTCAGAAGTGATGACTGTTATTCTCTGGAATCCTGGAACTATCCAGTGTTAGTAAATTTTTATCCTCACCTCCCCTCCTAGAAAGGACAGATTCTACATTTTTAGAAGTAAAGGTTATTTTTTAAATAATTGGCCCTTCCCCGGGCCATTTACTGCAGAATCCATGCCTATTGTTTACATTCATCTCACGTTGCTTTTTATTTGTGTTTAGTCAGTTACAAGCCAGCCTTCCCAGCTAGATTGCAGAAGAAATTACTTGAGGGCCAGGGGTGTCTTTTTTTAAAAAATTCACTTTTGTACTTTTGGATTCCCCTAGGACCTACGTAACACAGTGCCTTGCCCTTAGCAAGCACTGCATAAACGCATTCCAAAAGTGGACAAATAGAGTGACAGTCTTCTCCAGGCGAGATCCCTTTAAAGAGAGGTAACTTTCAAGTCCTCCCTTGCCCTGAAAGCTACGTAGAAACCCCTTGCACGGTGGGGACAGAACTGCAGGCCTTGCCCGGTCTCTCCCCCCAGCTGCCTCCGCAGGTGGCAGTAAGCGACAGCCGCCCAAGTTCCAGCGTACACAGGGCGGCCGCTGCGCAGGGGAGAGGTGATAACGTGTCGACTCGTGTCGGAGTCTGGGTACAAGAGGTCGTTTCTAGGGATTGAAATCCGCTCTGGCGTTGCGGCGACGACAGGCTGCGTTTTAACTAGGAGCGGCCGCCCCGGGTCGAGGTCCGCTGTGAACCACGGCGCGAAGGGGGTTTCGGGCGCGGCTGCGGCTCTTATGTCCCACCGCCGGGGGCAGCGCCGCCCGCTCCGCCTGGGCCAAGATGGCGGCCGGCGTGCAGCTGCGCGGGCTGCCGGCGCCCGGGGACAGACTGTGCTAGCAGCTGTGTCCCCGCGGGGAGGAGTAGGCCAGTCCTCTTTGGCCCACAGGGACCCCCGAGGAAGTGTGCAACTTCCCCAGATAGGCGACCTATCTGGGAGAGCCCTAAAGGCATATTTATCACCCAACTCCCTCAGACTCCTGTACCAGGAGGAGGTAGGGACAAGCCTTGGTTGAGATAAGGGCTGCGAGAAGGATGGCTGCTTGACTACACACGATGAACAGAGGACCAGTGGGTACCGCGGGAC
The DNA here is from genome assembly GCF_022682495.2 of Desmodus rotundus. Lineage (NCBI taxonomy): Eukaryota > Metazoa > Chordata > Mammalia > Chiroptera > Phyllostomidae > Desmodus > Desmodus rotundus. The sequence continues at coordinate 73,942,362 of NC_071400.1, forward strand.
GCAGGCCTCACCCCAAATCATTTCTTCCTGCCTTGGCAGCCTGGCCAGTAACCCTTGGGACACCTTTGGGACACAATTCCACAACACCAGTGACAGCAGGTGGGGCATCATGCCCGTTAAAGACAGAGCCCAGAGCTCTTGAAATCAAGAAGACGTTGGAAAATCTGGCACATCTGCTTGTGAAATCCATAACATTATCTAGTAGAGACTACAGAATCATTGCTGCCCATCACATTTGCTCTGACATTGGTGTGTGCACTGTGTAGGCTGCCTTTCTCCTAGGACACGCCAAAACCTAAGCTCCAATTTACCAGAAATGGCATTGATGAATGTAAGGCATTCTCACTGATTTCACCTGGGGCTCAGGTTGGACAGTCAGAATGGCCCGCCTAGGGAGCAGCTACTGCAGGTAGAATCACAATGGTAAGGTAGAGAGAGAAGTGCCCAGAGAAAGCTTCCCACTGCCCTTTGTAAACTGTGGCTGATACCTCCTTTTGTTCAACATCCCATCCAAAGTTTGCATATTGCTTATCAGCTCAGCGTGGGGCTGAATGTGAACATTTTTTTTGTTGTTGTTTTCGTGAAATTAAGTCATTCTGCATAACGTTTCACAAGCTTCTTATTCTAACGGAGAACACTTCCTCCAACCCCTTGTGCTGCAGCCACACCAGCCTTTCCTTTCTTCTGCAGCCCCTCTTTTAATTATCTCACTGTTGCCCCAGTTTAAGCAGCCTCGGTACTTTGTTCAGGTACAGCAATAAACCCAAGACTGGGCCTAATCCTCCCTGGTCCTGACCTTCCCTCTAGCAATTCTGGAATTCTGGTGAGCCCTCCTGGCCTCAAAGTGATTAGGGCCAAAAATGTTGCTTGTTGTGCTTACGTATTTTCTTCCCTCTGCACACTTGTTGGTACTTTCAGACAGATTGCTTCACAAAAAAATAAATCGTATACAAGAAAAAGTTCAAAGAAGCCCGTTGGAGCCAGGCCTCCACATCATCCGGCCACTGACCAAGCCATCCCATTTCTAAATCGTAGCCAGCGCCAACGGGTTACCGCTGAACTTGAGCCCACTGAATTCCTCCTGTAGTAGCGCCAGCTGGAGTGACCCAGGCGCACCCACCTCCAGTCCTGTTCAGCCCCATGCCCCTCCGGGGAGGCGCAGTAATCATAAACGGTACGACAGGCGGTCTGCCGAGCTGGTTCGGTGACGACTCCCAGGAGACCGCCGCCTGGAGCGGCAGGCCCCATCTGCAGTGCAGCTGAACGAGTTAAGCTGCCCCGAACGTGAGCGGCCCGGGGTGGGGCCTGGACGACAGAACCAGAGGGAGCTCCGGACAGCATCGGCCTCGGGATACCCGAGTTAAAGACCTGGGTGGACCTGACTCCGAAGGGCTCCGGTCAGGGGCTGGGAAGGCGGCCTTGGAGCGGGGCCCAATGGAAGGCTGTTCTGGGGATCTTGGGGTGGCAGAGGGGATGCATCCTTAAGGGCCCCTGAGTCAGGAAAGTCTCTTCCATGCTTAACTACAGGCAAGGAGCTTCAGCACCTGACCCTTCGGCCGAGATACAGGCAAGCAAGAGAGCCGCGGCTCCCCGCGCAGCACCAGGTGCGCTAATGTTACTTGCCACCTCCAGACAACTCGCCCTAGCCAGGCCGCCCCTGACCTCCGCGCTCAGGCCACCGCCCTGGGACCGCCAGGTTCAACCCCGTGAGACCCCGCCTCGCCTCACAGGCCGCGAGCGGCTAGGGCAGACAAGGAGCGGCCACGACTCTCAGATCTTTAATTACGCCCCTACCCTTCCCCCCACCCCTTCCTCGGCTTCCAGCCCTTTAATCAATTTCACGATATTAAATATTAATTTCCCGCCAGCCAGGCTTTCTCGAAGGAGGGGGAAGGGACAGGCAGAGTAGCTCCGAAGAAGGGACGGCTTTGTAGGGTGTGACCGGGTAGTAGGGCGCAGAGGACGCGTGGGCTCCTAAGTGACCCGCACCGGGAACTCGGAGCCATTCGGTCTGCGCTCCGCGGCAAGGAAACTTGGAGAGTTACGAACGCCGAGGTGCAGGCCTTCGGGAGGGGCAGCGAGGTATTGCCGAGAGTCCTAGTGCACTAGGCAACCGCCTCCTGCTCCGCGGCCTCCCGCCCCCAGCCCCGAGTCAGCCTCACGCGGGCCCGCGGCGCGCAGCGATGATGGATCGCGCCTGGCGGGGGTGATTTGGTGTTGATCGCACATTATCACTGGCAGGTTGGACTGGTTGCTGATGGACGACTTCTAGCGGCGGCGGCAGCAGCGTCTTCAGACACCGTGTGGGGACTCGCTGGCTCTGCGAGGGTCTCTCTTTTTCCAACCACCCCTCGCCCCACTTCCCAGCGTCGGGAGGACCTGAGAGTCCGAGCCGGGTCTTGCCGCGCCCAAGGCCGCCTGCCCCCGTCCGGGTCCTATTGTGGGCCGCAGGCCAGGCGAGGAGGGGAGCCAGGACGCCTCTCCCACTTCCTCCCATTCCTCCTTCCCTGGCTGCCTGCTCCACCCCCCCTTCCTTCCCGCCTCCCCAACTAAACGAGGAGGGCCTGGGTCACTCGCCGGGTGGTTTCTCCGCCGCCAGGGGTAGGGTGGAGGGCTCCCTCGCCCCACGACCCCCTCCCCTCTCCCCGGGCTCGCAGCACCGCGGCGCTGCGGTGCGCCCCTCCTCGCCTCTTTTTCTAAAGTGCCTGCAGATACAAAAGCGGTTTCGTAATGCCTTCCGTCTGCGAGAGCCGGAGGACCTTGGCTGACCTTTCGGAAACTGATTGCAACTGCCTGTTAACAGCCCTTACTGACCGCACCGAGCGGAGCGGAGGACAATCATTTAAGTGACAGACGGCGAGGTGGCCTCGGCTCAGTCGAGCGGCCTGGTTAAGCCCGCCCCGCCCCTCCCCCCCCAAGCCCCCCTTCAGCTCCGGGCGCACTGCGGGCTGTGGCGGGCGCTCGGGCGGACAGGGAGGGCGCACAGCGCGCGCTGGTATGTGTGTGTGTGTGTGTGTGTGTGTGTGTGCGCTCGCGATCACTGGCCGACGGGTTAACCCTTCGTCGAGCGGGCGGCCCCTTTGAGGCCGGACGCTGCCGATTGAATCTGCTATCTGCAAAAAGAGGAATAAAGGGCTGCCTCCGTAACCTAATGGGTAAACTGTCCCCTCTCTGCGTGACTGGGGCTGCGTCCCAGTTGCTGCCAGGGACAGATCCCGACCCTTGGCTCTTCCGGCACGTCCCCAGGCCGCTCCCTCCCCCACACAGACAAACAGCGACACAGGGAACAGCACGAGGGCTCCAAAGGCTCCGAGACACTCGCGGCGCAGTGGATGTGGGCGTTCCGGGTGTTTTCTGTTTTGGAAACTGCAGAAAGGTGGGGGGTGGGTCCGCACGCGAAAGGCGAGATGGGGGAGGGGAGGTTGGTGACAGGGCACCACGGGCTGCGCTCACTCCCTCTCTTGGGAGAGATCGCCAGCTGCTCTCCAACAGGCAGCGCCCTGAAATCTATTTAAAGAGAGGGAAAGGGGAGGAGAACAAAGGGGGAGGAGGGGGGCGGCGAGCGGAGCCTGGGCGAGAGCGAGCGAGCAGGGAGGATCCGCCGCTCCGCGGGCACATCAAGCGCTCACATCTGTACACTCCGCGATCGATGGGGAGAATGGATAATATTTGTCAGCTGCAGACCTTTCTCTTCCCGGTTCTTGGGGAGGGGAGGGGGCGAGAGAGGGGGAGGGGCGGGCATATCAAGCGAGAGTCCGCCTCAAGGACAGCGCGCTTCCCGCTGCAGCCACACGGAAACCCAGAGCCATGAAAGCCAGGGGATTTTTCTCTTATTATCATTATTAATTATTTTTTATTATTCCAAGGCAGCCAGCGAACGCTCGGCGGCGCCCCTCCCCCGCTCGCAGCCGCCTCCCTTTGTTGATTCTCAGCTTGCGAGCGCGGCGGGCCCGAGCCGCCACAGCCGCTGCCGCCGCCGCCGCCGAGCACGATCTGCTCTTGCGCCCTGGGTCGCAGCTGCGTCCCAGGAAGCCGGGGTTGCGTCCTCGCCTCCCACCCCCACAGCGTGGCAGCCCCCGCACCCCCGCCCTGCCGCCTGCCACTAGGCCAGTCCAGCCGCTTCGACGCTTCTTGCTGCGGCTCCGCGCCCCCAACGCCGAGCAGAGGCACTGGCTGCTGCCTCCCCAAGCCTCGGGCTGTGCGGGCGCCTTCGCCAACCCTCCCCCCAGCCCAGGCGGCTGCACTCTGATGCCGCCGTCCCCACACATGGTCTTCATTTCGCACACTAGCGGCGTGCTTCCTCTCTGCTCCTCTCCTCGGGGCTTTTCGGAGCGAGGAGGGAGGTTTAGAGGAAGTTAGAACCCAGGGGAAAGGGGGAAAACCCTCGCTCTCGGTCACAGCTCCCGAGGTGGACGGGAGCGCCCCGTGGGGGTGTGACAGAGCCTGGGTGCCCTCCCCTTCCTTCCCTACGTGCGGAAAGGGCGAGTGAGGGGTGGTGGTCGGGGGAGGGCAGGAAGCTGGAGAGCGAGCGAGCTCCAGGTTTGCTTTCGCTCACCCTCTTATCCGCTTCTACCAGCCAGGATAGAACTGACTCGCCTCCTCGGAGCGGCACAGCCAGCCGGCTTGGGAGACGATCGGATTAGCGGTCATCAAATGAGACCAAAGACACTTAAGACTGCACCCCATCTCCTGAGCGGTGGTGCTCCCTGGGCCTTTGCCCCCTTCCTCCAATATTGAAAGCCCAAGCTGACGACCCACAGGCCCAAGTGCCGGCCCACTCTGGGGTTGGTAGGGGTGAGGTGCAGAAAGTTCTAGTCGGGGTTTACTTGTGCCTTTGCACCCCCACTCTACCCCCTCTGTCCTGAGATTCCGGGCCAGCCTGCGGCGGCGTCCCCGGCTGCTCCGCGGTCCTGGGCAGGGCAGGAAGCTGGCACGGCCGCTTGGTTGGGCCGGCGCCACTTGGCTAGGCTGGCTGCTCGCTGGAACTCGTGCGGCACCTTCGCGCCGAGTCGGGTTCCCGGGTCTGCCGCCCGGTCACCCTGAGCGGCTTTCCCCCCACTCTTGTCCGTCGTCCCCTCTCCGGAGTCTTTCTGTCTCCGCCCGCCCTCTCAGATTTTCCCCTCCTCGGTCTGTCTCGGGAGCCCCGTAGTGCAGTCAACCGCCCTTCCCGAGATTCAAAAAGAAGTTTTGTGTTTCCCCGGGGGCAGCAGCCTAATGCTTCCCTTGTTTTCCGGAACAAAGCAGACATTCAGTGGGGAGGGGGCAGGGGCTGGCTCCTTCCCCTCCCCGCAGCACCCCGCACCCCTGCAGGTTCAGAACGCTCACTCCAGGACCCTGGTGGCCTGGGGGTGGGGTAGGGGCTCTCTTTCCCCAGACTCAGCTACAAAAGCCTTGCTCCCCGTCTCGTCCCCCTAACCCCCAGCCTTGGCCCGTAGCCGGAGAGAAGGCGACGTGGTGTTTGGGTGAGGTTCTCAGCCGGGGCAGGGAGGGCGCGCACGCAGCTGTTTACAGTGTGCCTGTGTTGCTGGGAGCTCACCCGCCGCCGCCTGACGGCGTGGGGCACCCGCGCGCTACCAGCTCCAAGAAGGAGCTCAGTGGTGAGCCCTCTGGCACTTGGTCCAAGGCCTCCGCAACCCTGGGGCCACGGCTCGCAGGGAAGCTCTAGTTCTCCCTACTGCGCGTTCCTCCTCTGGCCCACAGACCATCCCTCCCCTCCCCAACAATGGCCTGGATCGGGTAGTATATCAAAGGCACTGGGGGGAAGGTGGCAGAGCTCACAGGGGAGCTTCGAGCAGTCCTTCCTCTCCCACGGAGAAGTTCTCTGGCCAGAGTGAGCAAAAGCACTCTACCCCTGTGACTTTGAGATGCTTCGCCCTCCGGATCGCACCCTGCGGCCCCACCTGACCCTGCCCACCCTGCCTGATGGACTTCCCCTCGCCCCACTCCCGGGGAGCCCGCAGCATGAGCTGTGCCCACGCGCTCCAGGCCTTCGTGTCCGCGCAACGCTGTCTTAGATCCCGCTCCAGCTCTTCCCCTCTCCCGGGCCTGTGGCCGGCCCCCGGCGCCTCCGGCGCGGCCTGAAACTTGATCCCGTGTCGGAAGGACAGTGTGTAAACACCCGGCGCGCTCCGAGAGCCCGCGGGAGGGGCCGGGCGAGGGCCGCCAGGGCAGCTCCGAAGCCCTGCGCCTCCGCCCGCCTGCTCGCCCCGGGCACGATCGGCGGGGCCGCCGCCTCGCTCTCTGCCTTCCCAGTTGGCTCAGCTAATTGGAGCCGCCGCCGCCAGTGCGGCGGCCTCTTGTTGAATTTTCTAGATCGCAACCGCTCAGTCGTGGCTGCCTGTGGCTCCCATCCCCCCTCCCACAGCTGTTATCTGGGCTGGCAACTTGTTGGTGGTGAGGATGGTCCCTCCACTGACCCTGGCCTCAGTCTCCTTGTTCACCCCAGCAGTTCAGCGGTGTTTTTTCGGGGGGGGGTGTGGGAAGGGAGGTGGAGTCTTATCAGAACTGTAGGGTTTGGGGCCAGAATCAGGCTCATCCTTTGATGAATACTACCCATTGTGAATACTATCCCGGGATCCTCTCGGCAGAAAGCCATCTTCCTCGCTGTCTTGCACCAGGAGGTAGTGACAGTCCTCGAGAGGCTTCGGGAACAACTCTACTAGCAACTTCACTTCGTTCCAGGAAAATGTTATAGAATGGTGGGGTAGTGGGAGGCACAAAGATACTTCCTTTCATGTTCTGCCCCTAGCCCCTCTCAGCATTTGGGACTTAATGTGTAGGTCCTTCATGCAGAAGCACTTGGCTATACCTTGTACCTAGCCCACCCAAATGGAACAAGGCCACTTTCCTTCTGGGTTTGAAGAACCAGGTGGGTCCAGGGGGGGAACATGTCTGCCTTAGTGGGTCCTGGAGGTGCACCCCCCCCAAGCTGGGTCAGCTTTAAGCTTGTACCGGGAGGCGCTCCTGGGCCTTGGGGCCCCCCAGCTGAGTTTCCCTTCTCCCTTGGCCAGCTGTCTCATATCCTAGCCACATGTCCCTGCTAGGTGCAAAGGGTCAGGTCTGCGTGGGTCTGTAGAAGGCCCAGAGCCTGGCCCAATGTCCAAGGTGGGAAGAAGTAAGGCAGTTTGGTAGTGCTGAAGGACTCAAGAAAACCTTGCTACTGGCTGGTGCAGTTGCTCTGTATTCAACATCCACCTTAGAATGTCTTTTCCTCTGAGGAGAACTTTTGCTGGTGGGTTTCACAGGCCCACAGCCAGATGAATGTTGTAAAAATGGCTGCAACCCAGCCCGGGAATGCATAAATATACGCAGGCACACTCCCAGAAGGCTGGGGCTATGAACCACAGAGGGGATCTGTAGCAGCCAGAGAGCCGTCAGCTTTTCCTGTGACGGTTCTTAGGAGGGCGCCTGTTCCCTCCCTTTGATGGTTTTCTGACAACTGTTAGGGAACCAAGAGGCAAGGCCGCTGGCTCATTAACTGTCATTTTCCAACACCACTTTCCTGTTCTTCTAACTTTTACCCAAATTGCCACTTTGGGGTTTTATTGAGGTGTCCTTTCAATCTATTCATAACTAGAACAAGATTTCCAACTCAATCCATATTTGAGTTAAGCTGTGATAAAAAGGAAATCTGTATAATTAACATTCTAACTTGGTGTCTAGAATGGCACTTCCTTAGGTCAAGTTCACCTAGTTCTTTAGCATCTAAAAGTCCCCAGCACCTTCCAATCAGATAACTTAAATGTGTCTCCCACTATTAGTTTCTCTTCTCTTTCTGTAGTGGAAAAAAAAGGACTCTTCTAAAAAATGTTTATTTTCCCTTACTCCTCTACCCGACCAGTCTGTGAGAACCTGGTTTCTGTGTGGGGTAAAGTGTATTTAGGTGTTTTGATAAAGAGAGTAATTTGTGTTCATCTTCAGGCCTGAAAAGATAATTGCGTCCGGGAGCTTGCTCTTCTCTTGGCTCTTCAACAATCTGGATTCTCATTCTGGAACAGGAGTGCTTTGATGCCCCAGCCTCCTTCTCCTAGTCTTTGTCCCCTTCCCTCTATCAGCATCCAGCCATCACCAGGCCCTTGGGTAGGTCACATGGCTTGAGGTTTCTGCGTTGAAGGCTAGTCGTGCCTCAGAAGACCCTGCAACTCTGAACCTGCTATCAGGCATTCACATTTCTTTTACTGTGCGAAGAATATTCTGAGCCATTGGAATTCCTGTTCCATCTCCCTGAAAGCTTATGCCAAGAACTCCCCATGGGGCCTATGGTGATGGATGTCTTCAGGCTCCAGGAAGCAGCCATCATGGTGGGAAGTGTTGAGTGCTCACCTGCGGGTCTTAGACCTGAACCAAACCAAAGTGCAAACAGCAACAAAAAAGCAGATCCATCCACCTCGTAACTTGCTTGGAAACAAATCCTAATCTACCACCTCCCCACTATAAGGCCCGGGAACACATCATTCCTTTGGCTTCCTTTTAGCTGGGCCTAGGGGCATGGTGCAGTTAAGCATATCAGGAAGCTGAGAGGCATCCACTACTCCTCACTTCCCCTGGTGCTGGGCTCAGCTTGGCTGAACTTGCCGTCCTTGTCTTTTTAGAGGAGCTGGTTGTGTTCTCCAAGCTGGATCACACTGTGCCGCCTCCCCAGGGGTCCTTAGCTATTGATTTTTAATATCCTATTCAATATTGTGTATTAAATATTGAATCCATGCACGAGAGGATGTGATGCAAATCACCAGCCGTGCCTGAGACTTTAATAGTTGTTTTATTGCCCGGAAACCACAGTTGGACGCAAGGCATCCTGCAACCGAGGCTGGGGGCAGGGATGACAGGCAGAGAAGAGAGCTGTGCAGACAAGCAGGGGTGGGGGTGGGGTGATACCAGACCTCTGGAATGGCCACTGCAGAAGACACAGCCAGGCACTGGTTCATCTCTGGGCAGGCAGCACAGTGCTCCCGGGCTGCTATGGAAAGAGCCACGGCTGTTGTGTGAGACCTGGATAGAGGAAGAGGTGTGGGGCTGTGTCCTTCCTTCCTGGACTTCCCTAACTGGACTGTTCATTTCTGTCTGGCCATCCCCTTCCCCTCCACACAGATCTTCTCTCTCTCTCTCTCTCTCTCTCTCTCTCTCTCTCTCTCACACACACACACAGACACACACACACACACACACACGGCTATTAACAGGAAAGTGAACTTGGGCACAGGAAACCCCAGGCCTCTGGCCTCTTCACCCAGCTCTGCCACCTTGGTAGAGATGTCTCTCAACCTCTCTGGGCCCCATTTCCCTCCTCTGCCAATGGGGGTAATGCCTTCTGCCCTACCTCCCTCACAACCCGGTGGTGAGGCTGGTGCAAATGAGATAATATTCAGGGAAAAGGCTTTTGTAAACCGTCAGGCCCCACATAGGCAGGCTGAGGGATTAGTGTTGGCTTTCCCTTTATACTCCCCTTCTCTGGCAGGCTGTGCCTCTGGCTGGCCTCTTTCTGTCTCAGGCATGAGCCCCCTCCTTCATATGGGCCCTCTCTTCTCTCTTGGCACCTTAGCTTGATCTCCCAAGATCTCCACTCAGCTGGGACTCTGCGTTGAGGTTTAACAGTCAGGTTTTGAGGATGCCCAGCAGGGAGACAGGAAGAGCAAGGAGTGTGTGTGTGTGTGTGTGTGTGTGTGTGGTGGGGATGGGTGCAGTGAGTGTGCGCAAAAGCCAAGGGAAACAGCCAAGGGAAAGCACTCGGCTTTATTCGAGGAGAGGCGCTTTCCACCGCGGCTGCCCAGGGCTGCGAAGCAGGATGGGGGAGTAAGAGGGGTACACTGCTGGCCCAGTGTGTGAGTGTGTGGGGAATGCTGCTGAGCCCTTTGTGCGGGCGGTGGGAAGGAGTGGCAGAGACCCGAGGCTAGGGTCCTTTTCCCACATTACATTGCTCCTCGTTGCGGGAAGTCCTCTCTCGATTCCCGATTGTTGGAAAGTCAGGGCGTGGGCTGTGCCATAAGGGTCTTGAGATTGAGAAGCCCAAATGTTAATTCGGTTAAGGGTGGCGGTTCTCCAGTGCCTTCTAGTCAGAGACAAACAGTTGCCCAAGGCCCCCAGATCGGAGACTGGAGCTCTCTGAAGGCCGTGCTCCTCAAACTCCACTACTTTTGTCCAAGGCTCCAGAAGGGGCGGAGACCAGAAGGGTCCCTATCAGTTAAGACCACCCCGGGGACCCGCCATCTGCTGGGAAGGCATTGCCAAGCCGGCCCAGACTCAACAGAGACCAGCTCTGGCAATAAGCCCCTCCAGGAGTCCGAATCGTCCCTGAGCGCGCGAACCCGGGTTTGCCAGGCAGGGCCTGGTTGCACACGCCTCCGCGTCGGGGCCGTGGTGTCTGCTGCTGCCTGTGTTTCCGGATCTGCGGCAGAGCCTCCCTGGCTGTCTCCTCCCGCTTTGTCTTGCTGCCAGCTTCTCGAGAGTCTTCCCTCGCCAGTCTCTTGGGTCGGCGGGTCTTGCTCTGCCTTTCCGAGTGCGTCTCCGCTTTTACGGTGCCGCGCTCTTTGCGCCCGTGTGGCCGCCTTCCCTCCACGAGGATTCACCGCGGCCTTTTCTCTCTCGGCGATTTGGCACTGCCTTAGGATCGCTGCGAGTGCCACCCCTTGAGCCCTGCCCCCCTCCGTCCCGGGCTGACGCTTTCGGGCTCAGTGATCTTCGGGGCTGAAACGTCCCCTAGGTTCTGGTTTAGCTCCACCAAAGCAAACCCGGAAGGGCTCAGAGTATTCCTCGCTGAGTTCCCTGTTGCTCCCTGAGCAGCAATTGGAAGGGGGCTTTTAGGAAACCTTTGCAGAGTTGAGGGGAAACACTTATGTGATCAACCTCGCTCGGTCTGTGGCGTTCTCTGTACTCTGAATTCAACAGACTGTAAGCCTCCAAGAAGAATTTGAGTACGCGGTTCTGACGCTGACCCGAAAGTTGGCCAGACGTGTGGGTCCAGGTGGGGGTGCCCGGAGTGCGTGTGCATGTGCCCATCTCAGGAACTGTCGGTGGATGAGCGGCTACGAAGAGGGACGAGGGAGTGCTGGCCTAACACCTTAGGCCGCAGGGCAGGTGAAGACACCCTTCCGAGCCTGCCCCCTTGCTCTAGGCCCGCACAAAGCCGGCCTTTGAGGTGAAAACCCCGTCTAACTCCTTGAAAGTAAACTTGCCACGAGGGAAGCAAAGGAGAGAGGGGGCTGGCGGGGGTCTCTGCGTTGGGAAGGCTTGTGTCAAGTTTCAGTCCCTAATGACGCTCGGTGGCAAGGTGACAAGGCCCTGGGAAGAGCGGTGAGGGTCGGGGTGGAGTGACCCCGCGGCGGAGCCAGACTCGAGAACCCCAAGGCGCAAGGCAAGCACTCGGACGGCCGGGAGATGGGGGCGGCGGGCAGGGAGGGGGCGCTCGGAGAGCCGCGGGAGCCGAGAGGAGCGCAGGCATCTTCCGCAATCCATTCATGCACTGGAGCGCGTGCAGAGCTGCTGATCGCTGCCATTGTTACTCGCGGGCGGTGTGGGAGCCGAGCCTCCACTCTGGCGAGAGATAAATGGCCTCTGACAGCCCCTCCTCGCCAAGAGAGCTCCTCGGATTTCACCGCGCGGCGGCTCTCAGGTCTGTGCCTCGCTCGCTTCCCGGTGAGAACCTTTAAATCAGCCTCCGGCCCTCCCTCCTCCCGGCCGCTACCCTCCTCCGTGCCCTCCCACCCCATGCTCAGGCCCCGGCAGCACCCTGGGCGCGCTGCGCGCAGTCTCTCATCTCCTCCCCACCTGCAAGGGACTAGGTGGGGAGCTCCGGGAGGATCCGGGGGCGGCCGCTGGCACCCCCCTCCCTGGTTCCTCACCTCCCTGGGAGCGGAGCCCCGCGCCCCGCCTCCGCGCCCACAAGATGGATCAGGCTACCGTGCGGAGAGCGGGCTGTAAATATTTAAAAAGTCTCTCGCGCGCCGGCGGTAATGGCTTTCGCAGTCGGAATGTGTGCTAGGAGAAGAGAGGAAGGGCGATATGTGCACCGTATTGCGAGGTGGGGGAATTGTTCCTGTGCCTCTCCCCCACACGCACACACCAGGTCCTAGGTGGGCTGCACTGTTCCGTCTTCCCGATTTCCCGCCCTCCGCCTCTGTCACTAAGTCCCGCCGTGGCATCGAGAATGCCAGTCGATAGGGAACTTGAGCATGGCAGGGCAACGGAGACCTGGACGAGGAGACCTGGAGCCACTCTCCCCTTCGGGTCCTCCCAAGGTCTTAGGCTGGGACTGGCCCGAGACCTCAGGTCCAGGTCCGCTTCTCTCACAGGGGAGGGCGGGAGATGCACAGGTTGAAGCCCCCTGAGTTTGGGTGGTAGCTGAAGCCTGGGCCGGGGTTTCTGCAGCGGGGGCCTTCAGCCCTGTTTGTGCCTTTGCTCCCCTCCCCGTGCCTCTCTCTTAAGCCTCGATCCACTCCAAAGGAGAGCCCTTTCCCGACCCCCCCCCCCCCCACTTCCTGAATCTGAAAGTAGCTTTGTGGCTGCTGGGACCGAAACCCGGGAGGAGGCAGCGCGGAGAGATGGGGGTGGGGTGGCGCCTAGTGCCCAGGCTTAGTGGAGGTCACACGTGGATTTGGAGCGGGACCATTTGCTTCTCTGGGGGCCTGGGATCTTTAAGGCCGAGCCCAGCCGGATGGAAGAGGCGGGGGAGGGGGCGTCCAGCCTTCTTGGCTGGGAGAGGCTTAATGGGCCCACCACAGGGTGTGTGCCGGGTGAAGCAGTCGCCTTCGCCAGCGGCCCCTCCCTGGCGGGGCGGGGGCGCCGAGTTGCCCAGAGGTGGGGCGGGCCGGGCGCCGCGGGTTCGCCTGGAAGGTTGGAGGGGGTGTGGGTCCAGGCTAGGGCTGCTCCCCTGAACCCCTCTGCTCCGCCGGCTCGGGGACTGGCCAAAGTGTGGGTGCCGGCGGCGTGTCAGGGCGCGCCAGGGCTGCTGTCCGCGTTCAACGCGTGGAGCTTCTGACTCCTGGCAGCTCCGCGCACTCCGCTTCCAGGGGCTTGTGCTGCGCCCTACTCGCTTGTTTGTCTCATGTGAGTCTCGTAAACCGCTCTGATTTATTACCCAGACTAAATGCTTAATTTGTGAATATGAAACAGATTAAAAGGGGCGGGGGGAGGGGGCTTGAGGTCGGCATATTTTAGCAATCAGACCAAAGCAACCCGGCAGATGTTTCAAATTTGTCGACATTTTCAGGCTCATGTGGAAAGCCAGCCAGAATGGTCAAGAGGTCCTTTCTCCTTCCTTCAACCTGAGAACTTGGCAATGATCAAAAGGAGGTGATTAGTAGCTACAGAGAAAAGACACCAGCAGGCAAGGAGTTAACAGAGACAGATCCCTTCACCTCCAGGAGTGGGATGGAGGGTGTGTGAGAGCTGGTCACAAAGGCAAGAGGGGTCCTGGCTAAAAAGGCCCAAGTCCTAGAAGCCAACTCTGAAGAACAAAGTAGAGGATCCATTAAAAGTTAATTCACTAAATAAACTTAATTGGTGATAAAACAAACAAGAAAGATGGAAAGGCCAACTTAAAATAGCCAAAGGATAATAAAAATAAATAGTTTTGATGTGGCCTAAACATGTGTGTGCGCCTTTGGGCAGGCAGGTCCCTACAGTGTTCCTCCTGACACAGGCCTCTTGGGAGCACCCCCTCCCTTTGAAAAGCCCCCATGTGTACAGGCAGTGCTTTTTGGCATTTGCCGTTTTTTTAGGCAACTTCACACATCAAAGGTGAGCACCTGTGTTCTTTTCAGCTCCCCGGTTCCAGCCGTCCAGTGAAGCAGATAAAATTTCTATAAATTGACCTTCTCCTCTGGGTTTTGATTGATCATCACCATATGAGATTATTGAAAGTCTAAATGTCTTATTTCACTTTCTCCAAGGGGTGAGGAGGGGAACAGTTTATTGGAAGTCAGGCCATGTGAAGACTCTGGTGTTGTGCAATAGTAATTTCCATTAGCCTGGGTAGATCAGCCTCTGGAAACTCCCATGTATCTCTGGTCCATCGGTGTACCACCTTCCCCCTCCAGGTCTCAGCTTCAGTTATTGTTAACAGGTATAGGACAAACTAGAGCCTTCTGGAGCCTTTGTAGCTGGAAGGAGAAAATGGCTGTTGACTGAAAATCAGGCAACAAAAGATTAATTTTTTAACATATTTATTTTAACTTAAGAATCCCCTCTTGAGGATTGTTTCCCACTCCAAACTTTTTTGTTCCCCTTTTGCCTCAATACCGTCTTTCATTTTATTAAAGTTGATTACAGTTCCTCTGTCTTGTCCTCAGCCAGACAAAGGCTTAAGGAAAGTCAAAGAACGTGTTAATTATATGTTTCTTGTAAACTGACTTTTCATTTCCCCCTAACACATTTAGTTGGCTTGGTGTTTAGTTTAACACTCAATTGCTGCAAATATGCTGCTTAAAAATGCTGTCTTTATTAAAACAAATAAATGAATGCAAAGACCTTTCTAACTTCAACTCGCGTGGGCTAGAAACAGAAGAGAAAACTGAAAGCGAGAGCAAGAAGGAGTGAAAGGCAGTGGGGAGGGGAGAGAAAGGAGAGCAGGAAACACACACAGATACACATGTACACATGCACTCACAGCATTCCTTCTGCCAGCCCTCCCCCAGCCATGTTAAGCTGGTCCATACAATTGTCCATGGCTGCGCCCTGCAGCTCGCCAGCCTGCCTGGATTTTCCATCACTTGGTGCCTAAGGCGATCATTAGCTGAGAATGGACAACCTCCTCTACCTGCTGGCAGCCCATCACTTACCAGCCAGGGGAGGCTGGCTGCAGGCTTCTGCACCGTGGCTGGGCCCCATTTGCTCAACCCGAGAGGGGTCCTTGCTTCTTGCCCCTGGGTGCACTGGTGCCTAATTAAACTCTATCCAGGGCAACGTGCACTAAATATACGGAGGCTGAGAGGCAGCTGGAAGGAAAAGGCGATCATTACCTGGGCAGAGAAAGGGACTCTTCTGAGAGAGAGGAGGAAGGGATCCCTCTGATGGCACTTTCTGTTTACCCCCAGCAGAGCCCTGGAGTGCATATTAACTCCCGGGCTGAAATCAAGGAGAAATGGAAATTAGGAAGGAAAAAAAATCCATAGCCCACACTTAACTAAACAGGGCCTGTGTCACCACCAGGCAGGAGGGAGGTCTACCGGAGCTCCAAACAGACAATGCTGGCTGCAGAAAAATGACTCGGGTGCCCTTGTGGCATTGGAGTTATTGCTCATGTGCTACGGCCCCGTCACATGCAGGAGCTGGAGCTGTATAAATGGCTGTGAGGACAGAAAGGAGCGGATGCATCAGGAGCCCAAGGACCAGGTGTGTGTTGTGAAGTTAAACAGACCGTGGAAAAGCAGGGGGAGAATACTCCCCTGAAGGTCAGGGACCCCACTAAGACCTGGGCCTGAGTGGGATTGAAATGACCTGACATGGGGATAAAGTGACAGCCGGCAAACAGGAGTGTGTGGAGATCTCATAGAACGTCTGTCAGGGCTTTAATTGAGCCCCCCATTTAACCCAGCTGAGGAAATTGATACAGGGGCTGAGGACACTAGCTCAAAGTGACATGGTGGCAAAATTAAGACCAGAACCCAGAACTCCCTGCTTTAGGTAACGAACCAGAGGAAGAAAGCAACTTCTGATTAGAGAAAGATCCAGGGTGCTCTTGGTCACTGAAGAGGCTTGGTATTTTAGTCATTGAGCATTTATTAAGCACTGGCTGTGTGCAAAGCACTATGATGGGCATACAAGGCCACTGTGCTATGAGACCTCAAAGGACTGAGTAGGGGAGACTCAGTCCGTCTGTGCCTGGTAACAAAGGTCATGAAGGACAGTGGGCAAGGGGCTGGAGAAGGGAAGGAAGCCGACCACTTGTAGGGTGGATTCTGCTTTTTAACGCAGCCCACTGCGAGGTTTACAGGAGGACAGTCTGGACGTAAGACTCTTCTCCCAGGGGTGGGAGGTGCGAGAGAGGCCACCTGGGCCAGGGCCTTTTATGCCACCTTCCTTGGAGGGCCTGTTTCCCAAGGCCGGCAGGAAAATGAGTCTAATGCATACTGAGGAGGCAGCCTGCCTAGCTCGAGAACTCATTGCAGTCTCTCTCTTGCCCTGGACAAATAGAAGAGTATAGCTTATCCCCAAAGCTTCTGGACAAATGAAGGCTCTCTGGGGGTGCTAGTAAGGCAATACTGCCTCCCTCAACAAAACAAACCCGAGACTATCCAAGGTTTAGCACTGGAAATGGAGTCTCCCAGCAGAGAAGAGGAACTGTCTTCGGTGCTCCCTACTCTGCCCCCCAGATTCCACCTGCCCCTTGGGGAGCTCGCAGTGTGATCACAGGTGCCCTCCCTGCAGCCATCTGGCCTCAACCCAGCCTCTGCTCTTGGTTTCCCTAAGCAGAGGCGAAACATGCTGGAACCTTCAAAGCACATTCCTAAACACTAAGGGAGAGCTGTGGGGAAGTGAAAACAAAGAGGCCAAGGAGTGCCGGAGCAGTTCAGCTTACAGAGTCTGTGGGCCAACAGGGCTGGCCCACGTTCAGTCAGACTTCCTGGCTGTGGGCCAGCCAGAGCTGGCAGCATGCCCTCACCAGCCCACCACTTGGGCCAGAGTGGCCCCCCAGACCTGGACACACCCTCATACCCAGCCCAGCCCCCAACAAGCCCTGCTGCCCCTTAGCCACCCTCTCAGCCCACCCTCTCCCCGTTTAGGTTGCTAGTTCCAAAGCCAGAATGGCCTCTGAAGTTCCTTAACCCAGCACTTCCTAAAATTGAGTGGATTGCCAGTTGGCCAGCCCCTCAGGGTGGGCTGGTGGGTCTAGGGGTGGCCCAAGTCCCCTGGCTGATAGATTCAGGCCTCGAGTAGCCTTGTTGGGCAGTGGTGAACACTTGGTCACTGTTTACTGTGGTGTGCCATAGAGATATTATCACCATCTGTGCATGTCAGGGCTAGAATGCACCAATAACTTGTGATAAGTGTGACATCCAGAGCTCAAGAGGTACCCACACATATAAGGTGGAGAGCATCAGGCCACATGGCAGTTTATGACTCAGTCATTCATTGAACAAGCATCCAATCCAGCCCCTTGTCTGCTGGGCACTGTGCTTGCAGCTATTGGGGATGCAGGGGGAGACCCCAGGCCCCTTCTTAGAGAATTTACAGTCTCATGGAAAGAGATAAGTCCACATGGCTGAATACCTCCCTGTGTTCACACTAACTAAAGCCAGCAGAAACAGCCACCCTCGCTTTTTCTCTTCAGGCATATATTTTTCAAACCAAAGGGTGGATGGTGTTCCTGCCCACTTTCTACTTACAGCTGGATAACCAAAGACTCCCCCAACTCTGAGTGCTGATCAGCTGAATAGGGACTTGGGAGCTGGGAATTCTCCACTTTCTTTCCTGAGGTTCCACCCAGGCGACGTCACGTTAATGGCAGATGTTATGGGTCACACAATTCTAAGGATATCAGAGGGTGTGCCAAGGAAAGGTAAGCCTATCCCCCTCCCTCCGTCAGTCACCCATTTCGCCTCTCTGTGGGCAATCACTGCTTCTAGTTTCTGCCTTACCCTCCCCAAGATAGTCTACTTGGCTAATTTTTAAAGGGATTTTTATTTTATTTTGAAAAATTCCAAACCTACAAAAAAACTGAAAGAAGGGTACAATGAATACCCATATATGAAGGCTGACTTTCAAAAGTGCTATATTTATTCAACACGCCTACCCCTTGGAAAGAATTTAAAACCCCTTCAATGATCTGAATTAATTTACCTTTATCTTAAAATGTTACTTAGGAATACTTTGCCCTCAGAGATACGTTGCTTGTTCATCCTCCTTCCCCACTCCAGCCCTAGCACCTTATCAGCGGGCTTTGTTCACAGTAGTAATGAAGCTGTTGATTCAATAGCAAAGACTGCATAATAGTTGGTAGGGTGGAACCAGACTGCCCAGGTTGGAGACCTGGCTCTGCCACTTGACTAGCTTTGTGGCCTCTGGCAGTGACTCTAGGTGCCTCACTTTGCCTGTCTATGAAATGGAGGGTAATAATACAACAGATTCCAGAATGTTGGGACAATTGAATTAGCTGATGGACATAAAGCACCTAAAATCATGCCTGGCATATAGAAGGTGCTTAATAGGTGCCAGGGAGACTTAAATACATTTGGCGTCAACTTTGCTTTGGTGATTGCATGTGAGTCACTTGGCCCTGAGTTCATGGCTTCCGAGTTTTCATTGTTAACTGTGAGAGAGGCCTGAAGAAACCAGGAATGTGGCTTCATAATCCTTCCCCGCCTGAGAGAACCACTCGAGCTCAGCTCTGCTCGGAGCTGAGGCATAGTGGCATCTAAGTGGTGGGGGCATCCTGGGGACAGTTTCCACACTCATGGAGAGAGTTATTAAAAAGACATTTGGAGGGAAAGTCTTTTTTTTTTCTTCCCATTTTCTAGCTTGGCTAGTTGCTGCCCTGCTGATAGACCCATCTCCGAAAAAAGAACTAGCATTTACTTTTAGAGACAGAACCAGAAAGAACTTGTCCTTCTCCCTCAGGGATTTCCAGGCTCACAAACACCTGTTTCGGGACCGAATCGAGGGTCACATGGGCAAGTGGGTACAATCCTAGGAGTCTCCCGGTCTGACAAGCTAGAGAGGGTCTTATGGACCCTCCAAAGTTGTCTAGGATGCTATTCACATAGGAGTGGTCAAATGGTGGATGCTGTAGGAGCCAGAGGCAAGAGAGGACACAGGAAAGGTAAAAAAAAATTGTTTAAAGGTACACTGCTCTGTGCTATAAAATACTGTGCCTAATGTCAGGCTTTGACAGCTGCAATATCTGACCTTGACATTGTGGTGTTCCTGCCATATAGTTTAATTGACGTGTGATGCAGTCAGAAAGTCAAACATTCTGACAGCTTTTGGAAGCCATGTAAGTCCCTTTGAAGTTCCCCTCAGTGAACTGACACATGGAGAAGTCTCTGAAGGTTGAGAATAGCCCCTGATACAGGGTACAGAAATGTAGCTGTGTTGTGGTTTCACTGGATAGCACTGGCCAACCCACCTGCTGAGTTGTCACAGTTCTGGAGGCCTGCTGTGGTTTGGGAGGGCCCTAACCACCATGAATGGCTCCTTGAGGAAGAATAACTCATTCCTCATCAGGGAAAACATGTGGAGGTCTCCTGTTTGGAGATTTTTCTCCATAAAATATTTTCTTCTTCCCCAACTTTGCCTATCTCCAAGTTGTTGAGTTACACACAGGAACACAAACTGGATAAGAGACATTTCAACTAAAGACAAAAAGGACTATGTACATCCATTCCACACGTCAGTATTTAACACCCACTATGTGCACCAACCAAGGCTTTGGACATTCCTTTAGAGCAAGAAACAAAACAGTCTCTTGGCCATCATAAAACTTCATTTTGCTGGAGAGAGAAAGAGAATAAATACATGAATAAAAAATATATACACATACACATACTATGTCAGGTTATGATACATGGCATGAAGAGTTAAGAAGGGTAAGAGGATAGAGAGAGATGGAATATTCTTCTAGATGGTAGATTGTGCATTGTAAGCCTTGGGTTGGTGGAATAAAGTGATAGGTGGCATATCAGTCAGTACTTGCCACAATAACACTATATAACAAACCACCCCAAAACTGAGTAGCTTATATCAATAAGCATTTATTTCTCACATACGTGTCTGTGGGTCACCTGTGGTTAGCTGATCTAATCTGTGCTCAACTGAGCTTGACTCCAAGTGTGGGCTGGGTCCAGTCTGCTCCACATGTCCCTCCATCCTCCATGGACTAGTGGGCTACGTGGGACATGTTCTTCTCATGGCGATGGAAAAAGTACAAGGGGGTAGAGTGGGAACACCATGACTCTGAAGTCCTAGGCTTAGAATTCTTATACAGTTACTTCTGCTTACATTCCATTAGCCAAAGGATATTCTGTGACCTGACATCAATGAGATGGGGAGATGCACTTCATCTCTAGCAGGATGAATTGCAAAGTCATATGGCAAAGGGCATAGATAGAGGGCAAAGTGAAGAATTGGGAACAGTAATGCAATCTGAAACAGATGGTTCAAATCAAAACTATGTATCTCTAGCTATGACATTTATATACACACATACATATATCAAGTGATATAACTGCCTTTGCTGGAATCTTCTGTTTTAAATTAAATTTAAATAAATCCATGCAATAATTACACATTAGCGTCCCTCAGGTGGTTTATTATGGGACCAGAGGCTTCTGGGTCATGGCCACCAACCTCAGGAAACCTGGGAAGATGGACCACAGGCCATCCCAATGCTGAGAGAAGAAGACCATGATGGATACATTTCTCCTTGCTTGGGCTTCCCGTGCAGGGATGGTGGCAGTGAGGAAGACCACAGGAGACTCCAGACCCAGCAAGTGTCCTTGGTGGCCTCTGAACAGCTCTTGGAGTGACACAAATATGAAATAGTACCCAGGAAGTGTCATCACTTTACCTCACTCTACACCAACTAGACTTATAGCTAGTCTCACTGGTTGTCTAGGGTATATCATTATGTGTTGTACTGAAGCGCATATTGAAGATTCCAGCTCTTCCTTGCAGCCCCTTTCCCTGTAGTCCTACCCTGCCTTTCTCACGTCATCCTTGAATAATGTGGACAGGATCCATAAGTGTCTCTTCAAAAAGTGATGATGTTTGAAATTGGGCTTCCCTTCCATGAATTCCTCCAGGGTTGTACAGTCAGCCAAGTACTGGAACCTGGCCCTTCCCTTTAGGAAGGAAAGCTCACTGTTCAATTGATTCCAATGGCTAATGGAATCTAATCGCCTTTGCCCAGAGTGATTCCATCAAAGGAATCCACTGTATACAAATTCAAAGTGGCAGCATTAAGATTTACATCTCGAAAGCAGAGAGAATGGAGTGTGGGGGCAAATGTTTAATGGTGGGGTTCCATGGGGATTCAGACCATCTCTTATATGAGGGAGTTCTGGCTCCTGTCTCCAAAAGTATTTGAGGTGATCCATCTTCTATAACTAATCCTAAGCTAGAACTGGAAGTGGGACCAGCTGGATGTAATCGCCTCTTAGACCAGCTGCCATTATGGAGTGCGTTGGACATTCCCGAAACTACAACTTGGCCTCTGATTTCACTGGCAACTTGGCTTGATTTCACTGGGTCCATCTTGAACTTATCCATTTTTGAACGTCCCTCAGCTTTTTTTTTGTCACTTTCAATGTAAATGTCTTCACAATTGTCTCCCAGAGGCCCTTCTGTGCTTTTGGCTTTCATTCCCCCTTAGATGATGATGATGATGATGATGATGATTTACTCTTTATTGAATCAAAATAGCTCTACAAAACAGCACACATATCATAAGTGTAGGGCTTGATGAACACACCCATATAACCAGTGTCCAGATCAGGAAACAAAACATCACCAGCACCCTGGCAATTAACTCATGTTCCCTTCCTGGTACTATGGCCCCAAAGATAACTGCTATCCTAACTTTTAATAGCATTGATTAGCATTGCTTGATTTGGTGATTTATAGAAATGGAGTCTACAATATGAACTGTTTATGTGTTTGACTTCTTTTGCTCCACATTGTGCTTATAAAATTCATCCATATTGTGTGCTGTCTGGCTCATTTATTCTCTGCTGTGTAGTAATCAACTATGTAAATATAGCACATTTTATTTCTCTACTCTTCTACTATTGATGGGCATTTGGGCAGTTTTGCTTTGGGACAATTACTAATCTTGCTGCTATGAACACTTGTGTACATGACTTCTGCTGAAGAGATGGACACATTCCTTCTGGGTGTGTGTATACCCATGAGTTGAATTGCTGGGCCATAGATTGGGCCTATGTTCAGCTTTCATAGATAGTGTCAAAGTTTTCCAAAGTGGTCATGCTAATCTATATTCCCACAGTTGAGCATGAGAGTGCTCCTTGTCAGCACTTGGAATTTTCTTTTCTCACTTTTGGGCATTCTAGTGGATCTTATTAGATTTCAAGACCTTAAAGGACAGAAACAAAATATTTTCCTTTTTTGAAAATTATCCTAAGTGTCTTCTATAAAATCATCATGGAAAAAATGCTAGGTGATGCCCATGGAAATTAAAGCCTGTGGTTTTCATGTTCAAGAAAAGGTGAACTTTTCTCCTTGATCTTTAATGATAGTAGCTTTTGAAAACTGAGAAAATAAGAATTTATATCAAGCTTCAAGGCCCCCCTTCCCCTCCCCTCTTCTGGTCCTCCTCTGGTTTCCCAGCAGCCCAAAGCTTCCTGCTGCCCACTCACGACCTCTTGCTGGCTCTGCCCTCCAAGTTGCATCAGCTTCTAGGCCCCTACCTGGAGTGACCTTCCTGCTCACCATGACACCCAGCTCTAGGCACACTTGTTTTCCTTGTACTTATTGTCACAGCCACAAAACTTATCATTTGGTTCCTCTGAAATGAGTGATATCTTGTCTCCTCAGTTCAGCTGTAAGTTCTTAGAGGGCAGGGACCACAGGGCCTCTCAAGGTGTTAACACATCTTGCCCACAGTGCTGCCCACGATGTACTTACTGATTGGATACACTACCATTAGGTTCTGTCTCTTAGTTGTGTGGGGCTGGAAAAGACTTCTCAGATGTTAGGGTCAAAAAAGTTTAAATTTAATCAGGTGAGCACGTATCATGAGTGACTTCCTAACACTGGGTATATTTGGAAGAAAAGCTTGCTGGTCCCTTTTAATTGGCTATAATAACCTGGCTGAGCAGCAGGGTCCTCTGGCTGGTTCACTCACTGTCTCAGCGTCACTTGGGGTATAGACTGCCCTGGTCCCATGCCTGAAAAGTCTGACTCAGTAGGTCTGGGGTAGGGCCTGGCAATCTCTATCTTTAACACCACAGCTGACTCTGATGCACAGCCAGCTTTGGAAACCAGTTGAGTCTGAAAAGAATGTTCTTTTCTAGGAATTGAGAAAATGCCAGGGGGCACCGTGAGAAGGGACTGTCATATAATGTTTTGGATTTAGAGAGATGGTGTTTCAGTCTCGGCTCTTTCACTTACCAGGTGTGTGATCATGTGCAAGTTACTCAACCCCTCTGGGCCTCAGTTTCTTCTTCTGTGAAGTGAAAACATCATGGTGCAACAAATGACCCCAGTCTTGTTGATTATTTACCAGCAAATTACTTCACTATTTTTTAAAAATTGCTTTATTTTATTCACAATTCTGTGGGTTAGGATTTCTGATGGGTGGTTCTCTCCTGGAGTTTCACTTAAATATCAGTGGGGTCTGCAGCCATCTGAAGGGTGTTCAAGATGGCACACTCAACGTGGCAATCAGTTGATGCTGGCTGCTATCTGGGAGCTTGGCTGTGCGGCCAACTGGAACATTTACCTGTGACTCCCCAGCATGGCAGTTGACTTCTTTCTCTCTGAATTCTTCCAGAATGGGTGCCCCAAAAGAGCCAGGAGGAAGCTGCATGACCTCTTTGTGACTTAGCCTTAGAAGGCTCACAGGATCACTTCTTTTGCTTTCAAAGCAGTCACAAGACCACCTAGATTTCTAGGAGTATTGACCCCACCTCTTGGCAGGAAGAGTGTCAAATAACCCTCTGACATGTTTAAAACCACCACAGTATCTCATGGGGGTTGTTGAGGATTAAGTGAGATGATCTCTGAAGTGCTGGACAAATGTGAATTTCCCTGGGGTGAAGGGACAGTCTTTCTCAGTTTCTAGTCATTTCTAGTCCCTTTAGATAGTTTGTAAAGGGCAGCGGTGGGGCACCTTCTCATTCCCAGATGGTGGTTGTTGGCTACACAAGGTATCCCATGACTTTCTGCTACCCGTGTCAACCCTGCCATGTGCCTGGTTTCAACTAGAAGCTCTTTGGGCTCTGAACAGGAACACCAGACTGAGAACACAATGTCATGAGGACAAGGCACTCTGGTGTGGGGCCCTTGGGAGGCCCACCTATGTTAAGATGATGAACCCAGTGGCATCTGGAGAGAAGGCGGTCAGAGAGTGGCTTTTGTGGGTTGTTCCACCTCATGTTCAAGAGTGGGTGCCTTTTATGACTTTTTTTTTTTTACCTCAGGTCTGGAGAGAGTTGGGGAGCTGAGGAAAAGTCAAAGGGAGACCACTTGGGCCAGCTTCCAGGCTCCCAAAGGAAGGTGGGGAATGGGTTGCTTCTGGATAGGCACCATTAAAAGGAAGGCTGGGCTACAGTTGGTGCCAGAGTGGGTAGAATTTGCCCAGTAGGCTACCCTGAAAAGGCAGGATGTCATGGGGAGGAGCCATTATGTGTCTGCTACAATTTGCTGTCATTTGAAAAGGGGGTGGTGGAGAGCTCTTTGTGAAGGAAGGGACCATTTACCCCTCTTGCTCACTCTTTCTTATTCTGGAAACAGGTAATAGGGCCTGTGTTTGGCAGTCTGAGGAAGCTGCTCCCTTTGGTCCTCCTGCTTTCCCTTCTGGAGCTCCTTCACCTCTCCCATCACCACCACTACTAGCCTCACATTGGGCAACTGTGTTGTTTAAAGTAAGGTGGGATGAGGCTCGGGGCTGCACAGCAATGCAACAGTTTAGCTGCCAGAGCTCGCATTATTAGGTTCCTTCTATGTGCCTGACACTGTGCTGAGGATGGTAAATGATCCACAGGCCTCCGTGGTGCTGGAGGAAGAGCACATACCACATACCTAGTGAGTGACAGACATGCAGTGTGTAACCACCTTAGGAATCCATGGCAGGACAGGTCTCGGAGGACTGTGGAGGCCAAGAGAGGACTCCTGCACAGAGTAACTAAGATGGTCATCCTGCAGGCTGCCCATCCTCTCACAGCTCTGTGCCTCAGTTTCCCCATCTGGAAAATGGGGGTAATGTGGTGACCACTTTAAAGTGCCTCCATGAGGGTGAAATGAGAGGGTGCTGATAAGCACTTAGCAGGGTCCTGGCACCATCAGCCCTTAATCGGGTTGGTATTCATGTGTCAGGGATTTGCATAAACAGGAGAGACAGCCTAGGGGCTCCTTGTGAGTTGCCTGGGAGGGCTGAGTCAGGGAGAACTCCAGAGGAGGGGGGGTTGTTGTGGAGGGACAGCTTGCTCCAGGGGTGGGTTCTATATGACTAGCTGTTTATGCCCTCAGGTCTGGACAGTGTTACAACTTCCACTCCCACCACTACCTGAAACACCCCAAGCCTCCCAGACCCACCCTCCCTCCAGACTGGTTTCATCTTCTCCCTGAGGCATTTCCTGGCAGCTCCACCCATGGTTCTGCCTTCTCACATACCTGGCCTGGCCACAACCCCACCAATGAGACCTAGCTCTACTTTTATATGACCAGCTCCTTGCATTCCTCCTCATTAGGGCAAAAATCTCCATTCTCCTTATTGTGACCATGCCCCCCTTGTCAAACCCTGAGGGAGAGGAATGAGCATCAGTTTTGGAGTCCAGGCCCACAAGCTTTGTGACCTACTTGCCCCAAGTCTGTTTCTTCATCTAAAAAGGAGGGTGATAATTGTGACTAGTGACTTGTTTTGAACCATACTTCCATGGGAATTAAATAGGGGGATGCATTAAATATATGCCTTGTACTTAGTAGATGCTTTCTAAATGGTGACTATTTACATAGTGATTCTACACAGTGTATCCAGAAGGTGTTTGACTAATGGACATCTGGGGATTTGACTGATATAGCTGGCCACTTGCTCTTAGAGGGTGGATAAAGAAATGGAGGTCCTTTCCCTTAATGATTTAGGGAGAGTGCTTCCTGACCCCTTTCCCTCCTGAGGGGTACCCCATGCTGTACACTACAATTGGAAAGAGCCTGATCAGACACAGTGAGGGGGCAATTCAGATGTAGCCGGGAAGCCCTGAGGGGAGAAATAGTTCTAGATAAAGGTTTTCCCTGTTTAATGGAGGACTTTGCCCAATATTCACGAAAACATACTTTCTTCTAAAACTTTTGGATGGAAACATTTCTACAGGATGTTTCATGAGGTGTATCAGTTTTTTTGTTGCTGTGTAACAAAACCATTCTAAAAGTGGCTTGAACAACAATTGTTTCTTCTTCCTGTTTGGCAGTTGGCTAGGCTCACTCCTGCAGCTGTAGACAGCTAGAGGACACCTCAGGGGAGACCCAAGGTGGCCTCATGCACAGTATGGCAGTTGGTGCCAGCTCTTGGCCGAGGTGAACTTCGGCTCTTCTCCCTGTCACCTTACATCCTCTAACACACAAGAGTGGCTTCCTTACCCAGCAGTTTCAGCATTGCCTGAGAAGGTGAAGCAGGGAGCTACAAGGCTTCTTAAGGCTTTGCCTCAGAAGTTCCGCAGTGTCACTTCTGCAACATTCTGTTGGTCAGAGTAAATCACCAGGGCAACCCATATTCCAGGGGAAAGGACACAGATTCCACCCTGTATTAGTTTGCTTTGACTGCCTAACAAAGCATCAATACCACAGACTGAGTGGTTGAACAACGGAAATGTACTGCTTCACAGTTCTACAGGCTAGAAGTTTGAGATCAAGGTATCACCAGGGCTGGTTTCTTCTGAAGCCTCTTTCCTTAGCTTATAGATGTCCGCCTTCTCCCCGTGTTCTCATATGCTCTTCCCTCTGTGTCTCTATATCCATATTTCCTCTTCTTATAAGGACACTAGTCATAGTGGGTTAGGATACAGCCTAATTTCTCTAGTTTAACTTAATTACCTCTTTAAAGACCCTGTCTCCAGATATAGTCACATTGTGAGGTAAGACCTAGGGGTTAGGACTTCACCATATGGATTTGGAGGGGACACAGTTCAGCCCATAACACACCCCCTTGGTATGAGGAGCTGCAAGGAAGTTGTGGCCAAGTTTAATCTACTCCAAAAGATTATATAGTGCCCTACCATAGTATGTGCTAAAACATGCCAGCTGCTAGTGTTACTATTTCTGCTATTTTACTGCCAATTTATTGTGGGGTTAGGGAGAAAAAAAAACTCCAATTGTAGGCCCTATACCCTCCAGACTCACTCTCTCCAACAAACACCTGTCTTCCCTAACACATCCCTGTCAGGTACATAGCAGGCTGCAGGGACCTCACCTGCCTTCACTACCAATCTTCCCACTCGCTCAGCTGGCCTTGAGTGGACTCTGGGGCAGCCTCCCAGAACAGAACAAGCCAGGCTGGCCCCACCTGCCTTTGTCACCCACACACCTCCACCTGCCATGCAATCCCCTCAATCTTCTGTCTGACCTGACACTGCCCCCAAGATGAGAGAGCATGTATACTTGTTCCCATAGCACCTGACTTATACATAAGAGCTCTTTAATAAGCGTTTGTATAATAGAATTGATTTTATAGAGTCTTCATGGTCCCCTTAAGCTCCTAGCTCAACAATCCCTCCCGCCCCCCTCCCCAGGCCTCAAATCGCAAAGTCACAAAAAGCCCAGCGGGGATTCGGGGATTCAGCAGGTTTCTCCCAGTACTGAGTCCATTCCACAGCTGCCCTTCCTTACCACGTGGCACCCTCAAAGACTTAGGGTTTTGACATTGAACCTGACGTTTATCTGTTGTGGATTGGTGGAAGGATGGTGCTGGGAGAGAGGCAGCATTTCTGCTTCCTCTTAACCCTCTTACACACACACACACACACACACACACACCCAGGGAGCTGCCCCTTGCCCCAACCTGCATTTCCTCCCAGGCCATGGCCCTGCACTTCCAGAGCCAGAGAAGTGAAGGGAAGAAAGACACCGCTGTAGGTATAGCCACCCACCCCAGGAGAAATGAGAAAGTGAGGGAGAAAACAAGAAGAAATGGTGTATAGTTGGGAGAGGTCAAGTGCCATATTATTGGCAGCTCTGATAGGCGCACAGTACAGCTCAGGGACGCGACAGGGGTGGCAGCCCAACAGAACAGGCTGACAAAGCCAACATCCATTGCTAGAACCAACGCTCTGCTGAGCTGTCCTACTAGGTCTACCTCTGAACACCATTATGAACTTATGGTAAATATGCAGAAACCTTCTCTGCAAAATGCACTTAACTGACTGCAGTATCCTTACTGACTCTACACAGACTTCCCTGCCCAGGACGGGCTGGTGGAGGGTCCCCTCTCACAATCCCCATCCCCATCATCCACTATTTCACACACAGCTTGCTGCCAGTCCAAATATGACACCACGAGAGTAGAAGGAACAGGTCTTCTAGAGGGAGGATTTACCCAAGGACTGATTTCAGAAAAGGACCCAAATGAGGGTTTCTGATCCCTACAATCCTTTTCTTCTTTACATTGCTGTTTGACTCACAGTGGATGTCTTGAAAGCTCTATAAAGAAAGGTCAGCAAGTGTCCTAGACTCCCAGGCCTCAGAGTTGCTCCAAGGCCCAGGAAAGAGGTCAGACATGCTAACTGCCATGCTGTGGCCAAAAGCTTCTGCCGTGCTGAGCAGCTCTGCTAAGCCAGACCGTGTTTTCCAAACAGTCTGGCTGGCCAGTCAGGCCCAGGGCAGCAGTCGGCAGCAACAGGCTAAGTGTGACACTGGGCTGTGGGCCTTTTAAACAAACACACTCTGCTTCCCTCTGTACTCTGAGTTGCCTGCTTGGAAAGAGAGAACATCTCTGCCCCAGCAGTGAGGGATCTAAGCCCTGGTGACAGGGGAGTTGAAATTCTCAGGACTGGCGGCCAAAGGCTGCTAAGAATATCCAGCCACAGGCCTGACCACAAGCCAGTTAACGCCCCACGGGGCAGCTTCCGTGGTCCTTCGGGCAAGGGGGAAAGGAGCTTAATGGGCGGCTAGTGTTCATGGAGTCCCTGCATTGGAATTGTGTGGACACAGAAGTAAAGAATCAGGTAAAGTAACATTAAACAAAAGACAACAAGTCCAGCCTGCTCTCAAGGAATATATAATCTGAGGAGGGAGGACCTTCCTACCACAAGGGACTTACTGTACATTACAGATAAAAGCAAGGACAACCATAGAGAAGGGGCCAGAGGCACACCACCTCACATGGGGCTGTGAGACTGTGTCAATGACAGAGCCCATGCTGGCTTCTCATAGTCAAGATTGGTTGGATCTTGTGGTCTAGCTGCTGGCAGCGTGATAGGCAGCCCAGGATACACAGTCTCTCTTCCAGACGTTGGTTTCTACATCTGCAAAGTGAAGGGTTTGTATCACTTTCATAAATGTTCTTGAGAGTCAGGTTTCAGATCCTCTGGGACTCAGGTGTGTGTGCCCCCAGAAACATGGAACACAGGCATTAAAGTTGCCATTTTCATATCATTTCAAGGGGTGGCCCGGCCTCAAGCAGACCACCCAAGGATCTCAGATGAAGGTTCTAAGGTTTTGGTTTAGGGGAGGAAGTGTTCTTGGAGGTCTGGAGTGGGCTGGGATGAGTTCACAGAGAGAGTGAGATTGAAGGAGGGGCAGAACTGAAATATATACTCCTTCATCCAACAGATACAATGAGCATCAGCTGTGAGCCAGCACAGTGGATGCAACTGCAAAGAAAACAGAAGGGGTTTTGAATCTTGTGTGACCATCATATCTGGACAGACAGCCCATTCGGCTGCAGCCATGCAGGCCTTTCTTCTCTTCCTCGAATCGTTCAAGGTCAGTCCGACTTGAGGACCTGTGTACTTGCTCCTCGGCTGCCTGGAGCACTCTTCCCTTGATACTCATATACCTGGTGGTTTCTTAGCTCAAAAGTCATTTCCCGAATGAGACCTCCCTGGCCATGCTGGTTGTCCCTCACAGCTGCTTGCAGCCATCCTGCCCTGTTTTATCTTCTCGGTAGTGCATAGTATCATCTCAAATTGTCTTCTTTATTTGGTTTCTGTCTATGATCTGTCCCTGATAGGATACAGACCTTGTAGGTTCTGTTCTCTATGGTGCCCTGGCACCCAGGACAGTGCTTGGCACAGAGTAAACACCTGTCACGGATGTGATGAACTAAATGAACTAATTATAGACTTAATGATAGATTGCTGTGAACGGGTGAGGCCTGTGGTGTAGGGGGAGGGCAGGGTGGTTTGAGAGGGTGAAGCTAGGGGACTAACCTGGTTTGGAAAAGGTGTCTTGGAGGAAGTACTGTTTAGAGCTCTGAATGAGTAGGCAAAGGTAGGGGGAAGAGATGAAGCTGGGCCAGCTCCTGGCAAAGCCCCAGTGTGGGAAGGGGCTGGAAACAGAATCCAAGAGCAAAGGTGCAAAGGGCCTGTCTTATTGAGCTTGCTGAGGGTTTTCCTGTCCAGTCTCTCAATGATGACAGCTGTGGGTGCACCATGACCATGGCTATAGGGACTGCCCTCCTTTACTCTCTGATTCCTCCTTCTCCTCTTTTACACCCAGGAATCCTGGTTGGTCCTCACTCACAGCAGGCACTCTCCCGCCACTGAGCCTTGGCACTGGCTATGCCTCTGCCTGCAGTTCTCCCAGAAATCCGTTTGGCTCACTCCCTCACTTCCTTAGAGTCTTTGCTCATGTCTCACTTTCCCCTTATTATCCCTGAATCCTACAACCTTCTCCCCACCCCCTGCTTCCTGACACCCCTTACCTGCCTCCATTTTTCTCTCCATGGCTGATATCACTGTTTACCATCCAAGGTAATTTTATGACCTGTTACCTTATTGTTTATCACCCGTCTCTCTCCTGCTGAATATAAGCGCCTCAGGGGCAGGTACCCATCTGTTCCCCAGGGTGTGCCCAAGTACTTGGAAGATCCTGTGGCACCAAGAAGTAGGGGATCTTTGCAAGGTGGATGCTGCTGTTGGCTGCCATGCTGGAAATGGACTGCAGAAGGGCAGGTGAGGGTGAGGGGACAAGTTAGGAGGTCATGGCCATAGCTTAGGTGAGAGGTTGTGCTAGGCAGGCGCTGGAGGCAGAAGGAATGAGTGACTACTAGAGATGCATTGAGAAAAGAAAACAGAATTTTGGGATGGGTCACTGGAGGGGTGAGACGAATTCCTGGATGGTATTTTATGCATAACTGCATATGATGGACAGGTGGTTGGAGGGGACCAGAGAGAAGAAGCAAAGGCAAGGAAGGGGAAGGGGGTGGCTGGAGGGGACCATGCATATGCAACAATGAGGAAAGGCTGTACCTGTTTAGGGGATAGTGAAAAGTCCAGTTTGACTGGGTGGAAGGAAGTTCCTGCAGAGGAGAGAAGGTAAGAGGAAACAGCAAGGTGGGGCGTGATAATCCCCTACTGTGTCTACCTTCCAATCTCACTGTAGGGTGCTGGGCCCTGGGCGGGGCTGCTGTGAAGCAAAGCTTGCACGCTGTGAAGCCTCAGCCAGAACGCCTCTGCCTGGGGCATTGCTCTCAACAACTAGCCTCAATTATGGAGCAGAACATTTGCTTCTGTTCAATTGATTGTAACCTGTGCTTCCTGGCTCTCTCTAGAACAACTTCACTGGCGTGCCCTCACAACCCCCTTCCACCCAGAACATCCCCACTCTCCTGCAGCCAGGTTTCCTGCCCAGAGCTCGCATGCAGTGGTAAAGCTTATTCTTCTCTAGTGTATTTTTGTATTTTTTATTTTGTTAACATTTTATTGAAGTGCAGCAAACAGACAGAAGTGTGTAAATCCTAAATGTACAGCTTGATGGATTTTTACAAACTGAGCCGACCTGGGCAGCCAACATCCAGATCCAGATGCAGAGTATTCTGAGCCCCGCAGATGTCCCTGGTGCACCTCCTCCCAAGGGGTATGTCCCTCCCTGTTGTCCCCCTTCCACCACCCTAGCCCATATGCTGACTTCTAACACCTCACATTGGCTTTGCCCACTTTCAAATTTGTAAATGGAATCTTCTTGTGCTTTTTTTTCACTTAAAAGATTACCAGTTTATTACAAAAAGATATAACTCAGGAACAGCCAGATGAAAGAGATGCTTAGGGCAAGGTGTGGGGAAGGATTTGGAGAACTTCCATTCCTTCATCAGGCCTGTCATTCTCCCCAAATCTCCATGTGTTCACCAACCCAGAAGCTCCTCTTGTGCGTGCTTTTTGAAGGCCTTCCTTTCTGTAATTTCATTTGTGGGATGTGCCCACGTTGGTGCATGTGCTTGCATTTTAAAAACTGTCTTTCCAGCAGCCTCCTACTTGAGACAAGTGATGAGGGCTGATCCTCCAGAGCCCCTCTGGCCAGTGGAATCCTTCAAGAAAAACTTGGAGAAGCTCTAGTACAAGGCAGATGGAGTCTTTGGGGGTGGGGAGGACAACATGGGTGTTCAAAGCAAATGATATGCTAAGCATTGTGTTGGGTGCTACAAAGGATAAAAAAAATAGAAGATGTGGTTAGATGAGGAGAAGGGGAAATAAGACTGGATCAAGGGAGTTGGGCCAGGTTATAAGAGTGTCTCAAACCGCAAGAGGAAAGAAAGTAGCTCATACCTGAAAGAGGGAGAGAGAGAAGATCTGGAGGGGCATGACTCTCTGCCTCCCAAAAGGATATCCTCCAGGCTACCCTGCTGTACTCTCCTGGGAGATTGGAAGGGGGATCCTTGCCTTGGGGGAAGAGCCAATTCAGGTGTCTTGTTCGAGGGTTTGGGAAGATTTTTCTGTGTGTGTGTGTGTGTGTGTGTGTTGGGGGGCAGGGAGTTATGGGAGAGAGCATGTGCTTCCGGGGAACCCATTTCTCTAACAGTAATTCCTGGAGGGCTTCATGCCAGATGGACACTGCTGGTTTCCACCTGTGTGATGGTGGCAGTGAGAGGGTGGGCGAGGGTGGAGTGGGGCTTAGAGATGGGCAGAGACATTTGAGAATTTCAGAATCCAAAGTCCAGAGAGGGTACAGTGACTTGCTCAAGGTCATACACCAAAGGAGCCAGCATTAGAAACCAGATCGCTTGCCCCCTCCACGGTCCTTTCCATTACTTCGTACCACCCCCTCACTTTACAAAGAGCCTAGTGTTGCCACAAAAAAAGCTGAATTACCTCATTTTAAAAAGGTGTTATGAATTCAGTTCTATTATGTGGACTGGGGCAAAGATGTTGTGAGAAGGCATGACATTATACTTCATGCCCCGCTTCTTCCATTTCTCTTTGCTGGGTTTTGGGTGTTATTGGAAGCAGCCTTAAATCATTATTGGAACAAAGTAGGGAGAAAAATAATAATACATAATTACAAACAAGGAATAGACTGTGTGATCCTATAAATTACCTTCCCTGCAATCCCCATTTTTGGTATTTTCAGAATAATTAAAAGATTAAGTTTCCATTGATGGAAGTGGTGGATTAGCACAGAGCCCTAAACAGTCATATCACCTCCTGCAGAAATGGCCCAGAGCCACCTGCCGCCTATGGTGATTTCTGAGTAACACCAAGGGCTGAGCTCCAGTCTCTGAGTATTTACTCTCTTCTGAGGAGAAACTTTGGCAACGGCTGTAAAATAAACCCCAGAGCAAGGAAGAAGCTGAAGAGAGGAAATGCTCAGCTGTGCATTAATCATAGTCGTCAGACCTAGAGCAGAGGACAGAGGCTGGTTCGAGGAAAGACAGACCTAAATTATCTTGGAGATTGATCTTCCTTCCTCTGCACTCCCTGTGCCAGCAAGCAGGTCAGAAAGGTCCCGGTGCAGCCAGTGGCATTGAACTGGCGAGGGCGTCCACTGACTGACCAGCGTGCTTTGTCAAAGAGAGCAGGGCAGGGATGTCCACATTGGGTTGTGGGAATCATAACAGAGCTTCCACTCACCTGGAATGGGCTACATCTTGGAAAGCTATCGAATAGAAGAGGCATCTCAGAGGGACCTGTGGGACAAATTCACTGCCATCATGTCCTCAGGTGACATTGCTTGCATGCCAGTATTCAGTAAAGACCATTTCCTTCAGATCCAAGTAAAGCACCTAATTATGATGAGCCTGTGGAATTGGCTCATAAAGCTGACCACAGGTGTCCAGAAAGTGTGAGAGACTGTGTGGATAAAAGTTTGGGCTCTAGGAATGGAGCAATGAGTGTCCAGACAAGAAGGCAACTTTATTATCCTCCTCATCTTTGAAATGGTGATAATAAGAGGGCCTTTATTATAGGGTCATTTTCTATATGAAATGAGATCATTAATGCATACAAAATGTATAGAACTGTGCCTGGCAGAATAGTAAGCCCTTATTAATCCTAGCTCTTGTTCTTCTAAAAACTGAAAAAAAGCTAGCGAGCCTTCTCTTCCCACATCTCAAGATCTGTCCAGATTCAGAAGGGCTGTGTGGTGGGTTCTTCCCATGTCATCTCTTCCCTGCTCTAGCTCTCCCTATGGTAAGAGCACAGTAATCGTTATCAAAGCTTAAAGCAGAGAAAAAATGTCCAGAAATATGAAAGGACAGCTGGTTTATAATCTCACCAAAGGCTGAGCCATATAATTTAGTATTGGTGGAGGTGCAGAACTTTACAAACAGAGCTAGAGAATCTACCTGTTTTGGGGGAGGAAGTCCTTCCCTTGAACTTGGTCCCATACTTTTTCAAAGCTTATCATTTAGATGATAAATTCTTAGGTTCCCATGGTGAACACAACAAATCAGCTGAGACCTGCTGATCCCAGAAAGAAACAAACTCCTTTTGCAGTATTTACTGCAGTTGGTAAGTTGCCAGGATGACCCCACAGGTATGAGATTGGAGAAGCTTTGATCCCAGAAATAGTTTAAGGTTTGGGGGAAACAGTGCATGCGTGTGGCAAGCAAACAATATATTGGACTAGAAAGAGCTCAGGTTTGGAGTCAGAATCTCTGTAGCCCAACTCAGCTAGATTACATATGTATTTTGGGAAGGCAATGGTAAGAGCTTATATTTCCTCAGATAGAAATTGTGAATCATAATAGCTCACCGATAGGGTGATTTGGGGGCTTATGTGAGGTAACTTGGAAATGGACCTCATGAAGTAACTGAAAAGAGTAAAGACCTTCAATAAATAGTAGCTATTTTAATCACTGGGAATTATTCATTGTTTAAAATGACTTGCTCTGCTATCAAATACTTTGTAGTAACACAGTTACTGTTAGAAGCCAAATGTCATGAAATTGAGAGAACTCCAACTGCCCAAGGTCACCTGTGACCAGAACCCACTTTTCTGGTTTCTAAGGGTCTTTAGAAGAAAGACAATCTTAATCTTTTGCCACCAAGTAAAAACCAAATGGTTGGCAATAGGCAAAGTACTCTAAGAAGGTTCTGGTTTTGGCTCTCTGTCTTGCTCTTGGCTGGGATGTCCCTCTCTCATCTCCTGGGAATAATATTCTGTGGCACTTAGCAAGAATAGGATTTCCAAGACCTCTCCTCTGCTTGCACACCCAGGAACTTTGGCTTCTCTGACAAAGCCCTGTATACATGCATCCCAAGCTCCCATGGGCCACCCTTGGGCCTCCCCAGGTAATAATGCCACCTCTGGCTTCATGCTTCATGTTCCCAATTTATTATGTCTCAATC
Source organism: Desmodus rotundus (assembly GCF_022682495.2). Lineage (NCBI taxonomy): Eukaryota > Metazoa > Chordata > Mammalia > Chiroptera > Phyllostomidae > Desmodus > Desmodus rotundus. The sequence continues at coordinate 73,977,746 of NC_071400.1, forward strand.
CTCACCAGAACTGCAGTACCACTCCTCAGAAGCCCAGGCATTCCGCTTTTACTTTGTCATATACCTACAATTGTCTTATTCTCTTGAACTTGTTTTTTTCTCTGGCCATGGTACAGAATATTTATTCAGTTAGCAAAAATGTATTCGGTATCCAGTCATTCATTTATTGTGTTTTTAAGAGATTTTATTTATTTATTTTTAGAGAGAGGGGAAGAAAGGGAGACAAACATATATGTGTGAGAGAGATATCAATCGGTCCCCAAATGGGGACTGAACCTGCAATGGAGGCATGTACCCTGATGGGGAATCAAACCAGGGACCTTTTGGTCTGCAGGGTGACACCCAACCCACTGAGCTACACCAGTCAGGGCCATTCATTGCTTATCAAGTATTTTTTAACATCTACAATGTGTCAAGCACCATACTAGGCACCATGAGATATAGCTGTGAACATTATGTTTATACAAGTTCATTGCTGGACATTGATGTAAATTTAGTTCACCGTGATGAAGCACCCTGTCCTTACAGAGGTTACAGCCCTGTTGGGGAGAGGACATCACAGAAAGGGACACTCAGAGCCTACTAAGGAGCGGACAGCAGGCCTGTGTGCTGGCCCTCAGAAGGTGAGATAGTGGCAAGCCACTATGTGGCAGGGATGGTAAACCTTGTTAAGGAGTTTGCATTTTGTTCCAAGTATAGTGGGAACTAGTAGAGTTTGTGAACATGTGACATTTTAAAAACCCCCCTCCAGCTGCCCTGTGGAGGATTTTGGAGGAGGGTGAGTGAGGCAGCACAGATACCAGCTGGAATTACAATCCTGTATGCTAATCAAGTCAAGAGAAGATGGTGGTCCAGCCTCAGGGGGGATGTGGGAGCATGAGAAAGAGTAGGTTTATTGCATTTGGAAGTAGAATCAGTTAGCCTCGCCAGTGGACTGGAGGAAGGTGAGGTACCAGATGGAGACAGGTCAAGAATGAGCCCCCACCTCGCTCCCATTCTGCTTCAAGCATTTGAATGGCTGAGACATTTTCTCTGATAGGGAAGGGAGTTGTGTGAGAAAGGGCAGGTTCCAAGGGAAGAGTTCGGCTCTTTTTAAGGGACAGTTTGTCCTGCTTCCCACTGTCTCTTCAGCACCCACTGCAGGGTCTGGCATTTAGTAAGTACCCCAAATATTTATATAGACTAATTCATTTTTTTAAGAATTCAATTTTAGGAATGCTCTGAAGCAGTGAGGCAGCATGGCTAAGAACATGGACTCTGGAGCTAGGATAGCCTGGGTTTGAATCCTAGCTCCACCATTTTCCGAGTGACCTTGGAATATCCTGAACCTCTCTGTCTCAGTTTCCTCACCTGTAAAATGTGGATAATAATTCTATGTACCTTATAGGTTTGTTGTAAGAATTGATAGTTAATTTATATAAAGTGCTTAGAATGGGACTGCCAGCACTATGCAAATTTTAGCTATTGTTATCATTAAGCTGGACATAGATTGCCCAGTTGAGATATCAGGTCTGCAGGTTGATAGGGGGGCCTGGAACTGGAAAAAAAAATTGAGTCATCTGCAAGTACGTGTTATTTAAAGCTGTGGGCCTGATGAGATTGGGGAGGGGGGAGGAAGGATCCAGGCACAAGGCAACTAGTACACCATAGAGAAGAGCCCAGAAAAAGGCTCAGAGGCAGGATGAAAACCATGTGTGTGTGGCATCTGGAAACCAAGAGCAGCGTAACGGGGGAGTGGTCAGGAGTGTTGGATGCTTACTAGGCCAAAGGAAGGACTGAAAAAACACCCTCTCCCACACACACTTCTGGCAACAAGAAGTAACTGGTGATCTTGAGCACTTTGTGCAGAATGGCCAGCGAGGATGGAGGCGTGGATTGTAGAGTATGATGAATGATTTATCTATGCAAACAAGGCCTATCTCTATGTGCTGATAGAAAATAGTCTTTAAGATATTTCATAGGTGAGGTACAAAACAGCTTGTGCAGCGTGTTTCCATTTCTGAAAATAATTCTGAGGACATGCATATATACAAAGGAAGTGATGATGGGGGTGCTCCCCAGCAGTGTTAAGGATGTTTAATGCACATACAAATAAACACGTGTCTACATTCCCCCCTACTTTGTTTTTACTCAAACTGTAACATACCTAAATTGTAACATACTATACATACCCGTTCATTCTTCACCTTATGTCCTTCCCTTATCAATAGATCTTAGGGGCCATTCCATATTAGTACACAGAGCACATCTTTATTTTTTTAAATAGCTACAGACTCTTCCTTTGTGTGCATGTAGCATCAGTGTCATTATGGTATATTTAGGTTGCTTCTAATCTTACGCTGTTACAAAGCTGCATTTATTCCAATATCTTAGAATAACTTCAAAACTAGCAGATCTTTACAGTGCACACCAGGTTAGGAAATGGAGATGCAACATGGATGTGGACACCTCTTTTGATAAGTATAGCTGTGCAAGGGAGCAGATAAATAGGGAGCTGGGGAAGGAGATGTGGGGTCAGGGAAGGACGTTTTGAAGATGGGATATGCTTCAAGGGAATGAATACACAGAGTAATTTAATAAAGAGTACATGGGGTTGGGGGAGGGGACATCCAGGAAGAGCCTCAGTGTCTCATTGTAGCAAGTGCAGAAGAAAGACTTAAAATGATTTGAGGCCCTGTGCTGCGTGCTGTGGGAACGCCAGGATGGATGGATGAACACAGGCCTTCAGGAAGGTTCCGCTCCAGCAGGGAAGCTATGTTTCACAAATCAGTGGCAATATTGTTAGAAAGTGGTTGATTCTGTTAGTGAGGTACAAAGATCTACAAACTCCCCCCTGGGGTGCCTGCTGGTGGAGTTTGCTCACATTTCTAGTGGTTCCCTGGGTTCCTGATTCCACATTAGCTAGGGGAGAGGAGAATGACATTTTACCTGAAATTTGTAGATTTTCCCAAAGGGATTAAATGACATGCATGCCCTGGAAGGCTTTTTTTAAAAAAGGAAATAAATAAAAATCCTGAGAAGAATTTATATTCCTGATAGCTTTGCCGATGGTCTTGTAAATTGTATATTTAATCAAAGGCACTCGAATGTCTTTTTTTTTTTAACTATTGAAGAGCCATTTAAATGTCAACATAAGTGAGTCCCTCCCAAATAGTGCTGTTTATACATTACTTCCCCTAATAGACCATAATGATTCATAAGGAGGGATCTCGTGCCTCTGAATTGTAGGCCTATTGAAATATAAATTAAGATGATAAATAATTTGACCTTACCTGAGAGTACTAAGTATTTACATGTGTCAAATACGAAATTACCCTTAATATCAGGGTCTCTAAAAAGACGGCCTTTCTCCCCTGGCTGAATTCCACAAATAAAACGGTTTAGAAATTTCCTTTAGAGTGTGGAGGAAAGAGAGGGACATAAATAAAAGAACAAATCCCGTGAACTGGCCATCCCCACCCTCCTGACTTCCCATTAGGTTGGAGGGGAGCGCTGACCCCGCTCCAGGGAAGTGACAGGCGGTGCGGGCAGCCCCGCGCGCCCGGTGCGTTCTCCCCCCTCCTCCCGCAAGGCGGCTGGAGTTTCTAAACATGGAGTTTCCACGGGAACTTTGCCAGGCCGAGCTCGCAGCCCTCCCGAGTCCCCGCAGCGGGATTCGCCAAGTCCGCGGCGCCGCTCAGCCTCCGATTCCCCCACCCCCCGGGGAGCCGCTGATCTGGCCGATTCCTGCAGCTCTGAAAAGCCGCCCTGCTGGGTTCATCACCCGGGAGGGCGAGGAACCTCGCGTGTTCAGCGCTCCTGCCCGACCCTGCCCTGGCTCCGGAGAGTGGCAACTGGGCGCCCTCGGCGGGGCCGAGCCACGCCTGCCCTCCAGGCCTGTTTTGTTTGCTGCCACTGGCACTCGGGGCCCGGGACCCGGCGAACTCTCCAGTCTCCGGGTCGCTGAGACACGGGGGTCGCCGAGGCAGCGGAGGGACGCAGGCGGCAGCGGGCCCAGGCTGGGCGTGTTGAGTGCTGGCGCTGGGTTTTTGTTTTGTTTTGAAGCCGGCGTGGGGGAGGGGCAGCACCTTGTCAATGAGAAATTTCCTGTTCGCAAGACTCCGCTAGCAGTTTCTGTCCTGCCCTTGAACTGACAAGTGGATCTTGGCAGTGCGGGTTCCCGAGAGCCCATCCAGGCGCGTCGAGCGCGCGCGCGGATGGGGGCGGGGGCACCCGCGCCGTGGCTCCCAGGCCCGGGGAAGCCAGCGGAGCAGGGCCGACGCTTGCCCTCCCGGTTCCCGGGTGCACCAGTGAACGCCGAGCCGAGCGGTGACTAATCTGCGGCTTTGGGCCTCTTGGCGCGGAGCCCGGGCTCGCCTCCCTCCCCTAGTCCTTCCCCCTCCCCGCCGTTCTCCTGGCCCCGCAGCCCCAAGCTCAGTCGAGAGAATCGCGTGGGCCAGCGCCGCCACAGCGTTCCCAAGAGTGTGGGAAGCGGGTCGAGGCGGGCGGCCCTGAGCCGTCTTTCCAGTAGGCTTTCTTCGACCCAGGCCCGAGTGTTCGTGTGTGTTTCCTTCCCCGTAAGCACTTTGATCGGCGCTTCCTCTGCGCCGCGGAGGAGCCAGGGCGAACCGAAGCTTTTAACCCCCTGCGCGCTGTACCATAGTGGGCTCCATGGGGAGGGCGCCGCAGGGAGACTGGTAGACATGGGGGCGATCAGTTTAGTTTGGCAAGGCGGGGTCTAGAGGAGCCCGGCCGGATCCAAGAAGCTTGACCAAGCGTGGCAGGCTCTCCCGGGGAGAGCAGGCCGCGAGGCCCGAAGCGGCTCGTTAATGTTCAAGCCCTCCCCGGGGCCGCGCAGTAACCCGACCTGCCAGGCGAGGCGAGGTGCGGGCTTGAAAAGCACGGCAGACAGAGGCTTCTGGAGGGGATCGAGAAGGCCCCGGGAGGACCGGCCTTCTCGCACCTTCGGCTGGCGTGTGGACGGCTCCAAACTTGGGGAGGGGTCTGGCGCTCACCCGCAGCCTCGCCTCTGGCCGCCACTCCCTCCCCTGGCCAAGTCTCGCTGGAGAGTTAATGATTGATTTACTGGCTCCGCGCGGCCGGCGCCCTCCAAGCTATTTGTCCAAGCTGAGAAGCTGCTGGCGAGTGGCGCAAAGGCCGGGAGAGAGGGGGTCGCCTGGGAAGGGAAGCCGCGCTGCCCACAGGAACGAGCGGCCACTTGACTAGCCCTCACAGAGCGGGGCGAACCCGCTGGAGGCCCGGGCCGGATGAAGGGAGCATTGGGAAGCGCCACACGTAAACGGGTTGGCAGCTGGTGATTAGGCCGCCCGGTTTTATGAGTCATAATGGGCTGCCCGCCTGGACCTCAACCTGCGCTCTGTGGACTCTGCGCACCGGGGTCCAGGCGATGGACCGTTCCGAGCTGCGCAGAGGAGGATGCCCTGGGGGGCCCGGACCGCCGAAGGCGTTGCGCAGGATTTCCTCTTATTTCTCGCAGAAGGCAACACAAACACCCTAAATCAAACCACTCCGACAACCGAGGGCTCCACACAGACACATCAATAAGGATTTCGCCTCCCGCGTTCGAACGCACTGAAACACTTGTCCTATTTTTATGCAAATGACACCACACAAATAGATCTCGAAGGCCCGGGAGTGGGGCTAGAGAAGGAGGGGCGCTGCTGCCCCAGCCTGGGGGCTGCGAAAGGGGAGGGAGTCCCAAGCCCGCACCCCGGGGCCCGCGCCGGCTCGGGCTCAGCGGGGATGGTACTGGACTGGAGGCCCGCCCCGCTCGCGGTGGCTCCCTGCCAACGCCGCCAAGTCGGCCGCGTCCCCAGACTGCCTGCAGAGGCGGATTAGGGAAGGAGCGAAGCAAGCCTGTGACTAATCGCGGGGCCTCGGACTGGAGCACCAAGGCCATGTGCGACTGACAGGATCGACACTAGCACAGGACACGGCGACGCCTCGCTTAATTGCAGGCTTAAAAAATTGCCGCCTGAGCAGCTCCGGTGCGGAGAACCACTGGCGTGCGCGCTGGCCTGGGGAGAGCGCCAGCGGGGGGAGGGGGGCTGCGCTCCCGATCCAGGGAGGGAGTTTTGACGTTGCCTGGATCTGGGGACCTAGCCCCGTCTGTCCTCGACTCTGCAGGAGTGTGGCTGAGCGAGACATAGAGTAAGGTCCAGCTCCCAGGCCTAAGGTTCTGACCCTTTCCCCGTGGAGCCTAAGGCCCCCCTTTATCACCCTAGATCCTGTAAAGGAGGCTGTACAGTGGGGGTGAGAGATTCCAACAAACTAAGTATAAAAACCACACACACGAACCACTTTCTTCCTTCCCTCCCCTTCCTTTTCCACCAGCTGATACAAAGGCCCCAATGCCCAAGGGGAGGGAGAGGCAATTCAGGGTTGCCAGGAACCAGGTCATCATCGATCGAGTGCCCCAAACTTGGGGCTCACGGACACACGAACCCAAGGCTTTTCGCCCCTGGTCATGGTCCCTCTGGCCCAGACCTCCTTTCTGGAGTGTTGAGGCCTCTGGGGGAGAAGGGGGAAGCGTCGGCAGGCCTGCTGGCTTGTGTGTGTGTGTGCAGGGGGGAGGAGGGAAGGCGGGGTGGCGGGGAACCTAGCGAGAGAAGTTTCCACCACGCTCTGGACAGCTGCTGCCAAAATCCCCGGGCCCCTCCCCGCCCGCACCGCCTTGCGTTGCCACCACAAATTTGGTTTCACGAGAGCTTGGGACAAAAGCAAACGTTTTCTATAGACCCCGAAAACAAAGGGGAAAGAGACGCGCGGAGCCGCTTAGGAGCCGCTGCAAGCGTAATGGTGCCGGGCGGACAGCAAAGCATTAGAACTGCAAAAGCCGCGCAGGCGGGAGGAAGTGCGAGGCGGGAGGCGGGAGCGCGGTGAGGGCGGGCGGGGGAGGGGCGCTGCGCCATGTTTCCGTGTCACCCGCCGAGTCGCCGGCGCTGGGCTAGGCCGCCGGCTCCCGCCTGCCTGCGTAACAGCAGAAAGCGTGCGATTAGCAGCCAGACAGGCGGGGACTCCGGGCCCGCGGGGCCGCCGCACACGCCGCCCGCGGCCCGGGCCCGCGCCCCCCCGCCCGCCGGGTAATCATCCTCCTCGCTGCAGCGCTGTGTGCACTCTCATTAGAGCAGGGAGGCTTTTCTCTGCGCACTCGCTCGGCTCCCGCTGGCAAAACAACGCCTTCCCTGGCCGGGCCCTGGGCCAGGACTGCTAGGGAGGGCGAGACGGGGAAGGGGGTGGTGAGGCAGAGCGAGCAGCGCGGGTCACGAAGGCTGTCCGATGTCCTGGGTGCACAGAGATGAGGCGGGTCCATTGTCCCTCGCCACGTTGGGTTCGGACCTGGTACTAGACCGTTCGTTGGGGTGGGGGGGAGTTGCCGGTGTCATGACTTACTCTCATCCCGCTCCCGACGCTAGCTAGAGTGGGTGCGGAGGGGAGATGAGTTTGTCTGGTTTGAAGAGTGGGGGCGAATACCGGAAGGCTCCCAAAACACGTTTTGGCCATCTGCCTTGTAGAGGAGCACTTAAGGCCAGAAGCCCCATCCCAGAGGAGGCGGCCCTTTGACCCTCAGAAGACCCTAGTCCCCAAAATTCGGGCTTGATCGCACCGAAGGCGTGGGAGATGGGGGCGGCCAAGGCACGGCTACGCTTGGCCCTGAGCTTCGGAGCTCCATTTTCTCCTCCGCGATGTCTGCACACAACAGTAGGCAGCCTCTCCCCGGCACCACGCGCCCAGCTGCAGGGCCTGGGAGCAGGTGTTCCTACCCGGCCGAAGTGGCGGCTCAGCACCCCTCCCGTCCCAGCTGCGGGGCTGGGGGGTGGAGGGAGGCGTTTATGGCGGTGTAGAGGGAGATCTCACTGGAGCGCGAGAAGGGTTCTGCGGGCACAAACGGGGATACCCCAGGGCAAGGAAGGCCACTGGGGCCAAGAAGGAGCGCGGATGACGCGCAGCCAGCCGTTGTCTGGAATAGCCCTGGGGGCAGCGGAGGCCGTTCTGGGAGGCGCAGGGGCTTCCGGTCCCGGGGACTGCGGCGGCGGGGCGGCTGGGAAGTTCCCGGGGCGGCCGCGTGGAGCACCCTCCCCTGGCTGCCACTGCCGCTCAGCTTTCGGAGCGGTGCCCTAGGAGCCTCTCGGTATCTGGCAGCGCCTCTCTGTGCTGGCGGTTGCGGGGTGGTCACTACCCAGCTCCGGGCGGGGAGGGTGGGCCAGAGACCCCGCAGGAGCTGCGGCGTGCCTCCCTGCCCCCTCCCCTCGCCGCCGCCTCTGATATGGCGGGCACGCGAAGCGCAGCTCGGCGCCTCGGCGCCAGCCAGGGAGCGGCCTGCCCCGCCGGCTCAGCTTACCCACGGGCCCAGGAACGCGGAACCGAGCCCGACCGGGCCCCGCAGAGCCCGCGTCCCCGCCCTGCTCTCAGCTCGCTTCGGCCCCGCACCCCTCCCTGCCCGGCCTTGGGGCCGTGCCAGACGGCTCGCCCGAGGGGAACTCAGGCTGACTAATGGGTCGCTTGTGGGCCTTACGTGAGGCCCGGCTGTCAGCGGATGCCCGCTCGGTCGGCGCCTACGCCGCGGTGAAGCTCTTCGGGGAAGGGCGAGAGGAGGGGTTTCCCCACTCCGTGGTTTCGGCTCCCCGGGGACAATCCGGCCAGCCTCGGCTGGCCCCGGGCTTTAGGTCGTGCAGCCCGGCCCTGAAAAGGCAGACTTATTGTGCACCCGGCGCAAATGTGCGAACCCAGGATGGGGGATGAGGAGGTGGGCGCAGAGGCTAGTCAACTGGGCCTGGGCCGCCCGCCTAGATGTTTGTGGTCTGGGGCCAGCCGCTGGACTGGGGGGAAATTTATAGGCCGCCCTGCGCGCCTCGGATTCAATACCGAAACTACCCTCAATATAAGGTCTTCCGGAAACCCCTTCGTGAGATTTATTTTGTGGAAAAAAGGATTTTTATAAAACTCCCCGAGAGTTCAGTAGGCCGAGAGTTCCTGGGTTCTGGGGCGGGTGATACCTTTTCCTTCCTTTCCAGGGGCCTGTAAAAATCAGCAGAGTTTCTCATTATTTCGCATTAACAACCACCTCGTGTTGACATAGTTATATGACCCTCCCAAATATAACTAGTTTCAACACACCAGTGCGATGGTGAAACACAAACACCAGTCAGTAAGTAACTAAGAGAAGGAAAACCCGGTTTGAGCTTAGTGTTGGATGCAGGATAAATCCTCATCATGCATCCTGATTTCATTCAGCTTCATTACACCAGTAATCTTGCCCCCCACAAAAAATCCTGAAACCCTGGAGGTGAGGTGCGACTTTTCCTGGGGAGCCCCGGCAAATGGGGAGGAGGTTGCTTGCCCAGAGGAGGTGGATTTTAAATGTCACTTCCAAATTAAAATGTTTCCCATCAACTTTTTTTTTTTTCTTTTCCTTTCTTTCTTTCTTTTTTTTTTTTTTTGATTCAGTTTTCTCGAAAGGAGCATTTCGGTGAGATAAGAAGTGACCGATCAAAATCACTGAGCAGAGGTTGTAAGCAGCCGCTTTGCCCCAGCTTAACGTTATCTTATCTTTCACACTTGCACGGCGGAAAAAAAAAATGGCTTATCTTCATCCCCACCCCCTTCTCGCCTTAATTGCTAAAAAACACTGGTGTGTTAAACCCGGAGGAAGGAGATCTCTGGATCCTCAGTGGAAATGGAATATTCAAAAATACGGGCGCCTGGGAAAAGCAAGGTTGGCAGGATATATTTTTTCCCCCAAGCCTTCCTGGTACAACGTAGAGGGGCCAGTGGGGTGGGACGTTCAATGGCCAGATTTTAGGGGAGAAAATTCTGGTGATGGCCTCGGGTCATGTGGCTTCCCTAGGGCTCACTTTCTTCTGCGTTTCCCAACCTCTATTCCCCTTCATCTTGCAAAAGCTGGTGTGGGTCTCCGATTGAGGCCTCTCACTCTGCTCCCCCCTCAACCACACATCCCCCTTTTGGGAGGGGGGATGCAAGGCTAGGACGCATGGCCTGCTGGAAATCATTAAAATATATGCGAGTGTCTGCAAACACACTTTTAAATCATGGCGTTTCCCCTCCACGCTGGTATATTTAAACTCCAGAGCGAGCTGGATCTCCTCCCTCTTAGTCGTTTGTCTGTGTCACCGACAGGCCGCTAATGGCCGGGCTTCCAGGCGCTGTGCATTATGCATTAGCCTCCTCCCTCTGCCGCACACAGAAGGTTCTGTCAGGCCTCGCATCACAAACCACCCTGCGCCCCCACCCCCCCCCCACCCCCCCGCACTCGTGGCCCGGGGCTGCGCGGCTGCTAACACGCTGGAGACGCAGGGATGGGGGGGTGGTCATCGAGGGTGAAGGCAGAGCAGAGTGAGCCCGGAAGGGGAATGGGAGCGGGTAAAAGTGCGGCGGATTAGGGCGCTTGGACTCTCCAGCTCTGCACCAACCCCCAGCTTTGCTCCTGGCTGCGACCTTCCCGAGGCAAGCACTCCGGGCAACTCACCTCTGCGTCTGACTTGGTGGGGGCCTCAGAGGTATTTTGAAATAGATCAGCACTGGGTTTTCAGGTGCTGGGGCCATACTCCCTTCCTGCCCTGAGAAACAGAGCTGAGGGGCTTTTCAGATTCCTCCAGTCTCTGGGGAGGTGAGTCTCCGTAGGGGTCCCGCAGGAGTGAAGGAAGAAGGCCTGGTCCAAAATGGCTGGAAGTCGGACGTGCTAGGTTCGCGGACAAGTATTTGGTGGTTCTCCATTCCCTCTCCCAGCGGTCCCTGCTCACTACCCCCAGCGGGGTAAAACGTGAACTGGAGGTGCCTTGCTGAATAAGCAGCCAGAGCGGGATGTGGTGGCTGGGTTTATCTGCAGGAGCATCCGGCCCAACGCCAACCGCGGCTTCGCTATGGCTTTGAGGGGTCTTAAGCTGGGACCAGGTGGAGTGAAAGACTGGACATCCCAAAAGCTGCATGCATTTATGCTTATTCGGCTGACACCCATCTACCCAGCTGGCCTCTGAGTGTAAATGGCAGTTCACCCACTGTCCCTGGGTTTGGGGATCTCAGAACCTGACACTAATCCAGCCCAGACCAGAAATTCCAAAAGGCAGTTGCTGCTACTATGTTGGGCCTGCCTTTTGGAACCTTCTACCTGAATGGCTCAATAACCCTTAAAAAGCTATGCAGAAAGAGCACCTGTCTTCAACTTGTCCACTCCTAAGTTTAGCAGTCTCCTGCCATGGAAAGCAGCTACCTTTGGTTTCTGGATAACTGAAATTCCTGGGACAGGGATGCCCTGTGCTTGGGAGAGTGGTACAGTGGCTCTTTTAAGGGCCACTGGGTAAGCCCTGAGTTCTTTTACAAAGTGACCAGGTAAGAGTGTTAGTGCGGGTGTTTGTGTGTTTTCTAAAATAGTTAACATTAATAGGCTGGCTCACACTATATGAAGTAAAAAATACCTGCTCTGAAATCACACAACTCCTATCTATTCCAATACCCAGTCTCATAGACTTAAGAACAGTCTCTGAAGAGAGCCATGCAGGGCCTACAGAGTTTTATTATTTAGATCATACACATATGTCCTAAACGACCCGCACACACAATGTTGGGATCCGAGGGTTCCCCCAAACACCAGGTAAGAATCTCACCAGGGGATGCATGGCCTCTTTCCTAGGCCTGGGCTGTGGTTGAAGGTATGGAAGAGGCCCTGGCAGACCCTCCAAATCAGCCTGGCCTGAAAAGGGTGGCCAGGCTCCAGGCCTGCTCCCTGAAGCACCAACCTGCTGGCCCAGTTGCAGAGCCTAGATAGAATCTGTAGCAGGAGAGTGCCTGGGAGCCTGAGGTCCAGGTATATATTATAACCTGGAGACCCTTCCAAGGGGACAAGAGACCAATAGGGGAGGGGTGGCCCTCCACAGCTCAATTAGAAGCACCTCTCCTGTTTTCTCCACTGCTTGTGCGGCCTCTCCTCCCTTGCACTCAACTCACTTGCTCTCTCCCTCCTCTGCTTTCATTGAAATTCTCCCCTTCCCCAGTGCCTGGTATTGTGGCCTGACCGGCAGGTCAGCTCCTGAGGGGCTTGTGGGAGGGCCTGGGAGGAGGGAGCAAGGGAAGGCCCTGGCTTTCCTCACACGGTGCAGGCTCTGTGGTGTCCCTAGCTCTAGAAGCCCCTTCTTGAGTAGGAACCCAACATGGGATGGCCCTTCTTGAGCTTTCTGCTTCTCCTCTGTGGAACAATTCCAATTAACTAGGCCAATAGGCATAAACTCCCTACCCACCCCCTCTGCCTTGGAGCACCTCAGGGAAATTTTCACATTTTAATTCTCAGTGAGTCGTGACCCCCCCCCCCACATACACATTAATGCTTCTTAGGACTGCTTTAATATGGTATTTTTAAAATCCCACAGAGTTGGACAATGTGCCCTTTAGAGATGGAAGAGAAACCCTTTAATCCCACTAGCCCAAACGAGGATGGATACCTTGCAGGCTCCTTAAAAAGGGAGGGGAGTATGAAATGCTGCAAATACGTCAAAGTCGAATTTACTGGCCTGTTTGTCTCCAGCATCAAATTTCTCCTACAGTCAACCCTCCTTGAGGCCCCTTCTCATTTACAGCAAAAGTCCCCCCAATTCATTTTAACCATAGGACTTTTAAATTTAGACAAACAGGCCCCTTTGTCAGCAGCCCCTGGAAGCCATAGGACTCTGAGAGGCAGCAGGCTCCATGCTCTCACTTGGTTCCAGGACTTTCTAAAATTCTGAGTGGTTACTTGCAATTCTTAACTTTGGGAAAAGCCTGTGCCTGGGGATAAAGTTGGGGAAGCATGGGAAGGGGAGAGAAGGGGGTTGGACACATGGCCAGCGTCTCTGCGGAGGCCTAACTGAGCTGGAAGAGCCTAGCTTGGCAGGCTTCCCCACTCACCCAGGCCAGCTCTCCAGAGTGGCCCACATTGGTACAGAAGCCTCCTTGCCTGGAACCGCGTTCAGAGAGTTTCCCCACAAGTACCCAACTTCAGTCTTCTCAGTTATTTTAGATTTGTTTTGAATAAAAGGAGGAGTAGCTTCAAAAAGAAATGTTGCTACAACACACAACCAGAGGCCTTTCTCCAGCTGCGTCTGTAACTCGCATGCGTTCAGTCTAATAACTTTTAATGCCTGGCCCTAAAATGTCTTTATAAAAAATAGCTTTACAGCATAATAGTCCAGGTGTCTTTCTGCTTGTTACCGGAGATTAAAAAAATGTGTGGGTTAGCTTTCAGAGACATCCACATCCAGAAAGACGGGAAGAAAAAGGCGTGCATTCCATCATGCAGGCGCAGGTCCTGGAAGCAGTGGCAGCCCAGCAGGGCTGGGCACTGCTCGCTGGGGCACTTGCCTGCCTGTCTTTTGCATCAGTTGTTATAAGCAGCTCTGGAGCATGAAGATTTAATTCTGCCCGAAGTTTCGGGTTTCAAACGGTAGAGATGTTTCACTTCTGCTTTGGAAAGGGCTGTTTTTATAACTGCTGAGAACTAAAACAGAATAAATAAAATCGCACCTAACACCAGTCCCGCAGTTAGTATTAAGTCTAATTTTTAAAAGGGATCTTCTAGCTAGAGCTGGTTTTGGCCTTGACCTTGACTTAGTAATCAACTTGAGATGCTTTTGATTATTTTTGGCATGGAGACACTCCAGGAAATTTTAAAACTTTCCGTGTGGATTTACAAGTCACCTCCATTTCGGATTGACGTTCTCATCGAGCCTGCACCATCTTGTCCTTAAGCAGAAAAGAGACTCCCCACCTCCAGCATAAAAAAGACCCTAGCAGCAGCGGAGTAGGGTCACCTTTTGCCGCATCGTCCCGGCCCCGCGATCTGGGTGCGGTTAGGCCGGTACACCCCTCCCCCACTCCCACCCCTTCCCGCTAGCTGCACAAACGGGCTTCTCGGCTATCCCCAGAGGCTCTGCGCTCCGGGGAGGCCGGAACCTCGCCTCTCCGCTTCCCCCTCCCGCCTGCCTGCCCCCGCCCTTCCCCCCGCGCCCAGCGCCGCGCCGGGTGCGCTGGAGAAGCTCAATACGTGTCAATTGAATTAACTGCTGCGGGCGCGGGCTGTACGATCAGCACGACGTTACCGAGTGGAAATTTATGGGGCGAATGGTGTAAGCCAAAAGTTGCTCCCTGCCAAGGAAAATAAAACGCGGGAGATAATCTCTCGAGGTGGGGGTGAGGGGCCGGGACAGACCCTCCAGCCATCGGAGGTGCACACTGTGAAATGCCCGTGAACTGGGGGACATTTCTGGCGGATCTTTCCTCCCCTACCGTCCCCACACCACCTATCCCCGCCTCCTTGTGCCCCAAGGGCTGCCTCCTCCACCCCCCGCCTCTCCAAACAATTCCCATACAATTGAAACGTCCGGGGGACTCCGGCGGGGAGTTCGGGCGGTACGGCCACCAGTGCCCCGGGCTGTGTTTTCAGGTAGGTGTTGACAGCGAAATGGGAAAGGGCTCCTCCGGGAGTAAGGGGCGCCCCAGGCAGGAAGTGGGTGCCAACGGGCATTCTCCAAGCTCTGCTTGGTCTAGTAGGGGACAAGCAACCGGGAGAGCGCAGCGCTGGTGGTGAGAAGAGGCAGCAGTGGCTGCCGCTGGGGTTTGACAGCTTTGGCTGAGCGGAGTGCGAGGCGCTTTATGGTAATTGCGGTCCTCCACTGGCCTTCTGGGTAGCGAGGGGAGTCTCGGCGCGCGGCTAGGAGAGCCGCCCCCACCGCCCCCCATCCCCTGGGCTCCGGATCTGTGGGCCGCTCTCGCCGCCGCCGCCGCCTTAGTCGGTCTGGGGCTCGCCCAGGGCGCACGCCCAGACGGGTGTGCGCAGCCAACTCGGTCCGAGAGGGGGAGGGGAGGGCCAGGGGCGAGAGGGGCGCCACCCAAGTGGTCTGGGGTTCGGACCCCGAGAGGCGAAACGCGCCCGGAGGGGAATCGGTGACGGCTGGGGCAACTCGGGCAAACCATTCCTGGGGAATCACCCCTCCGAAAGCCCAACGCCGAGGCGCCGCAGCGGAGGGTGAGCGGAGGCTAGGGGAGCTCAAACTTGCGAGAGCTGGAGGCGGCGGCGGGCGGGCAGGCGGCTGTCGCCCGAACGCTGGGCCTGCGGGGGGGAGGGGAGGCGGCTGCTGGGAGGGAGGGAGGGAGGGAGGAAGGGCGGGTGGAGGGAGGGGGAGGAGGAAGAGGAGGGAACCCGGGAGGGGGGACGCGTTGGGATCGCGGCGTGCGGCGGCAGACGGAGCTCGGGCTCCCAGCGGCAAGGTGAGGCTGAGCTACGCTCCTCGCTGAACGCCCGCGGAGCTCGGCGGCTGCGGGGGAGACACGCCGGAGCCCAGACCGCGGTCCTGAGAGGGAGCGAAGCGGGCGGCGGAGGGGGAGCCCGCGAGCGGCTAGGCGGGGAGCCCAAGCCGCGCTGTCGCCGCGCAGGGACGACTTGGCCAACACACACAGGCACACACACACACACACACACCCAGCCTGAGCGGGCGCTCGCGGCGATCCGTCAACATGGCGCTGGGGCTCCTGCCGGAGCGCGGGCGGCAGCAGCGGCGGCGCGGGAGCTGCTGAGCCCGGCCGAGCGCGGCCCAGCCGCAGGAGCCCGGAGGATCGCTCGGAGCTGTCGCCACCTGCCTGGAGGCTTTGAGCCCGCCCCGCCCCGCCCCCACCCAGCCCAGAGCCCACCCCACAGCGGGGCCGACCCCGAGGGCAGCCGGCTGGCAGCAGACAGCGAGGGAGGCGAGCGAGCGAGGCGAGCGAGCGCGGCGCCGCGAGCGGGTTGCGGACAGCCGGGGACGGCAAACTTTGCTGCCCGCCGCGCTTCCCCAGCCCCGCTCCATCTCCGATCGCTACCCGTTGCTACCCCACTTTCCTCCCACCCCGCACACCTCTCCCTACCCACCCAGCCGCCCTTGGCTCCTCGCCGCCTCGACTCTACTGGGGGGGACACTCCAAAGCTCCGGACCGCAGGCTCCTTGCTTACTCCCCGGCTGGGGATTTCAGGTCAGTGCCCGAAACACCTTTCCCCGGGGAGTCCGGACAGGCGGGCGCGCCGCGGGCTGCAGTCGCCCCCCTCCCTGGGGCCCCCGCCCTCTGAGGGCTGCTCCTTCGACTCTCGTGTACCCCGCGAAGCTTTCGCCTCGCGCTTCCCTCTGGCTGCTGTGCTCGCTTTCGTTTTTATTTCTTAACTCTAAGTTATTAAATATGCAGCCAACCTAAGCGTCCCCGAGTGGGCACTAGGGAGGGGCGAGGCGGGGGGCATGCTGTCTCCTGGGGGGCCGGGAGGAGATGGGGAGTTCTCCGTGTGGAAGTTTGCAGCCTGTGTGTCTGCGTGCGCGGGAGTGCGGTCGCCGCTGAGCGCAGCGAGTCGTGCGCAGGAGGGGGGGGGGGGGAGGAGATGGGCTGGAAGCTGGGAAGCTCGGCTCGGCGTTAGCTCGCGAGCAGGAAGGGGAGGGCGGCGAGTTCCCGTCTGCTTTCTTTTTCGACTCGGGAAGGAACTGTAAAAACCCCCAGCCGCCGCCGCCGCCGCCGCCGCTTGGTCTCGACTCTCCGGGGGCTGCTCATTCCTCCTAGTGGAACTCGGCGTGTGCGTGAGCCAGGATTTGTGGCAGGCGCCCTGGCCGAGCCGAGCTCGACCTGCTGCCGCCTCCGCGCAACTCGGCAAGGGAGTCCCGGGTGGTTTCTTGGCTTGCCCCGAACCACGAATCACGTGGATTTAAACAAACAAACAAAAAAACAACTAGGAAATCTACAAGAGTGAGGGGTTCCGACTCGGCCTATCCTCCCGCCCGCCAGGTCAGACGCTTTGTTTTGTAAATGTTCTTGTAAAATTGCAATCCACCACTCTGTTCCATCCCTATCCAGTTCCCGACACTGCGGGGTAGGTTTTAAGTTCTGAGCCCCCAGGGGTGGCGGTAGAATTTGCGGGGGCGGCGGCGGGAAGGGAGGGCGGGGTGGCAAGACCTGGGCCCTCCGCTGGGCTAGTGGGGAGTCTAGTGGGAAGCCCTGTTGGGCGTGTGCGAGTCTGCGGCCAGAGGAAGTTGGTCTCACTCCGAGGGTGTGCGGTGTTGAGGTGGAGGGTGAAGAGGAACTTGCGCACCCGACGGGATCCTCGGCTGCGGCGGGGAGGACAAGACGCCGCGGGGCCGGTGCTCAGAGCAGGCGGGCGCCTGCGCTGCAGAAGCCTCCGCCAACTCGGGGGCTCCGGACGGCGGCGACGTGCGCCTGCTGTTTACGAAGCAAGCCCTGAAGTGCAGTGTGCGGAGCCCAGCGGCTCGAGCCACGCGTGGTCCCCGCGGGCTTCCCGCTGCTCGCTCTCTCGAGTGGGCACGTCTCCGGGTCCTCGAGACGGCGGAGTCTGGCCGCGTGTAGGCCGAAGCCGGGTGAGGCTTAATTTGCTGTTAATGAATCTTTCCCAGAAACTCCGGGATCTCCAACTAGAGGCTGTGAGTGCCCGCGCGCGAGGGCGCGCGCTGTCGGCGTCTGAAGGGTGGGGGTTGGGGGAATGGAAGAGCGAAGGAAGGGGAGGGATATGTGTATTTAAAAACAAACCTTAAAAAGAAACCAGCGCGCTTCAAATAGGTATTCGCACCGCCTCGCTGTGTCTAGACTAGACAGATCAGGGTTTTAGCTTTTCTTTTCTTTCTTTCCTTTTTTGAGAGAGAGCTACGGGAAGTAGTGGTGTTACGTTCTAGGGCTAGCCTCTTGGAGAAAGATCCTTAAAATGGCCTGGGAGTAAAAAATAGGGAGGAAATGGCTCACCCCAGAAGGTGGTGGGTGGTGAACCCAGACAGACTTGGGTATTTCTAGCCATCTGACACTTCCTGTGGCACTGGAAAAGGACACCGCGGGGTCGAAATCAATCCTTACGAGGTGTTGGATTCGGTTTTGCCAACAGAATTGCTTGTGTGGAAGGCGTTTTATTTGTCGGCTTTGGAGACTGCTGTACGTGGACACTTGGAGAATACGTTTGGTTCTTGACATTTCCCACTCCACCCCCGACCTGTTATATGGTCTGGGTTTTGCAGTATTGGTTCTCGTGTTTATTTTGGTCATGATTTTACCGTATGGAGGAAGTAGGGAAGATGTGCCGTCCAGCTTTAATGAGAGACTGGCCTTCGGTGTGCGAGTATACGCCGCCGCTCACCTGGATCGCCTGGGGTAGTGAGGAGTGCGAGGGGCTCGGGCGCTGGGCGATAGGCGGGCAGATTGGGACTGGGGCTTGGACAGCCCCACCGCTGTCCTTTGAGGCCCTGTCACCAGTAGGCGACTGAGAGTTAATTAGGAAGTGTTCTCCGGATCAATGGGCCGCACAGCTCATTAGCGATTCTCTCCAGCCCTTTGCAGGGCCGGCCCGGCCTCTGCCTCCCACACAGGCCGAGGCCCGGCGGCCCGCGCTGAGGAGAGCGCTGCTGGGAGGTGGGAGGGCCGGGCAGAGAGGGGCGGTGGGGAGGCGAGTGTAACTTCTCGGGGCTGCGCGTTGCGTGCGGCGCCTCGAGGGCCGCGCAGCCCGCTCTTTCTTCCTGCCCTCAGTCGCCTCCACTGTGTCTTTAACTCGCTCCCGCTCGCGTCGCTGCCTGGCTGCTCCTCCCCGCCTCCCTCGCCTATCTCTTGTTCTCTAAGCACGACGCCTGTGCTCCCCGCCCAGTTTGGGATTAGACAAGATAAAAATAGGACTGCCCAGCGCGCAGAGCTGTGACTGTGCCCCGCCAGCCAGGCTGGCGGGAGCTCCGGGGTCGGGTAGGACCCACTGTGCGCTCGGGGCGGCCAGCACGGATAAGCTTTCCACCCCGCAAGCGCGGTCACGCTCCCCGGGTCTGCCCGCCGGGAACCGTGTGGGCACCGGGAACCTGGGCAGGGTCTCCGCGCTCTCGCGGGTGTTGTTGGTGTGCCTGTGATAGATCGGTCTAGACAGGCATGCAGGCTCCCTCCCGGCTGAAGGACGGGAAGAGGGGGGGGCGCGGAGGCGGCGGCAGACTCCCGCGAGCTGCGAGTGAACGAGCCAGCCTGCGGGCCCAGCGAACAAGGTGGAGGGAGGGCTGCGAGGGTTTCTCTTAACCCTTTAAAGGCGATTGAGAGAGTGTGGGGGGGCGGGGGCGGTGGCAAGAAGCCTAGCAGAAATTCCTGGAGGCAGAGTAGCCCGAGGGGGAGGGGCAGGTGTCTGGGCCTAGGGTTTTCCCTTCCTTTCTGTTTGCACGCGCACATCCTGGTGCATTGGGCTCGATCCTTCCACAAACCAAACGCAGCTGCTAGATGATCTACTTTGACCGGGTACTTTTCAATGGGGAAGGTTTGAACACAATGAACACCCTTACTTAGGGAACTGAGTTTGGGAGATGCAGATGTGTAGACCTCAATGTTCCCAGATGAGAGAACCCTTTTGGCAATCCAGTATGGGAAGGTCTACTCGGAGATAATAGTCGGTTTGAGCCTCTCACCGAGACTGCTGCAGATGGAAGATCTGAGCTTGAAGTGCCAGGCCACTGTTTGCAGGTATTTGGAGAGAGCAAAGAGATCCTTGAGTTATCTGTATAAATAGACACACTTTTAGCAGAGAACTTGTGTGAAGTTAGTATCACATATGTGCAGGGAGACCTCCTTGAAACAGGAGTTGGACAGTGATGTGTACAAGATCAATAATTTGTATACACACGCGTGGGATCGATACTGAATTGGTCTAAAAATTTCATACAACCTAGCAGGCATTGGTCTAGTTCTTTCCAGAGGTTGAAATTGGTGGGTGGGTTACCCTGTGTATACATAAATCATTATTGGCACTCCTTCCACCTCCTCTCCCTTTTAGGGTTGTTGTCTATGGGATCATCTTGTTACATTTAAACTGCAAACCCATATTGGTCTGTCCTGAAAATGAGCCACACAGAGGCAAGGCAAGAAAGTAAATAGTAAGGCGGTGTACATGTTATGTTAGACAGGAGTGCTCAGATTAAGATGTGTGCCTGGATGACATGTGCTGAGACAAATCAAGACACTTGGGCTCTGGTGCCCACAAGGAACAAGAGATACAGAAGAGATAAAGAACTGGCCAAGAGGAGTGTAAACATGGATTTGCAAATACAGAGACCTATAGCAATATTCTAAGAAAACCCCAGACTTTGTTGAACTGGAAACTGGGACAGATTTCTGTAACTTTGGTCCAGAGACAAAAGCCCATTTACAGGTGTGAAGGTCACTTGGAAACACAGGAAGTATTCATATGCATACATCTATGCTTAGATACACAGGCTGAATGACAAAAACTCCATGTCTGATGTAGACTTTCCTGCAGAATGAGACTGTGGTGGTCGGAAGTGTGGGCCACACCACCACTTTTGCACCCTCGTTCACAGGGAAATAATGTCTGGCTACAGGGGAACTGAGGGCAAAGTGTCCTAGGTAAGGGTGGATGGCCCTCATTTAGGAAGATTACTTCTGGTTATAGTTTTCTTCCCATCTAGAGTGGAAGAGAGGGTGTTTGTTAAGCAGGTAGAAGGATTTCTAAGAGATTTTGAGTTTTTGACCTTGAGTAGATGGAGGGTGGAGGAAGAAGAAGAGTGCCTTTACATTTTGGGTCAGGTGGGAGGAATGGATGTTGCACTGCTCTTGTTAAGGTGGCTCAGGGCCCAGTGGACTGATAAAGACAGAGCTGAAAGAAGTGTGAAGTTTGGCCTCTGGGAGGAATAAAGAGGAGGTATGCTTTCATTCTCTTTCTCTTTTTTGGAGGAGACCGTGTGGGGACGGCCTGCGTAGGGTGGATTAGCAGGCGTCTCTGTGACCCCAGATGCGCACGTAAACTAGGCTAGGGTTTGGTTTGCCCGCGGCGTCGATTTGCCGCGGTCCCTCTTTGTCTGAGCCCAGCCGGGAATTCAGCCTTTATTGGGAAGACTGCACTCTTGGGTGGAGCCCGCGCTGGGTCGGGCGGGGCAGGGGTGGGCAGCAGGCTGGGCGGGAGGCCTGAAGGCTGCGGTGCCGCCGGAACCCCACGACAGCCAGGACGGTACTCATCAGTGCCCGGCAGCTCTGACAATGCCATCTTGGTGGTTTCCTCTTGGGTGCCGGCCCGCCGTCCACTTCGCGCGCCTCTACTTCGGCCCCACTTCCCACCCTCGCCTGCGCGCCAGCTTGAGGCTGAAAGGAGTTCAGATGGCCCCTTTGTTAGGCCCCAGGGTCACACCTGTGCCCTGGGGGCTGCAGAGGATCGGGGAAAGTCGTGCTGTTAGTGAGAAGGGACATTCTTGCGGGGAGGCTTCTGGCCGGATCACAGGATCACAAGGTCCGAGCCTGGTGGGACCTCGCCCAGCCTTGGGAGGGAAGGATGAGGCCCACCCTGGCTGGTTTGCCAGTGTGCGTGGCGGGCAAGATTCTATGTGCCGTTGCGCTGCTTAGTCTTGGGTGGCAGTGGCCAGGTTCAGAAGCAGCCAGAGCCGGAGTAGTTGGCCTCCTCAGGCTGACCCCCGTGGAGGCAGGGGTAGACAAGGTGCTTAGTCGCTAGCACTTGACGTGGGACATCCACCGACCTCCAGACCTGTCCGTTGGCTTTCTGTGGTTGACCTCAGTTTGTTCCTTTGGAAGGAATATCTGACTTGGTGTTGGATGAAAATTAGTGAACGATGCTTTTCCTCGACATTCTGCAGAAGGCCCCCTTTCCCAGCACAAGCTCATCTCCACCTGACCCCAAAGGAGGGTCTCAGAAATATGGGTCCCCACTTGGTTACTTTTTAGAGCCATGTCTTCCCAGCCAACAACACCCCTCAGCACCCATGGCTCAGCTCCCGGTGATTAGTCTAGCAGGGAAGTCCGCTAGGAGAAGATCCTGACAGCATAAAATATAATTTGTGATCTAAAAGACAGTTTCCAGTATAATCTCATTATGCACCACAGACTCCCGGTGTTATTTTGTGGAAGGCGGACAATGATCAATTTACATTGACCCGGGGCTGGGCGAGCTTTTAGATGGTAATTGCCATATTGATTTGCATGCAAAAAGGAGACCTGCTAAAATTAAAGACCGGAAGCTAAATTAAACTAAATTTATTGTCTAGGTGCAAACCAGAGGAACTACTCGGGAAAGGGGGGTGAGTCAGAGCAGGGTGCCAGGGGCAGAGCAGGTGAGAGGCCCCAGAGTTTCAGGTCACAAATTTGGGAGTTATGTTTGCCTTTGTGGTTTCATAATGTGAGGAGGGGATCTGTTTAGGGTGTGGAGACCCAGCGGGAAAAAAGTTATAAACATGTACTATTGCATTTAAAACACTGGAGTCTTTTAATGCTAATGGTAACTGCGAGGGAGAGGAGAGGTTTATAGCGTTATTGGGGTCTTCCAGCACCATTTCCGGCACTCCCCCCATTTCTATTGTTCTACCCGAGCGAGCGCTCGCAGTCGTTTCAGGGACACACAGAACTCTCCATCTGAAGAGTTTAAAAAAATACAAAAAAAACCCATAACCCTTTCTACCTCCCCTTCCCCCCTCCCCCACCCCCCTCCCCTAGCGTTAGCTCCTTCGGGAATCGCGCGAGTGTGGGGTTCACTGCACGGGCGCCGCGGTCAGGCTCGGACCGTTGGAGGCTTCGGAGTTCCTTCCCGGGCTAAGTCCGTATCTCCTCCGGACGCCGATGGCTCGGAGAAGCTGCCCGCCCCAGGTGGCCCAAGTGGTGGAAGGAGGGGGGCGTCTGCCGGGCCTGGTCTCACGGTGCCTGGGTCGCCTCCCCTGAGGTTGGAAGGGCCTGCACCAAGCGGGGCGGGCGGGGGGGGGGGTGGTGGTGAAGGCTGGAAGCTTTGCCCCGATGGCCTGGTCGTGGAGGCCGGAAGGTTTAAAAATGAGAGCAAGCCACTGACCCGGGAGTCAGGAGAGGCCGGGCCTCCGAGGCCTGTTCCGCTGGCTTGCAGGGCGAGGACCCGGCCCGCCATCGCCTCGACCCCTTCCGCACCCCAGGCCCTTGCCTGCTCAGTGGCTTCTGGAGCCATTTCGCACATCCGGAGCCTTGCTTGGCCTCTAGAGGAGCAAGTGGCCCTGTGGCCCTGTTGGTCCCCGCCCCCACCCAGTCGCATCTGAAAGCCTGAGGCAGACCTGGAAATTGGGGGTTAGGTAGGGAGGGAATGTTGGGTGCTGACCCTGCATTTCTGGGACTAGAAGTTTCGGGTAGGAAAGGCTTTTTGTGTTGGGACCTCCAGCATCTTGCAAGCCACTTCCATCTTTATTTCCTCCCCCTTAAAATCCTAGGAATGGTGGGTGTAGGCACTCTTTCCAACGGGTTTTTGCTTTACGTAGATAATTTGATTTATTGCTTTATGTAGTAAAACTAGGGTGGCAAGCCTTGTTCTAGTACCAGAAGTCTGCACTTTCTGCAGAGACCTGAGAGTAGCAACCCACCAACTATCCCTGCCAATTCTGGGGTCCTGGATGGAGAAAGTGGAGCCTTGTTGGAGCCCTGGCCTCACATCAGGATATTCCGGTGTAGGGAGATGTGGAGGATGTGGGGTAAATTGGGAATGACTTCAAATGGACCAAGAAATTACTGGGTGTAGGAGCAACTGGGTTCCAGGCACTGTGTGGACCAAGTTACCTTGCTGTTAAAGGCTATCTTTTCACCCTGGACTTGAGTAACAAGGCCTGAGGAAGCCTTCTGAAGTTTTTGGGGATTTCGAATGGCGCAATTAGACTAGTAATTGGCTCCTCTCCGCAACTCCAGGACTGAGTTTGACCGTGGCCCATTTTTACTAGCTGTGTGACCTTGGGGGCAAGTTATTTATGGCCTCTGAGTCTCGGTAAGTTTCTTCATTTGTAAGACTGGGAATAATTATCCACGTTAGGATCAAAGAATACTTGGCACGTAGTAGGCCCCAAGGATTAGTGACTGCTTTGAATGACTGGTCATGTTCCTATAGGTTGCTCCTCTAGTCCCTGCTCCCTCTGAAATCTGCTGAGGCCAGTCTGGGGACTGCAGTTCAAGTTCCCCTCCCAGGGTATCCCCAAGGCTACCCTCCCCCCCATCTCCATGGGTTCCTCTCCCTTTGTTACAGTTCTTCGGATTCTGCATTTTAAAGGGTTCCATATGAAAAGACTTGGGTATTTTCTCCCCTAAATGGTATCATTATATGGTTAGGAATTGATTCCAGAACCGGTATCTGGGTGCTCTTTGGTGAGTTTTCCCTTCATTCTTTCAGGGGAGGTAACTGCAGTGGCTAGAGGGGAGAGACCTGGTTGGAAGAGGTGAGAGGGGGTGGCCTGCTGCAGAAGCCAGAGGTGCTGTGGTTTGTTTGATAGGGATTAAGTCCGGATGTTATGAGGGCTCAGTGTGGTTTTCAATAAAGTCTGCCAGGGATTGCTTCTTTTATATCGATATGTATTTAAAAAAATTACTAGCATGAGAAGAAAACCAGACCTGTATGGATCCAGGCCGGTAGTAAGCTACTGTGATCAGGTTTCCTACTCGACTCCCAGAGGGGAAGTCAGCATTTGATTGAAGCTACACTTGGTTCTTGACTCTCAGGGGATGCCTGCTCTGAAACAGGAGCCCTCCCTTTCTCTCCTCCTCTTCCCCCTCCTCCTCCCTCTTTTTCCCTTCTTCCCCTAAAAGCCTTTGTGCTGAAAGAGCTTCAGTAGGCACGAATCCCTGGTCCCTCTCTAAAGAATGCCTTCCAGCCTTTGCTGACATTGTTTCGTGAACAGTGGGTTTTACCAGACCAGCAGTTTTTGCCCCCATCCTAGCTCACTATTTAGAGGTAGAGTGTGACCAGGATGCACCTAACTGCAATGATTTCCACAGTGGATAGCCAGGACCTTGCCTGTCATGTGAAGACACCTTAACCTTTGCCCTAGGTATCCCCAGAGTGGGGTGAAGGTGGGGAGAGCAGGGCAGGGGGCTGTTATTGAAGGTCTCTTCGTTTTCTTGAGCAAAAGAGGCTGAGGGCAGAGTGGGGAGAGTCCGAGAGTATGCAAATTCCAGCTTTAGGTGTAAAACTTTGTTTAATTGGAGAAAGTCTTAGGTATTTACCAGTTCTATACAAATGCAAACTTGAAATAGCTCTAGGGCTAGGTCATTTACGGAAGAATAAATGAAGTACAGAAATGTCCAAACTATGTAAATCCTCCAGTTGTCTGCCCTCTCATAAACACATGACAAGTGCCAAGGCATTGCCAGTCAAAACACCCGTGGAACAAGCAGCCTCCACCCTTTGTATTTATTATTTTATTAACAGCATTTTACACAGCATTTAACAAGCACAGCCTGCCTGCTTTGCACTCTCACCAGACTGAAGGGGTGGAAAACGGCTGGGGGAGGGGAGGAGTGGTCTCTAGGAGAGACGTCTAGCTGGAGAAAGCTCTTCAGATGGGGAAGGGAAAGTACCATTTAGGATTGGTTTTTGCTGGCTCCAAAGAGACAAAAGTAATGGCTTTGAGGGAAGATATCCCCTATTCCTTCTCAAGAGGAAAGTTGTGCAGATGTGGCGTGTCTGGTCTTGGCTTCAATTCCAGAAGGTGAATTCGGGTCTGTTTCATCATACTCTGCCCACTGGTGATTTTCAAAGAATAAGTATTTGTCTGCTATCGTTATTTTACATCCTGGTGGAAAGTTTATAACGAAAAGTAATGCCTTTCTTAAGTCATAAAATGAGCCTTGTATGATTATTTAATTAAAATCTATTTAAGGACCGATTAGGCGTGTAATTTGCGCTAATAATGACGATTATGGAAATGTTCGACTTAACCAAAAATCATAAAGGAGACATTTTGATCAGTGGGGCGACCAGTAACTATTCAGGGAGTTGGATGATTTCCGAAACACAAGAGGCTGCAGAAAGCCCAGAGCCACCTGGCCCCTGTGACAGGCAGGAGAGCTTTAGGCCTCCCTACCCAGACCCCAAACATGGCCCAGACAGGCTAGCCCACACTTTGCCAAGCATGGAAACAGACCCTGGGAGCCTGAACAACCTTTATTCCCAGCTGAGGAGCTGGGGGAGGGGTGGTTCCCCAAGCCACCAGGAGGAGAAAACTCTGGGAGTGGGCTGATAAACCACACTAAAACCTTTGCGAAATGGCTGTGCTCTTTTGCATTGACTATCGGCAGCAATGAACGCATGCTGCCTTGGCTAGCCTTGGCTGGAGCCTGGAGGGGTAAGGGAAGCGGCGGGGGGGGGGGGGGGTCCCTTGTTCCGGAGAAACCTGCCAGCTGCTGGGCTTGGTGCGAAGGCCGTGGAGGCAGACACAATGCTGCTGTTGTTGGTTTGATCTCGAACTGTGGATTGTTAGTCTGGCTTTAACTATGTGGTAAGGGGGGAATGTGAAGGCTGTTTACAGCGAGTGCAAATAATGTGACAGCTGTTGGTGCACGAGCAGCACTGTGCCTCCCCGGCACTTACACAAAGCGCACACTATGCAGGCCCGCCCAGAGCTGCAGAGGTGGCCGCCACTTTCTGGCCAGAGTGTTCTCAGATGAGGGAAACCTCAGCAGCAAACCCCTCCCCTAACACACACTTCTCTGACTCCCAGGATTGGGATGGAGGTGCAGAATGGCTTGTGTGTTGTGGTTAGGAAACTCGTTAGAAAGAGGCGGCAGGAGAAGGTCCCCGAGGTCATGAGTGTGTCCCTGTCCAGAGGGGTTTGGCCAGGATCTGTGGACCTGGGTCCTTAGCTGCTTATGACAGGATTTTTAAGATTTGGGGAACTAACTTTCAGCCATAAGCAAGCTTGTTGGAAAGAATGTATTATTAACTGAAGGCTTTCTGGAAACTGCGAGGCTCTGAAGGCCGTTGTTTCCCCCTCTGAAATGGCCCTGTTATTCAGACAAGTTAGAGAGTCAGGTGGGTGCTGTGTGTGTGTTTTGCACCCGGCACTGTGTCCCAGATTGGAAACCCAATTGTGTAGGTTCAGGACCCAAAGAGGGGGCGTGTTGGGGTGGAAGGGGTGCAGCTTGGGTTCTGACTCCCAAGCCTGCCCATTTCCAAAAGCATTTGCCTTCAGCTGTGGGACGAAGAGGTGTAGTCCTGAAAGCTCCCCACAGAGCCACCCACTCTCAATCAACTAGAGGCCCGCAGCCATGTGCCTTCTGGTTTCCTGGTCGTGTCCCCCACCAGCAGTCGCCGTGTCTTCCCGCCCCCCCCCCCACCTTCCTGAACTGCAGGGAGGCACCAGGGTGGGAGAGAGAGCAGTTGGTGGCAACAATGACCAGTCCTGGAAATTCCTGGATAGCCTGGTGGGTCTGCCTGTGGACTCTCCTGGGACAAGCTGAGTGTAAAAATCACCCCCCACCTCCCTCCCCATCCTAAAATTGAAACCCTGGCCCATAGGGTTTGGAGGAGGATCATTTAGAGCTGATTTAACTCTACATCGGTCCGTTTTCTGTGTGACGTTGCTTGTTCCCTGGGTATACAGCCTACAGGATGTCTGCAGATAGAATTTACCAATCTACCCCACCCCGCCAAGTCTCCCCTCCCTGGGTTTTAATGTGGATTTCTACATTCAGTTGGGTTCCCTGGTGGAGAGCGGAGAGATGCTTCTGGAGTGATACATGAACTTCGGTGCCAGTTCTATAAATTGGTCTCTTTTTATGACGTGTGCCATTTTCTGTAGGAATGTTGCTTGCAAAACGAGTTTCGCCTTGGAGGAAAGGCGGAAAGATAAACAAGCTTGCAACGCCAAAACACTGGCAGTCTTTCCCTCCTTCCAGCTCTCTTAAAGCAGCCGGGCTGTATTTCCAGGATTAGACTCCGTGCTTGTGAGGAGGGACTTTGGTTGGCTTTTTTTTCCCCCAAGCAAATGCAAATTAGAGAAAAATAATTTTCTTTCAACGATATGCAATGTATTAGTCACTTGTTATCGTGCTCTGAGGCAGGCCTCATTTGCGCGTCTGCCAGCTCGCTCACATCTGCTCGGTGCTGTTCAGGGCATTTTAACCTTGGCGGTGTCGTGTCTAGTCCCACGGATCAAGGAGGAGTAATTAAGCTCTGAACAGCTACAAAAATTCACGGGCCCCCATCTATGCCACACTTGTTCCACAGCTTTGTTTGGGATGTTCCCAGTTCCAAGATTGAGTAGCAGACATGGGGTTCCCATTGTTCCTTGTAAAGAAAGTGGGCGCCCCTCTCCTCCTCTGACCCTCATTCCCAGCCTTCCCAGGACCCCCAGGACCCCCAGACGGCACACAATCAGCAAAGAGCGCAGTGCAGACCACAGGACCCTGTGCTTTATACATCTTTTATTCGTAAAAAGTTCCTTTGTGCTTCCTGTGTGTACTAATGATAACCGTCGTTAATAGCCTTATGGTATGGTTTATTCCTTGCTGGGTCGGGGGGGTGGGTGGGGGTGGGGAGTTATGCAAAACCCTGGTGGAAACTACAGTACTTTGACACCCCCAGTGGAGTTGTGCAAATCATTTATTCTGGATTTGCCCCCAGGTTGTGTAACCTGCAAGTGGGAACCCAGCTCTGTAGAGACGAGACAGAAGGGAGTATGGGGTTGTTTTGGCTGGGGTTGGGGGAGTAAAGGGTGATTAATTGTATTCAATCTAGGTTTCCTGTCCTGGGCCTCCTCCTGTTGAGGAGGGATACCAGCTTCCAAATGGGCCCCCTTCTTGCATACTCACGTGGTTGTGTGTGGCACAACCATGAAAGAAAGTGAAAGGAACAAAAAGCTGCCGCCATGGCCTGGACATGTGGCAAGGGGGAAGGGGAAATGTCCCACGTTGATCCCTTAAACCCCAGGCCATGGCTCTGCCTGGGAGGTGGGGGGGTGCATGCACATCCCCAGTTGGGGAGCAACTCTCCCCATCATCCTGTTGGTGCTCACCGCCCCCCCCTTAATAGTTGGTAATACTTGGCTTGCATCTTGGCCGGGGTTAGGGGGTTGGTCCGTGGTCCACGGAGAGGAACACTCCAGTCTGGTCAGAATGGAGCCCAGGATGATGGCTGGAAGGGATCTGCCCTGCACCTTCCCTGTTGGCTTGGCCGGCAGCCTGGCTTCTCCTTGAGCCCACCC
Source organism: Desmodus rotundus (assembly GCF_022682495.2). NCBI lineage: Eukaryota > Metazoa > Chordata > Mammalia > Chiroptera > Phyllostomidae > Desmodus > Desmodus rotundus. The sequence continues at coordinate 74,006,701 of NC_071400.1, forward strand.
AAAGTTGCTTTTTGTCAGATTCAGTGGCGGGTAAAGAAGATGCGGTGGGGGGACCGCAGAAGAGTGGGTTGGATAGGGGGTGGAGGGGTTAACCCAATTCAGGGGATTTGGGGGTTTCTGGAAGGCTAGGAGGGGTCGCGTATGGGGGAGTGGGTGTGCGGGCTGCCCTGGGGACCTCTGGGACCCGGGCGGGCAGACAACTGAGCTGAGGAGCTGCGAGGAGGGGCAGATTTAGCGCGGAGCCGCCTGGGTGTGTGTGGTGGGAGAGAAAATCCCTTTGTTGCGGACCAATCGCCCTCGGGGCTGAGTCTGGGGAGGGCGTGCCCCTCCTCTGCTTTCACCGTCTCCGCCGCCCCTCCCGCAGCGGAGGGCCAAGTTCACCCCATCACCCCGGACGGACCCAAGTGACTCTCCCCTCTGACCCACCAGCCCTGGGAGGAGGCAGGGAAGGTTCTGGTTGCTCAAAAAGGTCAGGGCTTTGCAAGTTCCCGGTCCTTCTTTTCTACCCCTCCCCCTTGCTTCGCAGCTCACTCTATTACTAATGCAAAACTTGTGGTGTGGGTGGGGAGCGCCCCCCACCCCCCACCCCCGGCAATCTGCCATGGCTAGGAGTGTGCCAGGAGTCAGCGCCTGGACAAGCTGGATCACTGCCGCTATCCCCACCCCAACATTCATGGAGGGCAGGAGGACGGACCTCCCTCAGCCACACCCCTAGAAGCTGGAGACCAGACCTTGGGGGGCAGCGGTGGGGTTCCCAACTCCCTGCTGCAATGCACAACCTAGGAAAGCACCCCACCCAACAGTGCACATCCGGAAGAGCTTTCTCTTCTCATTTCCCACCCCCACAGAGCCCCCCCCATCCTAAAATAGGAACTTCTTCCCTCCGCCCGTCTTTCTTTGACACCAGTAGAGAAGTGCCGCTGTGTGTGACTCAGTCTGCACTTGGAACTGGCCCAGGAAGGGCTCCCTCGTGGTTAGCTTCGATGAAATCCTCACAATTCTGCTGAAGGTCACCCCTCCCTGGCCTGGGCCAGTGTTCCCTGTCTCAGCCTTCCCACTGCTCCAGAGAAACTGACGGGATTCTGGGGTTTGTTACACAGCATGTTTAGTGGAGTCAGGTGCTGTCTAATGGGGTTAAAGTGGCCTCTACCAGCTATTGCCTGGCAAAACTCAAGTCCATGGTACAGTTTAATCCTGTGGACAACATGATGCCAAATATTTACAGATGAGGGGACCAAGGTTGAAGAGGAAGAGGTTCAGCCACCTGTCCAGAGTCATGCTGTGCATGACAGTGAGAGCTGGGAGGATGTGGTGACTATGTTCTCACATGTTCTCCAGAGAACCAGCAGTACAGTGAGGGAGACACCTTCCCCAAAGAGGTCCTAGTGCACAGTGACTGGGATCCCTGCTCCTCCCACAAATCTGTTCTGGTCTTCTTGGTTACTAACTAGGTAACTACCTGATTGGGATAAGGGGTGCCTATGGAGGGGAGACCCTAGGAAGGGGCACCATTAGTGCTTGTGTGGAGGGTGGGACTTGGGATGGCAATGCTTTCCATCTTGTCTGTGCCACTTGACAAGTGTGATATACAGGCTTTAACTGATCGGCACCTCAAGGGCAGAGGCAGTGGAAAGTGGCCTGGTGCCAGGAGGAGCTGGGGTGGAAAGGACAGGTGCCAACAGTGGCCTGGTGCTGCCTCCCCTCCCTTCGCTCACCCCAGCCTCTCAGGGCCATAGTTCCTTCTTTTTCAACCTGCTCCTTGTTTTCTGTTGGAGTAACTCAACTTTAAAGAAAAAAGGAAATGTTCTTTCCCTTTCCTCAGTCCATAACGGTGTCCTCATGGCAGGAATAAGTGAAATGGTGGTGGTGGGTGCTGCTTGGCTCTCATGTGCCCCTTACATCTTTTCACAGAGGGCAGGAGTATACCTCAAGGATGACAGCTCCTAATCTTAGTCCCTCTGACTTCTTTCTGCCAATCAGGCCCTTCTTTGCCAGTGTCTAGGCCAAGCTCAGATACTAATCATAGCTCTTGGCTTCCAGAACAGATGACTACTGCTCAAGTCTTTTGAGGGAGACCTAAGTTCTCCTGTGCTTTCAGTTAACCACCATACTGAGAATTAGAGACCCCTCGGTGTGTGTCTGCATTTTGCAAGCCAGGTTTCTCCTCAGAACCGATGTTCCATCAGGCAGCCACTACAATTCCCGTCTGTTCTTCAGAAACCAGATGCTCCTCGGTCTCCCAGTCTGGCCTCTTCTCTCAGCCATCTCTCTTCATCCCTGTCCTGCATCCTCGCCCCTTCTCTCCACTACTGGAAAAAAGGGTTAAACCCCAGAGCCTGGGTGTAGCTTAGCAGCTCACACCGCAAACAGGTTGGTGCTTGCAAAGTGCTTTTCATGAGTGACTTCACACATCTTGGCACTTCAAGAAGCATAGCCTGCCTGTGGAAGAAGGGGGGGGGGTTGAGAAATAAGGGCAAATGAACCTCTTACATATAGCAACAAAGTGATTGCCCTGTTTGTCATCCAAATCATATCGTTGCCCTCTCCACCATGTCCCACAGCCAAGGGTCAGCGATGCCAGTTTTGAAGCACTTCCCTTTAGAGGTTAAAAAAAAAGGTCCCAACTATTTTAACAGCCACTTCTCGAAGTGGAGTGGGTGAGTCTCTGGATCTCTGCCTCTCAGTCTCTTTTGGTTTCTTAGTCCCAATGTCCCCTTAGTAATACATCCCAGAGGGATGGGGGAGGGAAGGTCCCATTCTTCAGTAATGGCAGGGTGTACATAGTATGGCCTTTGCTGAGGATGTTCCTGCCAGGGAGTTGGGCTGTTCTTGTTTGTCACCCTGGAGAAGGGCCTCCTGCCAGTGACTGTCATTGTTCATTGGCCCTTTCTACTCAGCTCCATCTTTGGCCAGGAACCTGAAGAGTTAAAAGTCTTTAGCTTGTTGCAATGAAATTATGGCTGGCAGTGGCGCCGCTGTTTGTTCAACAGACCTCCACTTTTAAACAGTTCACAAAAAGTTCATGGGGCAGCTAAAGATTGTGTGTGTGTGTGTGTGTGTCTGTGTGTGAACAGGATCCAACAATGTACCCCCCCCACATTTTGCTTCTTCATGTTCAGCCCTGCCCATCCCCCTGCCTCCCCCACCCCCAAACACACACATACAGATGATAGTGAATCCTGTGTGCTCTGGGCCTCAACACTCCATCTGACCCTGTGCATGTGAGAACACTTCATTATGACACCTGGTGTCATTTATCTGTGCAGCATTAATATTGAAAACCCCACAGGACGAGCCCTGGAATGGGGGAGAAGCTTTGAAAGCACCCAGTGGTTCCAGATGTCTCTTAACTATATTCACCTTTCTGCTAAGTCCAGGCTGTCTCTCTAAGGGAAAGCCCTTTCAAAGGAAGGGAACTCAGTAGGATGATTGAGGCAGCACTCTTCCTTCCTCTTTCCTCAGTCAGGTGTTGGGAGGTCCTTGTCACAAAGTGACTACTAAAGGAGGTGTGTAGGAAGCGGCTTGTTTAAGGGGAGGCCGATTTTGGAAGACTAGGACACCAGGAGACAGGAGATTGAGGTTTCCTAGGCACACTTTCTTCCCTCATCCTTTTCTTTGGGGTTGGATGCAGTGACCCTTTTGCTCCTTATGTAATTTCTGCATTTCATTATGGCACATGTGGAGGGGGTGGTATGGTATAGTCCCATTGCCACAGCCAATGACCAGGACACTTGAACCAAGGAATGTTGCTACACTTTCTACATTAGGCCACTCAGAATGCCTTCCTTTTATTAGATGGGGCCACAGAGGTTAGGGAGGGGAGACTCCCTTGGATGTGCCTTGTGGTTGTTCCAACACAAGTGATGGCCTTCCCCCCATCCTGATTTGTAGATTTGAAAGATGGACAAAAAGCCCACGAGCCTCCACAGAACACCCTTCCTCAACACCCGAGGAGTCTTTTTGGGGGGGTGGTGTGGCTCGCTCATTGGGAACACCCCAGTCTGAAGAAAGATGCTTCCTAGAGAAATAGCTCCTTCAGAATCCCATCAGGCCTGCCACACTCTGCAGATGTCTGCCTCTTTCCTTCTCTAGCCTCATTGTTGAGCTCTGACTGCGTGGTGTGGCTGTGCTGGTGGCTCTTGCTTAACAGCCGGTATACTATGTCTAGGGTCTGATGGGGGATGCTGGTGGACAAAAGGCCTAGTTAGGACAAAGAAATGTCCAAGAACAGCCTAGATTTTGGATTCAGGTTTCCCAGGTACTCCCCCATCACCACCCTCTGTGACTCTGGACTCTCAGGTAAAAGATCCCAGACCTGGTGCCTCCAACCCAGGCAACCGACCTTGCAGGCTCCTGCTCCGTGTGCTAAAGTGTAAAAACCGATCATTTGCATATTTTTTCCTGCTAACAAAGGAAATGTGTCGACTTAGGGAACATTTGGGCTTTCGGAAACTGTGTGGGTGGGTATGTGAGGGAGGAGGAGAAAGAAAAGTTCCCCTGATAATCTTCACGCCAATGATTCCACACTCGGGTTTGGGTCTGGGTCTCCGGTAAAGATGCCGTGGCCAGTCTGGACAAGGGAGCTGGCGATGTGATTGTGATCAGGGAATTGCCCAGGGCCATCGGTCCCAGGCATTAAAGGCTCCCCTACTTATTAACCCAGCATTTAACAGCAGGATATGGGCTGAAGCGCAGTCAAAAGAAACGGCTCAACCTCCAAAGAGCAATTAAAATCCTGCACGAGGATAAATCACGCGCCGTGATAATCCTGTTAATAAAATGCAGCTTGTCCTGACCCTTCACTCAGGCAGCAAACTAGAATGTGCCTTGGGTGGGGGAGGTGGGCAGAGAAGGTAAGGAAGTGGGGGTGGGGAGAGGTGCTGTCCCCTCCTCTATCTGGCAGCCTCCCCCTACTGGTAGGTGGAAAATGGGTGGCTTTTGGCTGCTCCCAGTGTGCCAGCGGCTTGCAGCTCAGCAGCCTTGGCTGCTAAGGCTCCTGTGCCCGCTAATGATTTCTTGTCCCACAGCAAGCAGGCGACACTGAATTACTCAGCTGCCTCCCTCTGCAGTTCCCAGGCCATACCACCCGAGTTTGGTGCTTAATCTAATCTAGGGTTGGAGTGGAGTGGATCACTAGCCCACCTGACTCTTTTTAACCCTCAGGCTGTAAGTTGCACACACCAAGGCGGTAGAAACTGTTGGTGGTGTGGGCCACACCCGACTGTTGTGTCTTGCACCTGCCCTGATCCTTTCAGCCCCAAGAAGAACCAGTGCATGGCTTCCTGGCATCCAGCACCGTTCCTTTCAGATGTGTTCTACAAAGGCTGGGAACAAGGAAAAGAGGCTGGCCAGTGGGCATGGGGTGGCTACACTTTGGATGGTGTGGGGGCAGCGCTTTAACCCTCTCCCCTCCTGGACCTTTGGGTCAGGTGTGTGCCTACCCTCCTGGCCATCTGTAGAACATTGAGCACAGTCTGCCTTTCCGAGTCTGTGTTCTGTATGCATTGTGGAGAAATTGCGTTCGGTATGGATTGCCTAGAAAGAGGTCTTCTCTCTTTTCCTGTTTGGCTCTTCTTTAGTCAACCTCCTGGGATTTTGTTTTGTTTTGTTTTGTTTTGTTTTAAACAGACTAGACGCTTGAAGAAAAGCTGCCATCCAAGAAGACGACATGCTTTCAGCAACCCCCCTGTATGGGAACGTTCACAGCTGGATGAACAGTGAAAGGGTCCGCATGTGTGGGATCAACGAAGACAGGTGAGTGTGCCTGTCTGGCAGAGACCCCCGGAGAGCGTGCAGGTCTCTTCGCCCTGCCCCTGAGCAGAACTGAAGCCCGCCCCCCCCCCATTTTCTCACAGCCAGAGTGGGCCCAAAAGGGGTGGGGAGAAAGATCTCCTGCTTTGCTGGCGGTCCTTGATTTACACTTTTAACAGGCAACCCAGCTCAGCGAAGCATTGCCGCCCTTTAAAAGATTAGCCCCTAAAGCGGCCTTTCAGTGCACTTTCGTCCTTAATTTATTATTTCATATTTATGAAAGAGAATTAATCCCAGTCTATACGCTGCTTTAACTCTAAATGTCAGGAGTGCGGGCCCAGGTGGATCGGCATTCGATGTGCTTTTAAAACAAATAGTTTGCTCAGTAATAACTGGGGAGATAGCCACCCTTTACTTCATTTAAGCCCAGGGTTTCTAGGCATCCTCTGCCGCACATTCTGCAAGGCCATTGGCTCATGGTTTCAGTCACCTGACAACTCTGTTACGCTTCCTGATCAGTAATTTTGGGGGGGTGGGATAGAGGCATCTAAGAAGTAGATGATTGAAGCTGGTTTTCGGGGTAGTGATGAAGCTTTCCTCTGCTGCTTGTCAGTGATTTTATCCTGGGGATTTGGAAGTTGGCACCAGGCGCTTTCTTTATCGATGCTCTCTGATAACAAGTCCCAGGGCAGCCGCAGCAGCCTGGCACAGATGTGCGGCTTCCTCTGGAGCCTGGAGCAGCTGACATTTGTATATTAGTGTGTATCCCTTATCATTTTGATAAAGGCAGTCAAATATGGCTTTGTTATCACCATGGAAACGTGTTTCAGAGGACATGGTACCTAACTTTGGGGAAAAGTTTTGAAAGCCTGACCTTGTGTGTAACACAGAAGTGGTTGATGTGACCAACCAGTACACTCCAGTCCTTTGTCTCCCACTTTGGTCTTTGGCCATTGTATTACTTAACGTCTGTCTTCAGGTAGAGCTTCTAAGGGTTGTCTAGGATAGCAGAGACCAAATTGGCTTACTTGGCTTCTCTGGAGAAAAAACTGTGCTGGAGGAATGGTTGTGCTTGATTTCAGGCTTACCCACCTTGGGTCATATTTGTGATCTCACATTCCTGTTGTCCTGCCTTTGTTTTTCCAAGTCCAGTTAAGTCACCATTTGGGGGCAGCTTTCAATATGGGCCATTGGGGAGGGAATTTTTTTTTTTAAGGGCAGTTGAAAAAAAGTGGAGTTATTAGAAACTGATCTTTTTCTGGGGGCGATCTATGAAAGATGGATTAAGTGAGGAATGCTTTCATGAAGTTGGTGTGTCCTTTTAAATAGGAAAATTCCTGTAAATGATGGTGACGCTTCAAAGGCCAGACTGGAACTAAGGGAAGAAAATCCCTTGAACCACAACGTGGTAAGAGATTAATGGCTTCTGTTGATGTGCTATCTGAATCTCCGTGATCTGTAATCAATCGTACATTAATTTGCATACCATTAAAGGGCTTTTGGGGGAGGAGAGGAGCAGGTTGTTTCAGGGCAGGGCTGAGTAGAAACCTGTCTGCTGCAGGACAAGGCCCTCACCTAAGCTCTTCCCACCTCAGGTCCTTGTCCACATCCTTTAGTGAGTGGTGGGATATATCCTGCCTTTTCTTCTCTAAGCTGCATGCCACATCAGCACTCCCAGCTGGTTACATTTCCAGCCTCCAAGGCTTACCTTTCCAGTAATATATGTAACACAGAACCTTAAATCAAAAGATGCAGCCCCAGTTTGACCTGTGGTCTCTTTATTGATTTAGAAATGAGACAGCTAAAGTCCTCCATTCCTCCTGTCCCACTGAAGATTTTTTCTTGTTATGTTAAATAACATCCAGGAAACACCCAGTGAACACTGCCCCCCCCCCCAATCCAACAGGCCCAGGGAGGGTTAGTGCGAGGTGTGCACACTGTGAGGGTAGTTGGTGTGTTTCAGTTGCTACAAAGTTTTTTTTCTGAGGTGAATTTTCCAGAGTTAATAGATGACTGAATTAATGTATGGGTCTCAAGTCTAAAGGGATCAACATTTTCTGGGCTTTCAGGATACTAGCTGAACTGGCAGCAAAGGGTTTTGGGGGAGCGGGGAGGAGACCAGAGACCCTGTGAATCCTTTCCTTCTTAACCCTTTCTGCTCAGATGTTGAGGCTGATGTCATTATTGAGCTAGTTTGTAGTTTCTCTTAAGCGTGGGCCAGGCTGCTCTGAAGGAATGTCCTAAGTAACATCCATGTTCTTCTGCAAAGGTGGATGCGACTGCGGCCCATCGGATTGATGGCCTGACAGCACTGAGCATGGACCGCACTGGCCTGATTCGGGAAGGGTTGCGTGTCCCAGGCAACATCGTCTATTCTAGTTTGTGTGGACTGGGCTCAGAGAAAGGTCGCGAGACTGCCACGAGCACTCTAGGTGGTCTTGGGTTTTCTTCTGAAAGAAACCCAGAGGTACAGTTCAAACCTAATACACCTGAAACAGTGGAGGCCTCCACTGTCGCTGGAAAACCCCCAAATGGCTTCAGTGCTATATACAAAACGCCACCTGGAATACAAAAAAGTGCTGTACCCACAGCAGAAACATTGGGCTTGGACAGGCCTGCCAGTGACAAACAGAGCCCTCTCAACATCAATGGTGCTAGTTACCTGCGGCTGCCCTGGGTCAATCCTTACATGGAGGGTGCCACGCCAGCCATCTACCCTTTCCTTGAGTCGCCAAATAAGTATTCTCTGAACATGTACAAGGCCTTGCTACCTCAGCAGTCTTACAGCCTGGCCCAGCCACTGTATTCTCCAGTCTGCACCAATGGGGAGCGCTTTCTGTACTTGCCGCCACCTCACTATGTCAGTCCCCACATCCCGTCGTCCCTGGCTTCACCAATGAGGCTCTCTACGCCTTCGGCCTCCCCAGCCATCCCACCTCTGGTCCACTGCGCAGACAAAAGCTTGCCCTGGAAGATGGGTGTCAGTCCTGGGAACCCTGTCGATTCCCACACCTATCCCCACATCCATAACAGTAAACAGCCTAGAATGCCCTCTGCCAAGCCGGTCACTAGTGGCCTGCCAGGGGATGCAGCTCTCCTGTTACCCCCCTCGCCTCGGCCTTCACCTCGAGTCCACCTTCCCTCCCAGCCCACTGCAGACACCTACTCTGATTTCCACAAGCATTATGCCAGGATCTCCACCTCGCCTTCCGTCACCCTGTCGAAGCCATACATGACAGTCAGCAGTGAGTTCCCCGTGGCTAGGCTCTCCAACAGCAAGTACCCTAAGACTCCAGAAGGGACTGAAAGTGCCCAGCCAGTTCCCGGGCACACTCGGAAAACAGCAGGTCAGGACAGGAAAGATGGCGGCTCACCTCCTCTCTTGGAGAAGCAGACGATTACCAAAGATGTCACTGATAAGCCACTGGACTTGTCTTCTAAAGTGGTGGATGTAGATGCTTCCAAAGCTGAGCACATGAAAAAGATGGCTCCCACGGTCCTGGTTCACAGCAGAGCTGGAAGTGGCTTAGTGCTCTCTGGAAGTGAGATTCCAAAAGAAACCTTATCTCCTCCAGGAAATGGCTGTGCTATCTATAGATCTGAAATCATTAGCACAGCTCCCTCGTCCTGGGTAGTGCCCGGGCCAAGTCCCAATGAAGAGAACAATGGCAAGGGCATGCCGCTGAAAAATAAGGCTTTGGACTGGGCAATACCACAGCAGCGGAGTTCTTCATGTCCTCGCATGGGCGGCACAGATGCTGTGGTCACTAATGTTTCGGGGGCAGTGTCCAGTGCAGGCCGTCCAGCCTCTGCGTCACCAGCCCCTAATGCCAGTGCAGATGGCAGCAAGACTAGCAGGAGCTCTGTGGACACCACACCATCCGTCATTCAGCATGTGGGCCAGCCTCCGACCACGCCTGCCAAGCACAGCGGTGGCACCAGCAGCAAGAGCGCCAAAGCCAGCAACCCAGAACCGAGCTTCAAAGCAAGCGAGAATGGCCTCCCGCCAAGCTCAATATTTCTCTCTCCAAATGAGGCGTTCAGGTCCCCACCAATTCCCTACCCCAGGAGTTACCTCCCTTACCCAGCACCTGAGGGCATTGCTATAAGTCCCCTATCCTTACATGGCAAGGGGCCTGTCTACCCTCACCCAGTTCTGTTGCCCAATGGCAGTCTCTTTCCTGGGCACCTAGCCCCAAAACCTGGACTGCCCTATGGGCTGCCTACTGGCCGGCCGGAGTTTGTGACCTACCAAGATGCGCTGGGATTGGGCATGGTGCATCCCATGTTGATACCTCATGCACCCATAGAGATCACAAAAGAGGAAAAGCCAGAGAAGAGGTCCAGGTCCCATGAGAGAACCCGTTATGAGGATTCAACCCTCCGGAACCGCTTTTCCGAGATGTTGGAAGCTAGCAACACCAAGTTACATCCGGATGTTCCCACTGACAAGAACCTAAAGCCCAGCCCCAGCTGGAGTCAAGGGAAAACTGTCACCAAAAGCGACAAGCTTGTCTATGTAGATCTTCTGCGGGAGGAGTCAGATGCTAAAACTGACACAAACATGCCAAAACCTGGCTTTGCAACCGAGAGTGTTGGCCAGACCGCTGAGCCCAGCAAGGCCCCAACTGACCAGGCCCTGCAGCCACACCGTGATTTCATTGCCCTGAGAGAGGAATTGGGGCGCATCAGTGACTTCCACGAAGCCTATAATTTCAAACAGGCTCCGGGCCAGTCAATCTTCACTTTAAGTAAGGAGAATGTTCCAGCAGGAACCAACAAGGAGAACCTGGGGATGCAGGTGTCTACTCCATTCCTGGAGCCAACACTAGGGAACGATGGCCCTGCTGTAACTTTTGGTAAAACCCAAGAGGATCCCAAACCATTTTGTGTGAGTGGTGCCCCACCAAGTGTGGATGTCACCCCCACCTATACCAAAGATGGAGCTGATGAGGCAGAATCAAATGATGGCAAAGTGCTGAAACCGAAGCCATCTAAGCTGGCAAAGAGAATCGCCAACTCTGCTGGTTATGTGGGTGACAGATTCAAGTGTGTCACTACTGAACTGTACGCAGATTCCAGTCAGCTCAGCCGGGAGCAGCGGGCATTGCAGGTGAGCCCCACACCTGAATTTCAGTAATTTTCTAGTTGTCAGTTTTTTTTTAATGTGTAAAGAGGACTGAGGGATTATGGTAGGTCAGGACACTGGACAGATTTGGTTAATGAAGCTTATGGTAATTTAAATGTATGAAATGTGGCCAGTAAGGGGACATGAATGGTAGCACTTAGGAGGTTTGTGTGTCTGGTTATTTTAAGTTATTTTGTACATTTTAAGAGAACTCCATTCAAATGCTAATAAAGGAAGTTTTAACTATTTTGAAGGCTACCTAAAGACTGCATGACGTTTACCTATCAATTGCTTTAATTTCTCTGCCATTACTGTACGTTAACAAATATACCTAGAAGTGCTGCTTAGGATGCCTTACATGATACTTGGTGGAGGTGTGTAGCAGCCGCATGTCTGTGGGATTCGTGCAATTTTTTTTCACCAAAAAATAAAAGCTCGCTTAAAGGGATAGAGTATGTATTTAAATTGCTAGTGAATGATAGATGTTGTATAGGAATTTCCTTAAGATATTTTAATTTTAATTAAAAGATAAATAAAGCCAAATTGTTTTGCAATGTTAAGAAAAAAAGATTTAGTTTATGCTTATAAAAATGGATGAAGTTATCTAAATGATCCATTGAGTGCCCATTTTAATTACATAGATGGAAGGATTACAAGAGGACAGTATTTTATGTCTACCCGCTGCTTACTGTGAGGTCAGTTCTTCAAATTTTTATTACTAGAATCTTACATAAACCTTTTGAGTTAAATTTCATTTCCAAATATACAAAGGGAAGTTTGTGGGCCATGGTCGTCTTTATTCATTGTGCACTTTGTTTTCTTTTCTGTTGTGTTTTTGTTTTGTTTTCTTTGCGTTGTGTTTTTGTTTTGTTTACCTTCAAAAGAGAATGTCTGTCTCTATGCAATAGTGTATGTATGGCTATACATACACACCGCATATGTATCTATACATATATGACTTTTATGAATTAAGAATGTGTGACTACTTACATATAGATAACTCTTAAATTTTTATCTGTTAAATTTTAAAATGTCTCAGTTGTATCATAAATTGTGGTTGGTTTTGGGCAAACTTTTCTTTGAAAATACTTTCCTTTAAGGTAAGGCAAATGAAATAGCTTATGGTAAGGTGTTGTGTTTTTTTTCCATCTTCGTTCTCTTTCTAGCGTGCAATGATGCGCTTCTCAGAGTTGGAGATGAAAGAGAGAGAAGGTGGCCACCCAACAACCAAAGACTCCGAGGTGTGCAAATTCAGCCCTGCCGAGTGGGAAACCTTGAAAGGAAATCAGGACAAAAAGCCAAAGTCGGTCACCCTGGAGGAGGCCATTGCCAACGAGAATGACAGTGAGAGATGTAAGTAAACCCCTAGAGGCTTGTGTGTAGTACCATGTTGGTGAAAACAGGACAACTATACCAGACCTGAGAGAGGCGAGAGGAAGCAATTCACTTACTATGGCCTGATGTCCACTTGGCAGCTGCTTGGAGGGACAGACCACTCTTGCCATACGTGGAAGGAGGGCCTGATTGTCCTTTTGAACATTGTGGCATCAAGGAATGAGGCACTTAGGAAAGATTATTTCCTGGGACATATCTCCTTTTTCAGGGAAGCACTCTTGCTGTAGTTAGAGGAATGGCAGCAGGAGACTTTAAGTTTAGCACATCTATGTTCTATTTTGTACCAGGTACAGATATGTTTTATTTCTAATTTTTATATATTTGTTTATATTTTAGGGGGGAGGGAGGAAAAAAGAAAGGAGAGGAACATTGATTAGTTGCCTGTCTTACGCGCCCCAACAGAGGACTAAACCCCAAACCTAGGCATGTGCTCTGACCAGAAATCGAACCAGTGACCTCCACTTTGCGGGGCATCACCCAGCTGATCAGGGCTGGATATGGGTGTTTTGTTTTTGTGTTTGTTTTTTGGTAGCAGTAGAATGACACTTGCAAGAGGTGGTTCCCACCTGCTACAATGACAGTTTGGTCTGGAATGGAGAGTACTTGTATTTTCCTTCCAAAGGCAGAGGTTTTGTTGAAATGGCATGAAGGATGATGAAGGCGCCGTAAAGATGAGCATAATTATTTTCTGTGGCAGGTTTGTTTGTCATCATTGGGAGTCAATACAATTGAAGGGCACTGTATAAATGAAGAGGTTATTCCCACTGGACAGAAGGAGTATTATATTTTGGAGACAAAATGTGGAGAAAAAGCTTGTGCTTTCCTTAAGTCATTCTTTAGTCCCAACAGCGGGTCCCCTGCTATGGTAGACTGGGATTTCCTCATGAGACTTCCCTGCCTGATGTGTTGGCAGCACATGGAGAAGTCTTTCTCATTTCTTAAATGTGCATGCTTGAGGCATGAAGCCCACTCCAGCCCTCAGAAACATTGTTGGTAATGGTGAATTATGGCATTTGGGTGAACACTTGAGAGAGTGGGTACAAAATCCTCCTGAGACAAGACAGTCTGGGATCATGGGTGTGGTTGTGAGCTCTGTGCCATTGGATATCATAGGTTTGCCATTCCATGCACACTTAGTTCATTTATCCGTGCCTGATAGAGTTGGGGAGAATTCGTGGTCAGGAGAGCATGCTTCTCACTGCCTAGAGTGCAACCTCTTCCTCATCCCCCAGCTCATCCTTGAGGTCAGACAGCAGCCTGTGGCCAGAGTTCTGATTAGGCCAAACCAGTATCAATTTGTTCTACGTTAGTCCAGAAGAATGGAGTTTCTGTTGATAGTCATAGGTGGCCTTACTTGAATGTCAGGAATTCTTAATGTACCTAAAGTAAAGGTGTCCTTATTTTTTTACCTCATGGGATTGATATGGGAAAATGGAAGGTCCAGGCTGCTCTTGGGCAAAGCAGCAAAGAAAGCTTTTCTAGCTGATGCCCACACCAGGCATGCAGCTCTCCTCATCTGAGGTGCCTCAGAATGCCAGCTTTGGGGGAAGTTTCTTGGGAAGACCTGGTAGAAGTGGGAAAGGGCAGTTCATGGGTAGGTGCTCCTCTGAGGAGGGAAAACTTCTTCTGAGGGAAAATCCGTCTCTGTTTTGGGTGGATGATGAGGGAGACTGCAGACAGAGAACGGGAAGTTACCAGCCTCAAATCTTCTTGCCCTTTCTCTGGTTTTCCAGTAATATGACCAGACCCAGGGTGGCCCATGCACTTCACATCTCAGTGGCCTAACCTCAGCCTTCCTGCCAGAGAAGTTTGTGTCTTCCCTTATCTTTTCTGTTGAACCTACAAATGAGAATTCGGTATGGCCATTGGGGAGTAGGGCCCAAGCCTTGGATGATTCAGAAAGGCCTTTCCTAAACTTGTCCTAGCTCAAAGCAATGGACTCTGTTCCTAGAGAACCCAGGACATGGCCCAGTGAGCCATAAATGACCACTGAGGGCAGGAAAAGGGTTTGGGGGTGGTGAAAAGTTCAATTTTAAAGATTGGGGCAATGAAGGGGGGAGGTGGGTGACCATCCCCAGTTTTGGGGGGAGTTATGGCTTGTGGTTGGTCAAGAGGAGTAATCTAGAGGACCTGTTGTCATTCCTGCCACCTCTCATAGGGGACAGAAGAGTCTGGAATCATTCAGCTGCAGATTAATGGGCCTTCTTATCCTTTTGGCCCTTGTGTCTTGAGTGTGCATGGCCTTGGGCACTGCTTCACATTGGTTTCCTTATCCATTTCTCTTGTGATAAGTGTCATTGTGGCTAAGAGCTGAGCTCTGAGCATGTGGGAGCCAGGGGCAGGGGTCACAAAGGGGGGTACAGGACACCTTCCAGAGCCTAATATGGTGGGTGCATTTTGTTAGGAGAGGCTCACTTAAGAAAGGTGAATTAACTTGAATGTGAAAACACAATGGCCAGGATTTTCACTTACTCTCTGTGATAGTGGGATGGTTGAGTGAAATTTTTATTTTAGAAGTTCAACAAATGAGTCAAGAGACTCGTCAGGCTTGGATGTTGATAAATAGGAATCATAAGTGGCATTCTGAGGATAGGAAGGGACATGAGGCATGGGTTCATTTCTTCTCCAATGTGGAGTGACCATCTCCCTTGCTGGCCATTTGGGTGGGGTGACCCAGCACCTGCTCAAGGGCAATGCCTAGGCAGGAACTGGAGGAAGCCTGAGTGAAAGGGCTTCACAAAACTTCTTAGCTCAGGAAACTTCTCTTCTGGCTGGGCACCTGTGTATTTGTAAGCTAGTTTTGAGTCCAGAACAGAGATTGCCCGTGTCTCTTCTGTGGGTTAGCCTTTGCTGCAAGTACTATAGTTATGTGTAGAGGAGGGGCTTTCAATCATGGGTAACCCTACCACCTTGTCTAGGGTTCACTGGGCATGGCTCACCAGTGGTGAAGGTGCTTTGTTGCCACGGTGAGTTGTGAATGTTGCCATGGCGATGCTTCTGTGAAGTAATGCTATGGCATACCAATGATAAATTATGGGATGTATGTGCTGAGTCATATGACCAGACTGCAGGGATCAAGTGTTAAACCACAAACATCATCACTACAGTCACATCTGCTTACATCAAGTGACCAAGGGCACATGGCTTCCCACTTGTAGAAGGGCCTAAAGTAGCAATGATGGAGGATAGTTAGAATGCTATATATCTATCTCCATCTCCTTTGCCCTCAAGGAGAATCCTGTGGGTTGTGGTTGGGATATCCTCATGGAGGTGATCCAACTCTGGTATGCAGGAATGTGACCTAGAGTCTCTGCCCCATGGCTGGTGGCCATATGTATCTTGGGCAGTTAGGGTGGGTGTTCTTCAGGATTATTACTGGCATTAAGTGAGGTCTTGGAGTCACTGAGGGGAATTAGAATCTTTGCCCTGAGAAGCTCGGGGTTTGGGGGAGGGTAGATACACCTAGTGGGAAAAGATCCTTGTACTAAATGGGGAAAAAAGCAACTGAACTATGTGGGTGGTAGGTAGGTGGGTGATGTCAGTGAAGCCGATTTTACTAATGGCGGCTTCCTGATCATAGTTCAGGATGAGGAACCACAGACATCTCATTGCAGGGTCCCTGGGACAAGGCAGGAGTGGACTGCCTGCAAGTGCCATCCTTGGCTGAGTGCGAAAGGCACATGTGTGTGTAGCTAGCTCCTTATCCTGGAAGGTGAAGGGGCACCCTTTGCACCCAGGCAACTTTACCAGATGGGAAGCCTGGAGGAGAGTGGAAGGCCTCGTCTTACAGGGGTGCTCTCTTTCAGCGAGGAGCAGAGAGACAGGGTCCCCAGTCACTGCCTCTGAAATAAGTCATCACAAGTCTTTTAGGTGGTGTTTTATGGTGGGCAAGGCTGGCCCTGTGGCAGAAGGTCAGGTGGGGGAAGATACCATCTAATTTCCCTGTTAGGAGGGAAGTTTGCCGTGAGAGTGAAGACTTAAGGGGAAAACTGGCTCCCTGAGAAAGATGCCTGTTTAGACAGGGTCAGGACTGTTACAGACTCAGGCGACTGTGAGACCTGGAGATAAAACCTGAAATGTGGAAGAGATGTTTAATTTGATTGGGGACCATCTCAGGTGTGGACAGAGGTGGCAGGGCAAAATAGCCCCATTCTGTGAGGGGCCCCACACAGGCCAAGCTGCTGTCTGATGTGACCCTGGAAGGCATGTGTCGTCACCCAGTCACCTCTGCTTTCAAACGCCTGGTTTGAACGATCTTTCCTACTTAAAAGGGGGGTGGGAGAGTGCACTTTCAAATTAATTTTAAAATTGCACGTGGCGGTTCTTAAGAAAGCCCTCCCATAGGGCTTTCTGGGATGGTTGAATGGATCAGAAAAGTCAAATGGTGTAACTAAGAGGGCTCACATCCTTAAATTTCATACATATGGGGCCTATAATTCCAGCTGGTTTCAGAGTCTTGGTGTCCTTTTGTTAAAGCTATTTCTCCCGACTTTCCCTTTGCCTCCCTTTGCCGGCTGGGCCTGTTTATGAAGCCCACCCCGGGAGGCGGCTTGCAGTAATATTCCCACTTTACAACTGAAGGGGGCCAAGTTGTAAAGTGGCGCTGTTATTGCCAGAACGGTTAAGAGGGTCACAGAGCAGCCAGAGCGAGAGTTGCAGCCGTTCTCTGCACGGGCCAGAGATTTGGGCAAGCTGTGGGTTTCCTCTGGCTGCTGCCAGCTTTGTGTTGGAATGCTGCCATGACGGAAGACCCATATGGCTGGGGCAACTCCACCAATCCTTTGCAAGAGTACACGTGGCCCCTCTGTCCCACCTATGGGGTGCCCTTGAAGAGGAGTTGATTGGGCTCCTTCCACCATTAAGAGCACAGCCTAGCCAAGGCCAGGGTAACACTTATCTCCACAATTGACTGTTACTCAGCTTTGGGAATGCCCCCAAGAGAAGGCTGACCAGGGAACCAGCAGGGTTGGTCAGAATGGAGGTGATATTTGAAGTGGACTGGGGAAAGGGATCAGTCTATAAGGACTATGCTTATGATTTCATCAAGAAATGGACATGGTGGCTTACTCAGCTCAGTGTTACCAAAGTACTAAACTCCTTCCCCTGGTGACGCACAGGGTCATTTTGAAGGAACACCTGAACGTCACCATGATGGTTTTGGAATTATTTCTGTGTTAGGAAAAAATGCAAGCTGTAAAGCAGTTGATGAGCTGTTTCTTAGGCTAGAGCAAAAGTAGGGAGAGATGTTGGGCTGAGGTGATTTAAGGAAAGGCCCACAAGTTGATGCCAGGTTGAGCAGAAGGAGCAGAAATGGCACAGGCAGTGTTGGAGTGAGCAGTGTAGCAAGTTCTGGCCTAGAGTGGCAAAGACACCTGACGGTGAAAGGGGTGGTGTGTTGTCTTTGGAACATCCTTAGATGTTTGCACGGGAAGGAAGGCATGAAGTAGTGCCAGTGGGGTGACTATATCCTTGTGGATGTACATGGTGTCACTGAGGTGCCTTGGCCTTGAGGGATTTCCATCTGGGACGAAAATGGGAGCAGCTCCTTAGTTGCAGTGATAGGCTCCTTCCCCCTCCTGTCCTCCCCCCTCCCCCGCCCTGATGTGAGAAAGAGGACGGTGGGACTTGTGCTGATCTGGTTGAATTCTCTGACATTGTCCCTGACTCTGTTTGCATGCCACACTTGTCTGAGCAGTATTCTTGCTTTCCCACCTTCCATGCCTCCTAACACTCTCTGTCTTCCCTCTCCCTTCATCTACTCCCCCAGTGCCCATGTGAGCATCAGTGTTACCCCTTCTGTAGATGACATTTAGGGGATATTTGGTCTCTTTGTTACAGCAGCCTTCCTTTTATTTCAAAATAATGACCTCAGCCAATGTTGCCGGAGAGGGTCAGCCCTGGCTTGGTTGGATCTTGCTTTGAGGTCACCCATTCTCTGTAGGAAAGGGCCCTGGAGGGGACCTGAGCACCATTGAAAGTGAGTAGCTGGGCTGTAGCAGGAGGGAAGTTCTTTCATCGTGTGCTTTATAAAGAAGATAGTGTCGATGCCTCATCTCCTTGATTCGTTTGTGCCCCAACTCTAAAAAAGTGGAAAGAGAAAGTTATGAGTGATACATGCCCCACTGTCTGCTGTTACTAGCTGATTGTCTCCAGCTGCCCTTCCTGTGGGACATTCTGTTTCTGACAGGTTTATGCTTCCAGTGTGTGAGGCCCCCAGTCTGCACAGAAAGGCCTGTTGGTGGCAGATTACGTTGGACATGGAGGGCCTGCCTGCTCCCCAAATCCTGCCTTCTCATGGTGACCTTTGAGCCTTCATTTCTGTGTTACTGTCCCCCCTTTTCCCTCAGGTGAATATAGTGCTGGAAACAAACATGACCCCTTTGAACCCCCGGAGGACAAAGACCTGTCTGTGGAGAAGTACTTTGTGGACAGGCAACCCGTAAGCGAGCCACCCACAGAGCAGACAGCTGCAGATATACCAAGCAGCCCCACCCTCCAGCTGGACAGAAAACGTAAAGTCTCAGGTGACAGTACCCACACTGAGACCACTGTAGAAGAGCTGCCAGAGGACCCTCTGCTGAAAGCCAAGCGGAGACGGGTCTCCAAAGGTGAGCTAGGTCAGCTTCAGTTGCCTGTTTAGCTGCCAAAGGTGGACACGTGTGGACCCACTCTCACCACAGGGCGCCCCTGGGAAGTCACGGGGTGGTGCAGTGGATATTTCCTGCCCTAGAGCCCTGGGGAACCCACTCATATGTCCCTCCCCCAAGAGCCAGAGGCAGGAAAGATTTTTTGGCCCAAAAGATGGCCAAAGACAAATAGGCCCCTCCCAAGACTTTGATGATAGCTCCAGCAGAGACAGCAACCACACCCCTCCCCTCCCCCACCCCATTAGTGATGCGTAAGACAGTTTGTTCCCCCCTCCCAGGGGACTTTTTGATTAATTTGTAGTTATTTCTCCATTAGATGACTGGCCTGAGAGGGAAATGACAAACAATTCCTCTAACCACTTAGAAGACCCACATTATAATGAGCTGACCAACCTGAAGGTGTGCATTGAATTAACAGGGCTCCATCCTAAAAAACAACGCCACTTGCTGCACCTTAGAGAACGGTGGGAGCAGCAGGTGTTGGCAGCAGAGAGCAAACCTGGCCGGCAGGGCAGGAAGGAACTGACCCAGGCCACTCAGCCTGAGGCCACTGCCCAAGGCAATAACATCTCGGAAGACAAACCTGGCAGGAAAAGGGCAGAGGCCAAAAGCAACAGAAGCTGGTCTGAAGAGTCCCTCAAGTCCAGTGATAATGAACAAGGTACGAAGAGGCCACCCTGAGACAACCTGACCTCTGTGGGAAAGGGCCCTGGAAGGAAACCTGAGCACCACAGAAGTTAACTGACTAGGTGGTGGCAGGCAGGGAGTTCTTTCATGATATCCTTCCAGCCTCCATACTCCCGTCTGGAATGTACAGGGAAGAGCACAGCTGAGAGGAGGCAGCTGAACTTTCTGGGCTGCTTCCGGCCCAACCCATGGGTGAGGAGCAGGAAGGAGAGTCTAGGTGACCCCCAGGGCTTGCCAGTACACTCACTTTAGCACCAGACTGACCATCCTTGGGAAGGTCCTAAGTTCCTAGGCCCAGTGGGGCAGGAGCAAAAAGAGCACTAAGGGCTGGCTTCTATCCTCTTGTCCTGGGCCTTTGAAGAAACTTGCCAGTTGGCATTTTGTGGGTTAACTTATTTGCCATTTCAGTGTGGGATAATTAAAATATTAATGCTTTGAAAACATAATTGGTATATCTTTAAAAGCTGAAGCCACTCCAGTGATCAGGGCTAACAATGGGCTTTTCTCTCCACACTGGCTACAACTATGTAACGCCTGCTTCTTCTCCCCCTCCCTCCTTCCCGCCACCCCCTCCGGATTTAGGTTTGCCTGTGTTCTCGGGCTCTCCGCCCATGAAGAGCCTTTCATCCACCAATGCAAGCGGCAAAAAGCAGACTCAGCCAAGCTGCACGCCAGCCTCGAGGCCGCCTGCCAAACATCAGAAAATTAAAGAAAGCCAGAAGACAGATGTGCTGTGCACAGACGAAGAAGAGGATTGCCAGGCTGCCTCCCTGCTGCAGAAATACACCGACAACAGCGAGAAACCATCCGGGAAGAGACTGTGTAAAACCAAGCATTTGATCCCCCAGGAGCCCAGGCGGGGCTTGTCGCTGACTGGGGACTACTATGTGGAGAATGCTGATGGCAAGGTACCTCTGGCCCCTCACTCTCCCCTGGGCCTGGGTGAGCCCATCCTGCCTGCATGCTGCTCTGCTTCTGGGGACAAAGCTTTCTTTTTCCAAATGTCACTCCCCCATCGTAGGGGGCATGTCTCCTGGGTGGGAGTGAAGTTTGAAACTAGTAAGAATGAAGTCCCTGCCCCTAATCCCCCTCCCCCAAACAAAAGAGAAAAAGCGCCTGCCTCCACTTGGGTTTGTATGTAACTCAGGGAAGAGGGGGGTATGAAACGTTGTCTTAAATGTGTGCGCTGCCTGGTTTTGTGATAGGTGACTGTCAGGAGATTCCGAAAGCGGCCTGAGCCCAGTTCCGACTACGATCTGTCACCAGCTAAGCAGGACCAGAAGCCCTTTGACCGTTTGCAACAATTGCTACCAGCTTCCCAGTCCTCACAGCTGCCGCGCTCAAGCTCCCCTCCAGAGACCACCCAGTCGCGCCCGATGCCCCCCGAGGCACGGAGACTTATTGTCAATAAGAATGCTGGCGAAACCCTTCTGCAGCGCGCCGCCCGGCTTGGCTATGAGGTGAGTATCCCTTGTGGGTGCCCTGGATTCAGACACCACAGGCTGCTGTTCCTTGAGGTTGGGGGGTGGTGGGAAGGGGGTGGGTGGGGGATCCAGCCTTAGAGCCCAGCCCCCTGCACGTCCAGGGCACTGGGCTGGGTGTCTCACAGGATGTTTGTGTTAGCCCCACTCCACTGCCATCTCTTTGGTGGCCTGTTCAATCACGGTGTGAAAAGAAAGGCCTCTCTGATGTTCAGGTCGTGTTCAGGCAGGTAGACTGCTTGGCTTCCTCCCATCTCACTCACTTATCTCTGATATAAAATCTGACATAACCCAGGGCTTGGCGACTGGGGGAATTTTAATGACTCCTTTTAGATTCTGATTAGTAAGGGGGAGAGAAGTTGTTAGCTCTGTTTTGGGTTGCGGGCAGGAAATGTCTGTGCAGGTAGTGGATGGGGGGAGACCTGAGCCCTCTTTCTGAAAGGGAAAGAGGCTGAGGGCTGAGGATGAGGGGGAACTCAGGCTTTGCCCCGAACTCACTACCCTTGTCACATATCGCCCTAGGCATGGCCTGTTTTCCTGTAGTAATATAGATGGAAAGGTAACTTTCCAAACCCAAATGATCCAAAATAACAAATTTCACCCTTTCCATATCTTTGTGTGGTAATCCCACTTTCAGATGGGGCAAGTAAGCCCCAGAGGGGTTAAATGAGAACTTGTACAGGTATCGGTCCAGCAGTCGGGCTCTGAAGCCCCAGCCTCTCTCCCCACGGCTCCCCCACCCCACTCCTCTCCTAGACTGGCTTGCATTGGAATTGCCCTTTGTACAGTTCAAGCCTCTGTGAGATAGATTACTCCCTCTGCTCCGTGTGGCTCCCCGACCATGCTTGTCAGTTGAAATTGTGATGTAATAGCCCACAGGGCAAAGGCATTTTTTTATGCTGGCATCAGCCCTCTGGAAAGTTGAATGGTGAAAATAAAATGCAGCTCAGCAGGCTGAGAATGGAGGTGTGGGTAAACTCTGGGGTGGTAGGACCCATGCTGGCCTGTGCTGGCTGAGGGCTCACAGGGTCTGTCTGGAGCTCTGGCTCCCACAGCCTGGCTGGCACTGTGCCACTGTCCATTGTGTAGTAAGCCCTTCCTGGTGTGATTCCCTCGACCCAAGCCCGCCCCTGAGGCGTGACTGTGGGTAGGAAGTTGGAAGCATTAACGCTTTCTTAGTTCAGGGGATATTTTTGGTTGTTGGTTGTATGTCCTGTTGTTTGCATCAACATGTCTCTTGTGGAGATCTCTGGATTGCCTGGAGAGAACTCTCTGGAAAGATTTGGTACTTAACTCATTCAAGTGTGAGCCAGTTGGTTTCCCATGAGTGCAGAGCAGTAGTACCTAGGACAGGGTAGATACTGCACATGGCACTGAGCTAGACCCCTCATGCCAACTGTTCGCTCTTTACTAGTCATGGTTGAGGAAATAGACTTTTATTTGATGAGGTGAGGGCAGGAGGGCAGTCTGTTCCCACTTGCATGGATTTTTGGAGCTCCTGGCCTTGCCTTCGATTTTGGCATTGTTTTTA
This sequence comes from Desmodus rotundus, assembly GCF_022682495.2. NCBI lineage: Eukaryota > Metazoa > Chordata > Mammalia > Chiroptera > Phyllostomidae > Desmodus > Desmodus rotundus. Next base: position 74,029,321 of record NC_071400.1, read on the forward strand.
CCAGTCTCCCCTGGGACCAGGGACCTCAAGAGGCCCTTGTTGGTCCTTCAGGAAGTTTCTGCTTTGGTTTTTGTAGAGCCAGTGGGTCTGGGGTCTGGACCAAGGAGCACTTGATCCATACTTTTGTAGGTCACTGGCCTTTGATAGCACATGAAGTCTTGGAAACGTTTATATCAAGACAAATGCTCCCCCCCCCCAAATGTAAATTTCAATATGTAAATTACACAGGTCACCAGTTTTGATGTTAAACATTTAACTAGTAGATGAAAGATTCCAGCTTTGGACCCAAGTTTCTAGGATTTCCTTAGGCAGAATTTCTGGCAGGATGATGGTCAGTCAGGACATGTGGCAATATAAACCTTTTAAAGTTGAAGGACAATTTGCTTAACCCGTAAAGGGGTTAAGGTGTAGTTTAAATGCACAGATCTGGAAGGGCTTTCCTGATGTTAGTGTTTTCTGTTGTTATTTAGCAAAAGATAGCATGTGCAGTAAAAAGGCTCTCTGAGTGTTCTGTCGTGTTAATCTGGTTCCTGAGGTTTAGAAACACCCTCTGTGATACATAGACAGCTTGCATGGCCAGAGACACTCAAACCTTTCCTTCCCAGTAAAAAGGCTTCTGATTCTTAGGCTAAAAGGCCAATGTGCAACCACATGCTTGTGCGTTTAGTGGAGATGGTTAAATTTTCTATGAATTGAATAAATCATGTTTTTAAAAAAGTTAATGAGGCATTTAATTAATTAACAACGTCGGGTTTATGGCCTTTATGGTTACATTTTGTGGTTAATGGCATTCGGCTTATAGCCGCTTAACAGAGAACTGTCCAACAAAAACAGTTTGATTTTGTTTGGGAATGGGTGGGCTGCCCTTCAAGCACTCCCATTTCTAGGATAGCAAATAAACCAAGGAATGTATTGGCTACACAGATGTGGCTGGCCTCTTAGCCGTTCTCTCCAACTGTTGAAGACAGCAATAGCCATCCATTTAGAGGTCATTGCCCTCCCAGCTAGGACAAGGTAGTTAGCCCACCTGACCCTGACAGAGAGCCTGTGGGATGCTTGTCACGGCTGGATTGCATCCCTCTAGCTGGGGCTCTCTGAGACCTTTTGAATCTTTCCAGCTGCCCAGGTACCAAAAGACCTGAGTTCTAGGTCTACTAGTTCATGTTAATTGAATTTGGGATTTAACTTATCTGGACCTCGGTTTCCCCAAGTGTTGAATGAAAACAGTACTGCCTTCACTTCTGGTACCTCATAGGTTACTGTAGGACACCAGGAGACATACTCACTTGGGGAAATGAGAAGTACTATGTAAATAGAGATGGCAACATGGCTGCATTAGGACAGCCCTTGGCAAAATGGCAGACCTGGCTGTGGTTTACTACTGCCTCTGTTGCCATCTTCCAGGAAAAGAGTTGACTTAGCCATCAGCTCTGCCATCCTTTCATTTCTAGGTACCCTTGAATCAGCCCTAGTAACGATGAAGGTTTCCAGGTGAAGGCCTTAATTGTCAGAGCAAATAAACCCTGGGTTGACAAGACACTGGACAGGGACCTGGGTAAATTGATCTATGCACAGCAGTCGGCACTCAGACCTGATCCCAGAGCCACATGATGGGGCCTCCCCCTGGCTGGGGCACACAACTCATTAGCTTGCAGCCATCCACTTGAGTCTGGCTAGAGAGGGCCTGCTAAAAGAGCAGCAGCTTCATGCGGTATCCTGGATACCAGGGCTCAGGGCAGGTGGCCTGGAAGCCCAAAGGATTGTGGGCTTTCTGGCAGGTTAGGATCTGAACAGAGAATGCTTTTGTGGATATGTCTTCTCCCTTCCTCCTTTTATTTCAGGCAATCTAAAGCAACAGGGCACCAATGGCCAGGTCTACCAGCATGCAATGTTAGGTTCACATATGAAACATTCTAGTTAGCTCCCAAGTGACGGGTCACTTTTGATTGATGTGTCCTCGAAAGGGAGGCCTGTTGCAACACATCCAGCTTCCCTTGACCAACTGGAGCATGTGTTGGGCCATGTGCAGGGTTTGCCTGCCCCGGCTCTCAGAACTGACAGCTCTGCTGGGCATGACTTTTAGAGGAAAAGAGTAAAACGTGCTTTCTGGTGGCAAGTGCTGTTCTATGTGTTTGAAAACTTTCTTAGTCAAGGTAATAAAACATTGAATAAATACCACTCTGCATACTAGGAGTGGTTTGTATTGATATTTTAACACACCAAAGAAGTAAAAATAATACAGTGATTCAAATGCGCACTGTTGACACAGAACACCTTTTGAGAAAGGGTAAGGGTGGACTTTTATTTAGTGTTTGATAGGTGTAGGTTGCAGTATATGGTGTAGCATATCCCTGTCATTAACTTAAGTAAATATGAAAATGGCATATTGATTCAGCCCCAAGTGGGGTGGAGGGTGAGGCAAGATGGAGGGTGGGGGTATTTGAAGCATTTTGTGTCATTTCTTGATGATGTATGTGATGCATAGAGAGTCTCTCTCTTACTTTACTTAACATACGAACAGGAGCATTTGCACTGCAGGCTCTGTTTCTTGAGAATGCCCTGTACTTGTTAGTGTGTCATCTAAGATATTAGAAGCGGGATACCTCTGTACTGGCCATGCCAAGCCCTGGCCTGAGGGCTTTCTTAGCTATCTGTTGCATCCTTTCAGCCACCCTATGGAGCCTCCATTACTCTCCTGTCTCAGAGGAATAAATGGACACCTGAAGAAGTTCAAGGGTAATTTGCCCAGGGCCAGGCTCCTGGGGCTAATGATACTGTCTCCCCACCAAGCCCTTCACACGCTCTCTCGCCCCCTCACCAAGACGTCCACCGCCTGCCTATGCTGTAGTTGGCTCTTTGACCCAAGGGCGATGCCTTCGAAAGCGGGCACTGCCAAGCTATAGAGAGGTCACCCTTAACAAGGTTCGTTGGATGATGGTCTGATGGCATCCCCCCTTCTCTCCCCACAGGAGGTGGTGTTATACTGCCTGGAGAATAAAATTTGTGATGTGAACCATCGAGACAACGCCGGATACTGTGCCCTGCATGAAGCTTGTGCTAGGGGGTGGCTGAACATTGTGCGACACCTTCTTGAATATGGCGCTGATGTCAACTGCAGTGCCCAGGATGGAACCAGGTTGGTCGTGGGTGCTTCTGTCAGCATGGCCCTACTGGGGCACAGGCAGTGCTTCTCAGGTTATGCAGAAAACCCCAGAAGGAAAGACTGGAGAGAATGACATGGAAGCACTTTAATGGCGGGGTCCTCTAGAATGGAATTGACCATACCTTTCTGGCAAATTTAGATAGAACTTTAAAAGTTTGCAATGTTCCCATGGACAGAAATCCCTAAAAATGTCCAGCCTGCCTGAATAATTGGAGGTATTGTCTTTGAAAACCCTGGATTCTTCACTAAATCACAGCATTTAAAATACACTGGAGCTGACAATCCTGGGCATCCAAACAGGGCCAACCACCACCGGCTTGGTGTAGGACCTGCCCTGTCTACTCACATCCATAGCCCACCCATCTTGTCCTCGACCTTGGTTCATTGGTCAGGGGCTGGGTCTCAGTCAGCCCAAATGTCTTCCTGGTTGTGTGCATGGGATGCTACCAGGAGGTGGGGTGCTAGGCCTTCCCTGACAGTCATAACACCAGCAAAAGTGAAATGTATTTGGTGTTTTATGCTTTCCAAATAGTGTTCCCTCGGGATGGGACTGTGGGCAGTGTTTCATGCCCCAGTGGGCACTGGTGGGAGGGTCCTGCACCCTCCTGAGAACTCGCCCTGGTGACTGGTTCTGGGCCAGGGGATTGATCATTAATCTCTAGGCTGCTGGGGTCTGGCTTTCAGGAGAGGCTCCACTTTGCACCTAGTCTCTTTTTAAAAACAGAGTAGGCTTTTTGTTAACAGGTGTAACAATTGATTGTTGTATTGGCTTCCATAATGGTGGGTTTTTTCCCTTCAGTAAGGTATTTTAACTATTGAGTTCATTGAAAACATTTTCAATTTGCCTTGTGTTCCTCCTTAGGCCCTGGATTAAGACAGATTTGCATTTGAGAATTAGGCCTGAAATAGTAAAGAGATGTTGCTTGACCTTGAGCCAGTCACTGCTAGTTTCCCTATCTGGAATGGCAGTGGCATCACACTCCTCTTCAGTGAAATACTGCTCCTGCGATGCTTGGCATGCACATGCATGATTTTGGCTATTATTAGAGGCAAGTATTATGTGCACAAGTTGAATCCTTCTGTGCATCTCTCCTAGGCCTCTCCATGATGCTGTTGAGAATGATCATTTGGAAATTGTGCGCTTGCTTCTCTCCTATGGTGCTGACCCTACTTTGGCTACGTACTCAGGTAGAACCATTATGAAAATGACACACAGCGAACTTATGGAAAAGTTTTTAACAGGTATGACAAAGTTCAAGAAATGGTGTTATTCGAGCATCTAAGTGGTGACTTCACACAATTCTGGCCAAAGAATGCCGCTCATTCACTGGGGCCACCCTTGTTTACCTTAAGTTTACTTACTGGGGAAAGCAGCATAAAGTTTATGAAAGAACAGATACAGAATTCAAAGAAGAGATGCATACTTTTTTCTGCTTATGAGGGCTGAAAACAATCTTAGCTTGCCAGTGTAGCTTTTCTTTTGGAGGACTAGGGCATGCTAAGGGTAAGGGTGGTCCATCCCTCGGGAGGGCGGGTGAACAGGTATGTGGGTTTTGGTCAGAAATGGTCGAGAACACTGTTGGAGAGTGCACAAAGGGTGTGTCATGGGGTAGACAGGAAGTGAGAAACCCTCTAACTGCCAGTAGTGGATTCTTACCAACAGGTTTTATCTGGTTTTCTCTCTTCAGACTATTTAAAAGACCTGCAGGGTCGTGGTGACGAGGACTCCAACAGCTTTTGGGAGTTCTATGGCAGCTCTGTGTGTGGTGAGCAGCATTGTTCTTTTTGGTCCAGTGGGAAGTGACTGAGTTACAGAATATTTCTCTGGGGTGTGGGTCAGTAGTGGTGGGTACTATAAGCAGGTCTTGGTTGGGGAAAAAATCTTTTAAATAAGAGTCCTTTTTGGACAACAGCTGAAGTCTTGCTGTGACTGATTTCAGTTCTTTTGTTTGCCCTCCATTAGAGCCAGATGATGAAAGCGGATATGATGTTTTAGCAAACCCCCCAGGGCCGGAGGACCAGAACGACGATGATGAGGCCTACAGTGATGTGTTTGAATTTGAATTTTCAGAAAGCCCCCTCTTACCATGTTACAACATCCAAGTTTCCGTCGCTCAGGGGTGAGCATGGCTACCATGTGGTTAAGAAATAGTTTAGCTGCTCTTGGCGCGGCAGGACTTAGAAATCCCTTGAAACAGATGAGGATGGGTGGGTGAGTGAATTCCTAAGTGTCCCTAAACCTCACAAAATGCAGTAAATCTTTTCCAGAAAAGGTGTGGGGGTGGGGTGGGGCCACAGTATGGGATAACTGCCCCCATCAGAACATGCTCCTAGAGCTCAAAGGACATTGAAGTCAGTGACTAGAGTTTTATACAGCTTGGATCCTTCAGTCACTAAACTCTTTGGGAGAAGGCCTCCTTAAGAGCCTCCCCAACAAGCCACCGTAGCAGCCTTCCAGGGCACTTGAGGTCTACTGGACTACACTGATGATATAACTTCTTCTTCAGTAAGATTAGGAAAAGCGTTATGTGGCACCAGGGACCTTGTGTGTTGTCAGATTTGGTTAGATTTGGTCTGGCTCCCATGGTTGGGTCACTGTGCCCCTGTGACCAAGGCCTTGGGGTGTACATGTCAGGAGACCATGTTCTGCTGTGTTAATGAGTAACATCCTCCTCAGGCTCTGAGGTGATAAACATGTATGTCGTCACAGTGTCATTTTATTAGTAATAGAAATCATAAAGTGTGGCAATGGTGTATGTAAGGCATGTAACACACCTTCTCGAGCACCAAGGGCTGGGGATGGAGGTGTGGGAAAGGAAAGGACAGCCAGCCAGCCAGCCAGCCTTCTGTGTTTATAGTGCTTGATGGATGAGCAGTGGAGGAGAGGAGAAATCAAAGAGGCGTTTGTGACTGGCCTCCTCCAGTGACTATAGCAGGGCACTCACTTGGAGAGTGGTGACCCGAGTTGTGGCCGGAGCTGAGTGAGCAAATCTTTACCTGTCAGTTTCCATCAGCACCAGCAGCCTGTGATGAGGTGGCTTTTGATGCAGCTCCTTCAGAGGTGCTGCCATGGCTTCTGGCTAAGTTGGTTGGTCCTTCCTGAGTGGTGTCTTTAATAAATCGAGGTGAGCCCAAAGTTCCCACCTGTAGAAGTAGATCCTCTCTTCTAGGTATGCTGGGAAATGGTGGAAAGGGCGTGGTATCAACGCAGAAGGAAGTGGCCCTTGTTCCAGATAGAGACTGAGCTCATTGGGATGGCATTTAATACTTGAAAGCACTTTTAATTTTGCTAGAAATTTGAACCACTTTTCCTTTCTCTTCTAGGCCTCGAAACTGGCTGTTGCTTTCAGACGTGCTTAAGAAATTGAAAATGTCCTCCCGTATATTTCGCTGCAATTTCCCAAATGTGGAAATTGTCACCATTGCAGAGGCAGAGTTTTACCGGCAAGTTGCAGCAAGTCTCTTGTTCTCTTGTTCCAAAGACCTGGAAGCCTTTAACCCTGAAAGCAAGGAGCTCTTGGATCTGGTTGAGTTCACTAGCGAGCTTCAGACTCTTTTGGGCTCAACCGTGGAGTGGCTACACCCCAGCGACATGGTCTCAGATGACTACTGGTGAGCTCGCCAGACCTGCCGTGTACATTGTGTTATAGTGTTAATCCTTGTGCATATGTGTCATAATACAACTATTTCTGTAAAGAAAGGACACTATTACATATGAAAATATCTCTTCTTTATATAAGAGAAATGACTCTAGTCGGAAGGACTTAGAAACATGTTTTTTTTCTTTTTAAACTTTTAAGTCAGTTTTTATGGAAGTTGTTATAATGTTTCTTTACTTTTCAATGCACATGTGCTTTGGGATATGTTTGTTTTTACTTGGAACATTTGGTTTTTTTCTTTTTTAAGGAAAAATATGAGGAAAGGGAGCGCAACACTTTCACTTAATTTCATACAAAGCTCCGATGACAGGCGGTGTTCAGAACCGTGTGGTTGGTTTGGGGGAATACATTCGGTGAAGGCACTTGGTGATGTTGTAACTTTATGTTTTGTTTACAGAGTACCTGCTCGGGTCAGGTAAATGCTATTGGATGTAATCCAGTAGTATGTAATATAAATTCAAACCATATCCACACACAACAACTAATTGTATGAAACTTTTATATCCTAATTTAAAAGCTGTGAAATTAGTTTTCACGCGTCAAACCGGATTGTTTATATGTTTAAACATTTTATGCTCTTATTTAAAGAAGACTTTGAGCTATTTTTTTCTGTACCCTGTAAAATATTGAAAACTAACATAATATGTTGAGGTTGCTTGAAAATGTACATAAAACTAAAATTTTCAGAATTGTGTGTTTATGTTTGAAATCTGTGTTTTAACTTTGTAAGTAAATTCTCTGCCTTTGTATTTATATTTTACAAAAATTTTCTTAAAAGGCAATAAACCTGTTGAGAAAAGGAGAACATTGAAGTATGTTGTGTCCTGTGTATTCCTAAAACATTGTCACAGATTTCTTTTTCTTAAGTGATATTGATGGTTCATTCCCTATACATGACTTTAGGGTAATTTATAGTCTCTGAGTCAAAGCAGACTAGAGGATTTCAGAGGAGTTATGCTCAGAATATGACTTGGAGTCATTTTCTGAAAGCCCTTTTTTGTGGAAATACATTTTGATGGCTCAGACCTTTATCTTTCCCATCTTCTTTGAATGCCTAGTTGGATTTTACACTGTCTTTGGCCTTGACGGACTATAGTAGCTTCATCATGGCTAACCCTTTATCTTTAGGAATGCTTTTCCAGAAACCAGGCTTTTGTTGTGTCACTTTTCCTTCCAGGCCTCATGGTTTTCAGTCACTTTCCAGGTCAAGTCCAAACTGGCATGGCCTGATAGTCAAGGCCTGTACCTTTGATCACTCTGCTCCTCCACTGCTCCTACTTTTTCCAGCAGTATCCATATTGGGTATTGTCATTTGGCCCTCAATTTTTGTCCCCACTTCCTTTTATGTCCTTCCTTTATTACAGAGACCAGAGAGCTGAAAACTACTAGACTCCCTTGCAGCTAGGAATCGGTTCGGTTTGGAAGGCAGAGTGAGGTAGAGACATCTTCCTTCTCTAGTGACTGCTGATAAAAAAGGTGAGGGGGACATGCTGGACAGTTGGAGTGACTAGACCAGACTTCCAACATTGGGTCTTCAGCTTTGTAGGTGATGAGAAGCAGTAGTGTTAGTGGCAACAGCATTCTGATACCTGGATGACAACCTCAGTCAATTGCTCTTGAACCCAGTGTCATTCCTGACTCACATTCTTCTGGCTCTCCCAAAGATTTGATTAAGCATCTGATTACTTGTATCAAATCCATTTGTGTTCAGAATGCCTTGAGTGCTTTCTAGACCTGTATTGAACCCTGAGAGCGTCAAGGCAGAGCAGATGGAGGGGGCTTAGGTCAGGGAAGAGGCTGTGGAGATGGTATACTTGAGTGGGGTCTTAATGTGGAGGGAGGAGGGGTCAGCAAACTCTGTGGCCTGGAAGGTGGAAAAGCCAGGCATAGTTGGGAACAGGGAAATCCAGCACTGTCAGATAAGCCAGTATGTAGAATGAGAAAGGGAACCCCTTTTCGGGGGAGACTTGGCATACTAAATGAAGTTTGGGATATACTGAACACAAAAGGCAGCTGACATCTGGCTGTTCCCGAGCTATATATGCTTTTATAATAAACCAGTAATCTATTGAGTTAAAAAAGTATTACTGTGAACTTATGAACTTTATCTTAAAAAATGTTTCCTATCTCTGTCCACTGAAAAGTCTTAGAAACAATCACCAATGGAAATGAGCACCACTACCTCTCAGATTGTGATTTCTAAATACTTTTTCCCACTAAAAAGAATTGAAGTTCTTTTGAGAAATCCTTGATTCCAGTTTGAAGAGGGAAAGAGTTCGAGGAGAGTATGGATATACACAAGCTGCTGGGGCTGCTGTGTCAAAAAGATTGGGTAGCCAACTTGGGGAAGTCTCTGTTGGATAAATATAGGCTGCTTTGAGTATCAGTGAGGATGACTACAACACGTATAAATAAACACAAAATATATTCAAATCCATGTGTTCATAAAGGTACATAAAACAAACTAATATATCACCTTTAGAGGGATGTTGAGGAAAACGTTTGAAAGCTGGCAAAGAAAGGAAGGATCAAGCATTTTCCCTGGCTTTCCTATGGTACAACAGTATTCCAGCCAGTACACAAAGAAATAATAGAATGTTACCATTTTAAAACCCTTAATGAAATAGTGGGTCTAGGCAATGATTATGAATGCCAACATTGCCCAGAACAGGAAATTAAAAAAAGGAACATCCAGGCATTATGAGCTTCCTGATGAGAAAACACCTCCGATGAGGTAGTCTTGCCAAAAAAATGGATTCTGAAACTGACCAAATCTCTAGAGCAGCACCTGCCCAATAGAAACAGAATGTGGACCATGTATGTACTTCAGGGTTTTCTGGTAGCTACACTTTAAAAAGTGAAAAGAAATAGGTGAATTAATTTTTATATTTTAACTCAATATATCCAAAGTGTTAACATTTCAACATGCAATCTATAAAAATTATTAATGAGATTTTAAATTTTCATTTTGTGCTAAGACTTACAAACAATCCAATGCATATTTTATGCTTACAACACTTCAATTTGGACTGGCCACGTTTCAAGTGCTCATTAGCCACATGTGGCTAGTGGCTACCATACTGGATAGTGCAGGTCTAGGTCAATTTATAATTTACAGAAAGTACAGGGGACAGATGAATATCTTAGGGCACTATGGGTATATATTAATCATAAGCCAGACTGAGGCTCTAAGGCACATGACTTGGTTTCTTCAAATAAATTTTAAGGGGAAAAAACAGTTGGAGGTGGAACCTATAGACTTTAAAAGAGACTTAGAAATACCAAGAGTGGCAAAATATGGATTTTTGATTTGAACAAACTAAAAAATATTTGTGAAAACCGGAGAAATAGGAACAGTACATTTCTTTTTGGTAGGGAGTCCTTTTAGATGCTGAAATATTTAAGGATTAAATGATAGGATATCTGGGATTTGCTACAAAATTATCCAGGAGGAGGTAGAGATTAAACAAACCAGATCAGTTGGTAATTGTTGAAGTGGGTGATGGGTACATGGATGTTTGTTTGTACCATACTCTTTACTTTTGAGTACATTTGAAGTTTTCCACAATAAAAGTTTTTCAGTGAGCATCAACACCTATCTTTTAGAGTTGTGAAAGTTAAATAAGATAATGCATGTACAGCACCAAACAGAATACCCAACAGGTATTAAGCACTAGGTAAATGTATAGGTTATTCCTTTTTTAAAAAATGGGTACTTTAAACAAAAATGGACCCTGAAATGAGCCTACCCCCTCACACAATTTGCAGGTTCCTTTGAACTAGATTTGTGGTTGTCTTATCTCTACCATCTCGTAAATGACCCGTTCACTGGGAAAACTGGAAAAGAGAAAACATGGCAAATGTTAGCTCTCAATGGCAAAGGCTAGAGGGGTCAGGGATGGGCAAGACTTATGTGTATGCCGGGTATGTAGTTTTTAATAGTTTATATATGCAAAAACCAAAAATAAAAATGCTGAATTTAAATATAAAGAAGAAATGAAACTGTATCACATTAATCACACAGAGAGAAGAATTAACCTAAATAAGTTTTGACAATAGTACAGAGTATACATCTTTAGTGGAATATATTCTAAGAACAAAAATAGCTGAAGATACCTTGAACTTTATATAGCAAATTGCTTGTAGTGATATTTCAGTTGTAATTCTGAAAGCATTTTATATGCATTGTAAGCTAGAGCAAATGATAAGTATATTGGTGATGTTGGAAACCACTATGTAAGAAGGGAGATACAAATAATGGAATGTGAGGAAGGGAGAAAGAACCTTGTGTTGGGTTTGAATTGTCAATGTAGGATTTAAATGCAACAAGTACAATGTGGATTTCTAAGCTCTGCCCACTAAAAGGGCCTAAGAAACATTGACACCCCACTAGCAATGAGCACATCTAGCACTAAGTTCTTGGTTTCTAAATACCATTCTCCACTGTCGAGAACCAGGGGCTACTTGAAGAAATGGTTGACTCTGAGTCTGTAGCAGGAAACATACAAGGTGAGCCTTGCCAGTAGAGGGACAGACTGGCACCATATGCCTCCCAATGTGATGAATAAGGATAGGACATCACCTCTGCAGTGTTCTGTCAAAATGTGTAACCTAATCCAACCACGAAGAGACAGATAAATCCACAATGTGGGACATTCTGCAGGACAACTAGCCTGCCCTTTTTTATTTTTTAATCAATGGCATGAAATACAAAAGCAGGAGGAAATGTTTTAGATCAGAGAAGAATGAAGAGACAAGGCAACCAAACACAATAAATGAACCTTGATAGAATCCTAGATCAGGTGGAAAAAATAATCATAAAACACTTTGGGGAAATTTTTAAAAGTCAATTTTGTTGAAGTATAATTTATGTACAATAAAAGGCACCCATTTTACGTGTACAGTTCTGTGAGTTTTGACAATTTTATGCCCAGATAAGCACCACTCCCAGTCAAGAATTAAACATTTTCATCACCCCAAAAAGTTTCCTTGTGCTTCTTTGCTTTCAACAGACCCCTCTCCCCAGGTAACCACTGATGTGGTTTCTATCACTATAATGTCAATAGAGAAATTGAAATAAAAACTATAAATTAGAGGGTGTTATTAAATAAATGTAAATTTTCTTAGAAGTGATAAAGACATTGTGGTTAAGTAGGAAAATGTTCTTATTCTTGGGCGATGTATGCTACGGTGTTTAGGGGTGAATTATCATGATATCTAATTTACTTTCAAAAGGTTCAGTAAAAAGATTATACACAGAGATAACAAGGGCATGGCAAAACAATAATTGGTGAATCTAGGTAAAGGGCATATTAAACTGTTCTTTCAACTTTTCTATAGGTTTGAAATTTTTCTAAATAAATTGAGGAACAAAAATGTAATTTTCATCTCAGACTTCTTTTAAAAAAGATTTATTTATTTTTAGAGAGAGGGGAAGGGAAGGAGACAGAGAGGGAGAGAAACATCAGTGTGTGATTGCCTCTCACGTGCCCCCAACCGGGAACCCAGCCTTCAACCCAGGCACGTGCCCTGACTGAGATTTGCACCAGCAAAATTTCAGTTTGCAGGCCAGCACTCAATCCACTGAGCCACACCAGCCATGGCAGACTTTTTAAAATGTGTCTCATAACTGCTTCCTCAGAGAAATATGAAACAAAGACAGGTTCAAACATTTATTTTTTTTGATATATTTATTGATTATGCTATTATAGTTGTCCCATTTCCGCCCCTTCACTCCACTCCATCCTGCCCACCCCCTCCCTCCCACATTCCCCCGCTATAGTTCATGTCCATGGTCATACTTATAAGTTCTTTGGCTTCTACATTTCCTATACTATTCTTACCCTCCCCCTGTCTATTTTCCACCTATCATTTATGCTACTTATTCTCTGTACCTTTCCCCCCTCTCTCCCCCTCCCAATCCCCTATTGATAACCCTCCATGTGATCTCCATTTCTGTGGTTCTGTTTCTGTTCTAGTTGTTTGCTTAGTTTGCTTTTGTTTTTGTTTTAGGTGTGGTCGTTAATAACTGTGAGTTTGCTGTCATTTTTACTGTTCATATTTTTTTATCTTCTTTTTCTTAGATAAGTCCCTTTAACATTTCATATAATAATGGCTTGGTGATGATGAACTCCTTTAACTTGACCTTATCTGAGAAGCACTTCATCTGCCCTTCCATTCTAAATGATAGCTTTGCTGGATACAGTAATCTTGGATGTAGGCCCTTGCCTTTCATGACTTGGAATACTTCTTGCCAGCCCCTTCTTGCCTGTAAGGTCTCTTTTGAGAAATCAGCTGACAGTGTTATGGGAACCCCTTTGTAGGTAACTGTGTCCTTTTCTCTTGCTGCTTCCAAGATTCTCTCCTTCTGCTTAATCTTGGGTAATGTAATTATGATGTGCCTTGGTGTGTTCCTCCTTGGGTCCAGCTTCTTTGGGACTCTCTGAGTTTCCTGGACTTCCTGGAAGTGTATTTCCTTTGCCAGACTGGGGAAGTTCTCCTTCATTATTTGTTCAAATAAGTTTTCAATTTTTTGTTCTTCCTCTTCTTCTGGCACCCCTATAATTCAGATGTTGGAACGTTTCATGATGTCCTAGAGGTTCCTAAGCCTCTCCTCATTTTTCTGAATTCTTGTTTCTTCATTCTTTTCTGACTGGATGTTTCTTTCTTCCTTCTGGTCCACACCGTTGATTTGAGTCCCAGTTTCCTTCCCATCACTATTGGTTCCCTGTACATTTTCCTTTGTTTCTCTTGGCATAGGCTTCATTTTTTCATCTACTTTTCGACCAAATTCAACCAATTCTGTGAGCGTCTTAATAACCAGTGTTTTGAACTGTGCATGTGATAGGTTGGCTATCTGTTCGCTGCTTAGTTGAATTATTTCTGGAGCTTTGAAGTGTTCTGTCATTTGGGCCTTTTTTTTTTTTGTCTTGGTGCTTCTGTTACTTAAAGGGGCAGAGCTTTAGGTGTTCCCTGGGGCGGGGTAATGCTGGTCACTGCACTGTGACGCTGCACTGTGACCCTGTACGTGGGGGAGGGGCCGAGAGGAAGCAATGGCACTTGCTTCACTCTCTGCTGGGATTGTAGTCACTCCCTCTGCTATCCACAGTCAAATTGGGCCCCTCTGGTGCTGGTTCCCGAGTGGGTGGGCTTGTGCACGCTCCAGGCCCCTGTGGGTCTCTCCTACGACCTCTCCTGTGAGGCTGGGAGTCTCTCCTGCTGCCGCCCCAACCCCCAGGGGCGCCTTCAATCAGAGGTTTGAGGCTTTATTTGCCCGCACTGGAGCCCTGGGTTATGCGGTCTGCTTTGCTCCCCGCTGTTCGTCCTGGTTTATCTGTGCGCGAATGTGGGGCCGTGGGGTGCTACCCGCCGCTCTGCCTGCCCCGTTCTCCGCCACTCTGAGTCCGGCCCTCTCGGTTTACCTGTGCGCGAATGTGGGGCCGCAGGGTCTGCTAGTGGTCAGGCTGCCTGCCCCGTTCCTCCCACACTCAGCCAGTCTAGGTCCCGCCACGGCCACGTGAGTCCTCTCCGTCCTGGTGCTCGTCTCCGCCCCTCCTCCTGGTCTGGATGTATGCTTCTTTTTTATCTCCTTGGTGTCGGACTTCGTTGCCGTTCGATTTTTCTGTCAGTTCTGGTTATGCGAGGAGGCGCAGTGTGTCTACCTACGCTGCCATCTTGGTTCTCCAGGTTCAAACATTTATTACTTTATCATTCTTCTCTCTTTTCTGAAAGGCATTAGGATTCTGTAAAAACAGAAGGTCCAAGCCCTGACCAATGTGGCTCAGTTGGTTGGTCACTGTCCTACAAACCAACCGAAAGGTCACTCGTTTGCTCGTGTGAGAGGCAGCCAATCGATGTTTCTCTCTCACATCGACGTTTCTCTCCTTCTCTTTCTCCCTCCATTCCCCTCTCTCTAAAAGGCCTAAGACATTTTGTAGCCCCTCCCCATCAAGACCCCTCGTAAGGCCCAGGTTCAGAGTTTAGGGTTTCGGGTTTGGATTTGGGTCTGGTCATGGGGAGGGGGAGGTCTTTCCTCTACACACTGAAATCACCCCCTTTCTTAGTCCGTTCTGGCTGCTGTAACAAAGTACCACAGACTGGGTGGCTTATAAACAACAGCAATTTATTTCTCAATTCTGGGGGTTGGAAGTTCGAGATCAGTGTGCTAACATGGTTGAGTTCTGGTGAGAACCCTCTTCCTGGTTGCAGACTGCCCACTTCTTGTATCCTCACGTAATGGAGCTCTCTAGTCTCTCCTTGTAAGAGCACTAATCCCACCATGAGGGCTCCACTCTCATGCCCTACTTACCTCCCAAAGACCTCCTCACCTCTTAATAAACACCAGGGCATTGGGCATTAAGGCATTTCATTTCAACATATGAAATTTGGGAGGAACACAAACTCTCAGTCCATAACACACTCCTTCCCATAGTCCTCTGGTTTGGGCAAATGGAAGAATTAATCAGCCAGGTCTCAACCTGAGCAGGTCGGTCCTCATTAAGTACTTGCAGGCAGGCAGACACAACCAAGGTGCTGGCGAGAGTTGCTATGCCTGCCATGAGAATGTACTGTTCAGGCCTGCCTTCGGGGGTATATTTCATGGAAAGCCCTGGCTACCTTTCTCCCCTGGATCCACCACCAGGTTCAGGCTAAGGCCACATTTTCCGTGTACTATTCCCAGCCAGTGACCGAGCACAAGCCTCTGTGTTGAGGCTGGCTCATTCTGGCAATTTGTGGAGCTCCTCCAATGGGAAACCTTGGCTGAAGACTCCTCACCATCTGGCTAAACTTATCTTGGAACTACTCTGTAGTCTGAGAGTCCTACCCATTCCTTCCTTCCCCTCTCCTTCCACAAGTGTCAGACCTGATCAAGGTCTGAGGGCTTTCCTTACCTTTTTATTGCTTCCTCCTCCAATGACTCACTTTTTTTTTTGTTGTCTAATCCCATCTTGGCATCTGCTCCTTAGCGGACCCAAACACACATACTTTTCCTATAAAAATACGTCACACGTACTGTAAAAGAAGACTAGGGTCAGAATTAGCAGAAGCCGGATTTGCTTCTGAAAGCTGGTGTTTTCCCTTAGTGTGTATATATTAAAGGAAGGAAGAAGAGGAAAAAGGAGAAAGAAAAAGGTCAGCATTATATTGAGTGGTCAGGTCAGAGAAGTCCTCTCTGGGGAGTGGCCTTTGAACAGGCAAGTGGATAAATAAATTGGTTTATAGTCAGCCACTGAGATACTAGATCGCAGGTACACCAACCAAGACAGCAGATGCATGTCACAAA
The DNA here is from genome assembly GCF_022682495.2 of Desmodus rotundus. Taxonomy (NCBI): domain Eukaryota; kingdom Metazoa; phylum Chordata; class Mammalia; order Chiroptera; family Phyllostomidae; genus Desmodus; species Desmodus rotundus. Next base: position 74,045,426 of record NC_071400.1, read on the forward strand.
CAATAGCTGACTAAAATAGAAGCAAATTACAAAAGAATGTGTACAGTGTGGCACATTTATATAACATTTACAAATAGGCAAAACACTATGTTATACTCTAAATGGGTTTCTGATAGTAAAGATATAAAAACAAGAACAGGAGTCATACATATCTAATTCAGGATAGTTATCTCTGGGCGGGGAGGCTGTGGAGAAAGGGAAATGGTTACGAGAAGAAGGAAGAAAACGAGGGAGGGAGGGAAGGTGTGAGTAGGGAGGAGAGAGAGAGAGAGAGAGAAATATGCTAAGGATACAAACTTTGGAAGCAGATGTTTCTTTTGACTGAAGCCTCTGCAGTGCTTAAAATTGAACAGAAGTAAACCGTTCTGGTTTTTGGGTCCATCCTATGTACAACCCTAGAAGGAAAATCACAAGAGTTTGCAATGATTCCCTATTTATCTGACTTTCCTCTATAGATTAATCTTGCTAGTGGGTGGGACCATGACCCTGAACACATTTTGGAGGCAACTGTGAGGCTGGTTGATTGGTCCAAAGCTTAATTTCTGCCTCTGCCACCCCCACCCCCACCTCCAACTCTGAGAGATCTGTATGATCCATACAAGTTCTAACAATATCTCCAGCTAAAGGCTTCAGGCTAAAAGGGTAGAACCAAGAAGGACAAGTCTGAAACCTTTCAGAGCTGGGCTAATTGTCCTGTAAATGCCACTAGATTTCACTTGTCCAGAAATGTGCAGCCCTCTTGAACCATTCCCTGGGGCCAGAAGATAGATGCTTTTACGTGTCCAAGGCTTGAGTTTTCAGGGTGTACAAATTTAAGCCAAGAGTAGGCTTAAGAAGACTCAAAACGGAGCAAGTGAAGCTCTCTTTTCTTCAGCCTTTCTCCTTTTCCATCTTTCATTTAATCCCTTCCATCCACTCTCCTCTCCCTATTCCAGTTACAGTGGCTGCATAAAAGTCACCCCAAACTACATGGCTTATGCTGGCGTGAGGATAGACATATAGACCAACAGAACAGACTAGGATAGAGAGCCCAGGATTAAACCTTCACATACATGGTCAACTGACTTACAACAAGGTTGTGAAGAGTATGCAATAGGGGAAGGACAGTCTTTAACACATGATGCTGATAAAATTCTGGATGCACATGCAATGGATGAAATTGGACCCCTATCTCACATGATACCAAAAAATTAGCTTAGAGTGGAACAATGATTTAAATGTAAGAACTAAATCTATAAAACTCTTAGGAGAAAACATAGAAGCAAATCTTGGTTAGGCAATTGTTTTTTAGATATGACACCAAAAGCACGAACAACCAAAGAAAAAAATAAATTGGACTTTTTCAAAATTAAAAACTTTTGTGCTGCAAATAATTACCATTAAGAAAGTGAAAAGACAGGACTTCTGGTGAAGATAGCAGCCTAGGCAAATGTGGTATTCGCATCCAACACAACCATATCAAAATTACAACTAAACTAAACTAAACAGAAAAACCATCATTCAGAACTGCCTGAAATCTAGCTGAATACAAGTCCTACAATAAGGGATTTAAAGAAGAAGCCAAGTAGAGAGTGTTAGGAGGGGCGGAGACATCGAAGGGGCTAGTCCCACACCCACCTGAGGAGGATAAAAATCCAGAGAGATATCTTGGCTGCATAGGTCCCTCCCTGAACAGTGAGGGGTCCCAGCCCCACACCAGGCTCCCAAGCCCAGCATTCCAGAGTAGGGAAGAGGAGTTCCCATAATTTCTGGCTGTAAAAAACAGCAGGAATTGAGGCTGAGTGAGATGGAGGGCTTCTGGAGTCCCAGGCAGTTCCTCTTAAATGTGTTGCATATAGACTTACTCTGACTCACTCTTTCTGAGCTTCAGTGCTGGGGCAGCAGATTGGAGGGCACCAGGGACATAGGAGGAACTGAAGTACCTGGCATCAGGATGAGAGCTGGGGGGCAGCTTTCTCTCAGATAAAAGTGCTGGCAGAGGCCATTCTTCCTTTGATGAGCCCTGTACCCACAGAGTCAGCAGGTGGATGCCATATCTGAGTCTCCATCAACCTAGTTATCACTGTTCACCCCTGCCCTGGTGATTCCTTGAGACCCTGTACCCCCCAACTTGTGGGCCCACTTGCCTTTTCCATATGAATGACCTGTCTTGGCATGTCTTGGCTCACGCTTCAGACTTTCCTAAAATCTCTCGAACAAGCAGCATCTGGCCTCAGCATGCCCCATATCTCTCACTAAGTGACCCCAGGCCTAGCAGTATCAGCAGCCAGGCTTGGTTCACAGCTTGGCCTCTCCTGGGCACCTCCAAGCCAAGCACAAGTAGCAGGCAGCTGCAGATCCCTTTGTAATTCAAGCTGGGTGGCCCTGGGCAGAACAGAGGTGGCAGCTGACCTTGGTGTGCACCTCCTGGGAGGCTCCAGAGCCAACTCACCTAGAGGACAGCTTCAGATCACATCAAAATACCACCCAACCACCTCCACCATGACACACTCAAGGGGTGGACTCAGTGGGCACCAAAGCCCCACTAAAGTAAGTCCTGCTCTGTCGAGTGAGGCCCTGCACAGCTGATCCTCCATGGTGATCAGTGGTCACAGCCAGTGCTTGCAGTTGATTGACTTGGGGGTAAATCCCTCCCATTGGTCTGCCAACAGCAATCAAGGCTAAACTACAACAGGAAGGTGTACACAGCCCACATGGGGGTGGGCACAGCTGGAGCTACCAGCTTGAGTGTTGTGGGAAGCTGTGTCACTGGACCCTACAGGATACCTACTATATTAGACTACTCTACCAGGCCTGGGAGGCATAGCAGCTCTACAAAGAAACAAACACAGGGGAGCTGCCAAAATGAGGAGACAGAGAAACAAGTCTCAAATGAAAGAACAGGATAAAATTCCAGAAAAACAACTAAACAAAAAGCAGACAAGCAATCTACTAGATACAGAGTTCAAAACACTGGTTATAAGGATGCTCAATGAACTTAAGGGAAAAGTGGTTGAACTTAGTGACAACTTCAATAGCATAAAAAAGGGACATGGAAACCATAACAATGAACCAGTCAGAAATGAAAGGTACACTCATTAACTGAAATGAAGAATAATTTACAGGGTATCAGCAGTAGAGTAGATGATGCCAAGAATCAAATCAGCAATTTGGTATTTAAGGAAGCAAAAAATATTGCATCAGAACAATAAAAAGAAAAAAGAATTACAAAAATAAAGATAGTGTAAGGAGACTCTGGGACAACTTCAAGAGCACCAACCTTTGCATCACAGGGTGCCAGACTGAGAAGACAGAGAGCAAGAAATTGAAAACTTATTTAAAAAAATAATGACAGAAAACTTCCCTAACACAGTGGTGGAAATACACATACAAGTCCAGGAAGTGCAGAGAATCCTGAACAAGATGAACCCAAAGAGGCCCACACCAAGACACATCATAATTAAAATGCCAAAGGTTAAATACAAAGAGAGAATCTTAAACACAGCAAGAGAAAAGCAGTTAGTTACCTACAAGGGAGCTCTCATAAGACTGTCAGCTGATTTCTTAACAGAACCTTTGTAGACCAGAAAGGATTGGCAAGAAATATTCAAAGTGATGAAAAGCAAGGACCTACAACCAAGATTACTCTACCTAGCAAAGCTATCATTTAGTATCAAAGAATTTATAAGGAACTTACCAGATAAGGAAAAGCGAAAGGAGCTCATCACCACCAAACCAGTATTACATGAAATGTTAAAGGGTCTTCTAGAAGAAGAAGAAGAAGGAGAAGGAGAAGGAGAAGGAGAAGGAGAAGGAGGAGGAGAAGGAGGAGAAGAAAGATAAAAATATTAACAATAAAATGGCAGTGAATACATATCTATCAACAAATACATCTAAAAAACCAAAAGAAAAGAAGAAACATAACTGAAACATACTCATAGATACAGAGAACATTTTGACAGTTGCCAGATGGGAGGTGGGTTGGGGAGATGGGTGAAAAAGGTGAAGGGATTAAGTAGTACAAAGTAGTTGTTACAGAATAGTCATGAGGATGTAAATTACAGCATAGGGAATATAGTCAATAATATCCTAATTACTATGTATGGTATCAGATGGGTACTACATTTATTGGAATAATCACTTAGTAAGTTATATAATGTTTAATCACTGGGGTGTATACCTGATCTAATATTATATTGTATGTCAACTGTAATTGGAAAAAGTGGTTTAAACAAAAAAAGAAAGTGAAAAGACAACCCATAGAATAGGGGAAAATATTTGCAAGTCATATATCTGATTGGGAATATGTGAAGAATATATAAAGAACTCTTACAACTCAATAATAAAAAGACAAATTAAATTACTCATTTAAAAATGGGAAAAGGAATTGAATAAACATTTTTTCAAAGAAGATATGCAAATGGATAATAAATATAAGAAAATTTATTCAACATCATTAGCCATCAGGGAAATGCAAATCAAAACCACAATGAGAAATGACTTCAAATGATACAGCAACTTTGGAAAACAGTTTGGCAGTACTTTAAAATGTTAAATGGAGAATTTTCTGAATGCCCCAGCAACTCCACTCCTAGGTATATACGCAAGAGATATGAAAACATATGTCTACAAGAAAACTTGTGCACAAATATTCATAGTAGCATTATTCATAAAAAACAAATAGTAGATAGAAACCAAATGTCTATCAACTGATGAATGGTAAATGTTAAAATGTGGTCTATCCATATAATGGAATATTACTTAGCAATAAAAAGAAATAAATACTAACACATGTTACAAGTTGGATGAATCTTGAAAACAGTCCGATGAGTGAAGAAGCCAGACACAGAGGACCACATATAATATGATTCCACATATATGAAATGTCCAGAATAGACAAATCCATAGAGATACAAAGTAGTTTAGTGGTTGCCAAGGGCTGGGGAGGAGGGCGGAGGAAGGGAGTATGGAGCTTTTTTGGGGATAATGAAAATATTCTAAAGTTGTGATGCTTGTACAACTCTGAATATACTAAAATGAACTATACACTTCAAAGGAGTGAATTTTCTTCTGCTTCCGGTGCTTTATTCCAGAAGTAGCTTTCTGAGGTAGTACGCGGGTTAGTGTGGTCTTTGTCAGCTTTCACCATGGCGTACCGTGGCCAGAGCCAAGAAGTGCAGAAGATGATGGTGCAGCCCATCAACCTTATCTTCAGATAGTTGCAAAATAGGTCTTGGATTCAGGTGTGGCTTTATGAGCAAGTGCATATGTGGACAGAGGCCTGTGTCATTGGTTTTGATGAATACACGATCCTTGTATTAGATGATGCAGAAGAGATTGATTCCAAAACAAAGTCAAGAAAACAATTAGGTCAGATCATGCAAAAACGAGATAATATTACTCTCCTTCAAAGTGTTTCCAACTAGAAATGACTAATGAAGTGAGAAATTTTTGAGAAGACAGGACAGTTTGTGTTTTCTAGGTGTTCTTTGTTGTGGCTGTAGTCCTTGAACATTTATTCATATTATTTTAAGTACTCTTTTGTTATCACCAGACAACAATAAATGCTATGTGATTGTTTTTATTAAAAATAATAAATAAATGAGTGAATTTTATGGTATATGAATTATATTTCAATAAAGATGTCAAAAAAGAAACTTCTTGCTTCAAACCAACAACACATTTATTTGGCGCATGAATCTATAACTTGAGCAGACCTCCTATGGGACAGTTCACCTATGCTCCACTTGGCGTCTCAAAGGCTGGGGCTGGAATCATCAGGAGGCTCCTTTACTCACATGTCTGCTTTGGCGGTTGATGCTGACTGTTGGCTGAGACTCCAGGCAGGATTGTCAGCTGGAATACTTACACTCTGCATGTGGCCTGGGATGCTTCCTTACATGGTGGCTGGGTTCCACAGGCCAGCATCCCTAAAAGAGGGGGGACCACAGAGAAGCTATCTTTCCTTTTTATGCCCTACTTCTGACACTCACACATTGTCACTCTCACTACATTCTATGTGTTACAAGTGAGTAACTGAGGCCAGTCTGTGTTGAAGAAGAGACTGATTAGGTTCCATCTTCTGTGGGAAGAGGGTCAAATAATTTGGAGGCTTGCTTTAAAGCTATCACACTCCCTTTGCCTCACACTTGCTCGAAGTCTTTACAGACAGGAAACCATTCTGTGAGTGTAAACCAAGGGACCACACTGAAATGATTCCAGACACCACAGGGGCAAGGTAAAGGAGCAGTTTGGGCCAGACACTCACACGTACTTGTCTTGGGGTCACCCCAGAGGATGGCAGGGCCTGTGTGAACCAAACAGTGTCCTGTCTGAAAGGACCAGTGTTACTGTGAAATAGGCCATTGCTGCAGTGCAACTCTGGGTTGCCAGCTCTCCTGATTTTTCAGAAGAGAAGCCAGTAATCTGGATTTGTATGTGAACCCTTACAATCACTGATGCCATTGGTAAAACATTGTGGAGGCCGAACAAAAGCAGTCTGGTTAGGCCTGGGCCCACCAGTTTGTAAACTCTGGTGTAAATTTATGGAGATTTTTTTTCATTCACACGGAAATATGGAATAAAAGTTTCCAGAATTGTACTCCCCTGTCGTCCTGGTGATTCACCCTTGCTGTAGGGGCAGAGAGACCATATCAACAGCCTCAGCCACAAATGCTCCCCAGAGAAACAGTGCAGTGAGGCCACTGAGCCTGGGGTCCTGGTTAATTTTCTGGTGACTAAATAAGCAAAGCCAGCATAGAGCATGAACTTAAAAAATTCTTTTAATTTAAAAATTCTAAATTTTTTATTACACAAATGAACTCCAACCCCATGGGAGTAGGGGAGGCCAGGTGTTGGTGAATATCCTGTCAATTTTCTTTTTCTGTATATATATATTATATATATTTGTTTGTTTTTTCTCATATTGTACAAGTGTTCTATTTTTAAAATATTTTATTTATTTATTTTTAGAGAGGGGAAGAGAAGGAGAAAGAGAGGGAGAGAAATATCGATCAGTTGCCTCCTGCACGCCCCCAACTGGGAACCCGGCCTGCAACCCAGGCATGTGCCCTGACTGGGGAATTGAAACAGAGACCTTTCAGTTCACAGGCCAGAGCTCAATCCACTGAGCCACACCAGCCAGGGCTGTACAGGTGTTTTATAAGTAATTTTTTACACGTAATATATCATGAACTTGTTCCATGTTAGTAAGTATGCTTCTCTGTTACTATTTTTGATAATTAACATGGTAATTTACTCTAGTAGGATTTACTTAATTAATATCTTGTCATACCTGTCAGGAATACCTTTGGACTTGAGGACCAAAAACAAAAAAGTGAACAACCACACGTGAATAAACTATTAGTGGCTTAAATAAGACAGAAACTTAAGGCTCATTCATATCAGAGAAGTCTACAGGTAAGCAGGACTGCATCTGCATACCACCTCTTGGCTCTGCCTCTCAACACACTGCTTTCATGTCATGGCTCACTAAAGGGGGAGGCAGCTGTTCTGAGCAGACTGGATGCCTTGGAGCACTTAGGTGAGGCAGGCACTCAGTCTCACTTCAAGGAACTCTCTGGAGACTGTGGGAGCACCATTTCCCACATACTAGTCTCAGTCTCATCTCACTTTCCCACTTCCAACTCCAATCTCTCCTTGGCTGAGGCCCACGTGATGTTTTGGAGTTCCCAGCTGAACCTACCCTCTCTGCTACCTGAGACCTCGAGTCAGACACCAGATACCTCACCCCCACACAATGCTTCCCACCACTTGTCAGTTCCTGTTCATAGCTCTGCTGTCTCTGAGGACCTCCAGGTTACCCAAGATTAAACCATGATTGGCTGCAATGTCTCTCAAAACTCCTCTCTTATTTTCCCAGACCAAAGCCCAGAATGCAGGCCATTCAGTGCCCAGCAGCAAGGCTGGGAGAATACAAATACTTGCACTCCTTTCCCCGCCAGCACTCTTTCCCTCCAAAGCATCCAGGGCACCTCATTCCCAATTCCTCTCTCCACCACCTACCCTTCTACACCAACCTTTCCCAATCTTTTCTTCTCCCAGAGGTGTGGCTTCACCTTCACACCTGCTCCCCACTTTAGCTCTTTCAGGAACCTCCCTCAACATCACACTTCTAAAAAGAAATAAAATAAAGTCAATCCCAGACCAGTATGTCTCAGTTGGTCAGGCACACAAAGTGAAAAGTCATGGGTTCAATTCCCAGTCATGGTACATGCTTGGGTTGCGGGTTCTGTCCCTTGTCAGGGTGTGTATGAGACACAATCAATCAATATTTCTCTCATATCCATGTTTCTCTCCCTCTCTCTAAAAGTAAATAAATAAAATCTTTAAAAAATAAATAAAATCTTTGAAAAATGAAGTCTAGTGTAAGTCATCACCCAAAATCCATGCTTAAAATGAAACTTCCAGAGACTCATGAGGGCCTCATTTCTTTTCTGGTTCCTGGAACAAGACAGGCACACTATATCTCTGTCCTGGGGTATCATAAATTCCTTGAAGACAATGGCCCTACTAAGGTGGGTCCTCAGCCATCTGTATACAATGGCCCCTCCAGTCTCACTTTGAGTATACTGGGCAATCTACCTGTAGGAATGTGTACTGTCTCTCATTAAATGCAAGACCTTTGAGGTTGGAGTTTTCTTTGTATTCCCTTTGCCCTAGCACCAGGCCTGAGTACCGCACAGCCATATTTGCCTTTACAAAGAGGAGGTTACGTTATAGTTTTTCATAGAAAATATTTTATCAAAATGAAATGTACAAAATGTACACAAATCATAAATATATATCTTTTAAAAATATTTTATTTATTTACTTTTAGAGAGAGGGGGAGGGAGGGGGAAAGAGAGAAAGAGAAACATCAGTGTATGGATACATCGATTGGTTGCTTTCTACATGCCCCCAACTGGGAACCTAGCCTGCAACCCAAGCAATGTGCCCTGACTGGGAATCGAACCGGTGACCTTTCGGTTTGCAGCCCCGCTTGCAATCCACTGAGCCACACCAGTCAGGGTTATATCTTGATGAATACCTGAATTTTCACAAACTGAACACACCGTTATAACCAGCAGCCAGTTGAACCAGAACATGACTAGCTCCAAGAATGTCCATGATGCTTTCCCCTTTCCAGTTACTTCCCCACCAAGTGTAATGCCTAGCTTGTCTTTTAACATGATAAATTAGTTTGACTGGGTTTAATAGTTTATGTAAATGGAATCCTACTGGGCATATCCTTTTGTCTTTGGCTCCTTTTATTCAACATTAGTTTGTGAGATTTACATGTGTGGTTATGCGTGGTGGTAGTTTGTCACTCTCATTGCTATGCAGTGTTCCATTCTATGAACATTCCACTAAATATTGATCCATTTGACTGGTGGCAGTTGCCTTATATTATTTGAATCCCAACAAAATCTCTTCCTGTGGAGGACACTCTCGATGACTTGATTTTGAACAACAAAGTGGTGTTTGGGGAAGACACATTAAGCGGAAATGGCCTTGATCAATGCTGGCTTGTAATGCTTAGAGTGGTCACTTAACAGAATTGGTTTACAAAAGGAAAAGAAAAAGAAAGAAAAGGGAAGGAAAGAAGAAGAAAAGAAAAGAAAGGATGTTTTCTTAGCCTGTCCGGGCTCCTATCACAGAATACCATAGACTGGGTGGCTTATAAACACATATTTATTTGTCATAGTCCTGGAGGCTGGGAAATTTGAGATCAAGGCAATGACAAATTTGTTTTGTGAGAGAACCCACTTCCTGTTTCATAGATAATCTTTTTTTTTCCTGTGTTCTCACATGGCAAAAGGGAGCTGAGAGCTCTCTGGGGTCTCTTTCAAGGCACTAATACAATTCATGAGGGTTCCAACCTCATGACCTAATCACCTCCCAGAGACCCCCCCTTCATGTACCACCATATAGGTGATTAGGATTTCAACATATGAATTGGCAAGTGTGGCAGGGGACACACATTCAGTCCATTGCAGAAACAAAGTAAGTTAACTAAGATTTAGTTATTTCTATTCTGACACAAATATTGAATGTTGTCGTGAATAAGCTCTTTAATGCTTGCTTTCAAAAACAAGTTAGTGGTTCTGTTATGGAGATGACAAATACACACAGAAAGAAGTGTGAAAGAAAGAGACAGCCTAATGGCTGGGCAATGAGTACTTGTAGCTTTGGATAAAATTTCCACATGGACAGTGTAAGGTCTCAAACTACTTAGTGAGCAGGGCAGACGATATGCTCTGGAAAGCCTTGTCAGATGACAGAGGCAAAGAAATAGTGACAAAGAAATGACTAATGTCAAAGTTTTGTGGGAAGCTTGAATAAAATAAACTTGGGCTGTGACAGTGGAAAAGATAATATAATCTCAATTAATAGATTATTTTAATGATATGTGTCAGGATGGGCGGGGATATCCGCCTGGCAACCTGAGCCCGAAGAGAACCACCAATGATAGATTGCCACTTTGTTCAAGGAGACCAATCCCTAGACCCCACAAAAAGAGCCAACCAGAATTTGGTACATAAAAACCCGCCATATTCCCTGCTTGGGGGCAACTTCCTCGGCCCCTCTCTGCGGGCCGGAGAACCTTGCCCGGATCTGCAAACCCCAATAAAGCTCTGTACTGCCTAATTTTGTGGCTGATTGGCATTTCTTCCTCGGCGGAGCCTAAGAAAAGCTTTCAATATGTGCTTTTAAATACATACAGATAACTGTGATGATTTAAAAACAATATGTCCACTTATTCTTTAACATTCCTCCCTTAAAGAGGTGGAGCCAAATTCTCTTTCCTTTGTGTGCTGAACCTGCTAGTTTGCTTCTAAAATGAATAGAATGAAGGAGACACGATGATGGGTGGCTCCTAAGGCACTATGAATATCTGGTTACTCAGTCTCTTGCTTTCTCTTGGATTGTTCTGTCAGGGGTAAGCTGACTACCATGTTGGGAGCTGCCCTATGGAAAGGCCCATGTGGTGATTGAGTGAGGGAGGCCTCTGGTCACTGCCAGTGAGAAACTGAGGTCTACCAACAACTGCATAATTCTACAGCCCCTTCAGCCCTGGAGCCCTGGCCTGCATCTAATAAAAGGTAACAAAAGGTATTTTGGGGACTTCTCATTAGAAAAACTCAGGATCATTTTACATTTCGCCATTTAGGACATTTCATTCATTGACTGGTTGGATGGATGGATGAATCTGGACTTAAGAAAGGATAGATTTCAGAAGAAGGACCTGAGATGGAAGAGCCCATTGGCAGAAACCAATAAGGATGCTATTGCAGTGGTCCAGCAAGCAAAGATGGGAGTCTGGGCTAAGGTCAAGGCTGTGGGGAATGGACAGAGGACCCTTAGAGAGTCAGAGAAACTTTTTGGATCAGAGATTCTCCATTATGGATCCTTGTGCCAGTCAGATAAAGCTTATGAATGCCTTCTCAGAATAGTGTTTTACAAAGCATATAATAAAACAATAGGATTACAGAGGAAACCAATTATATTGAAATATATTATCAAAATACCAACCCTCCACAAATCTCTGATATAGTCACTGTGTCCAAAAACTAGTTGGCACTTCCCACATTGAGTTGGGGGGGAGGGGCTATGTCCCCTCTCCTTGTGTCTAGCTGACCTTAGGAAGAGCTTTGCTTGACAGTAGAACGTGGCAGAAGTGACATCCTGGCACTTCTAAGGTTAGCTACATCAGAACAAGCCTGGTGGCTTCCTCCTGATTCTCTGAGCAGTTTGGAGCTGTGAGCCACCAGATAAGAAGTCCCACTATGCAGACGCTGCCATGATGGAGAGCTCACTTGAACAGATGACATGGACAGGCTAGGAGACTGCCTGGAGGGACAGAGAGACAGAGGTGCTTAGGGAGCCCCCAGTCATTTGGATCATCCCATCTGAGGCCTCTGACTTTGCCTGGAGCCGATATGAGGCAGCCTGCCAAGCCCTGCCCAAACTGCAGTTTCAAGAGCAAAAGAAACAATTGTTTTCAGCCAGTAAATTTTGAGGCAATTTGTTACATAGCATAGATAACCAGAACTAGAACACTAATGGATGTGCCTCTAAATTATGAATTAAATAATAAGATTTAGCAGCAGACCTAACAAATATCATAATTTCAAATTAGGGATGTAATCAATATATTGAGAGATCAGAGTCAACTGTAATGATATGAAAATATCTGTGATTTTGATTAGTGACCAAGTCATAGGTGCTGTTAACACAACTGCAATTGTTGCCTACATGCATGACTGAAGGACATGCTAGATTTCAGTTAAAGGCTAATGAAAAGAAAAGTAAAAAGATTTCCTATCCCAGTTCACAAACCTCACAAATTCTATCCCAAGTTAAGAAGCCCTATTTTAGAGAGAAATTGGGGCATCCCTTTAATGACTGATTCTGTCCTTCTTAAGAATTCAGTGAAACTGCTTTTATAGGCAGCTGAACAGACTGTATTTTAAAATGTGTTTTACCAGAAGCTTTAAAAATACCCCTCCTTTCATTCTTCTCCTTGCTCTCTCATGTTCTTTCTCATTTCTCGTCTATAGCAGCTTTTGGTGTTTCTTAAGTCTTTTCTGCTCCTCTTGGTCCCCAGAACCCAGCAGGTCAAGGCTCCCTTGTCTCTAGCCTGGAAGACACAGAAGGTTCTCTCAGCCTTCAGTCATGCCTGTCGCCACCCACTCACTGCCCTGCTGCCGGAGGGAGCATCCTAGAACACAAATGCCATCTCATTCTCTCTAGCTCCACCTCCCATGTCCACACTGGTGAGCAAGAGGGAGAAAAGCTTCTAAGATGAAGACATTCCAGAAGCAGGCTCCTCTCTCTCGGCCACTGTGATTTTGTGATACTTCCCTTACAGTTGCAGCCTCTCTGGGCTTGCTTTTGAACTTCCACCCTCTCTGAACACCTTCTGCATTCATCCTCAAGGCTAAAAGACTTACAAGTGAAGAAAAAGGCCTTATCACCTCTTCTAGGAAGCTTTTCCTAAGCTCCTTGTCCTAAGAACCACTCCTCCCTTGTTGGCCCACCCACTCTATGGAAAGATGGATATTTCCTTACACATTTTCTTGAAGGGCAGCACACATACAGAAAGGTGCATATATTACAAGTGTATCGCTCAATGGATTTGCAAAACTGGAGGGACCTGTTGCATTTGTGTGTAAGCAGCACACAGAATAAGAAACAGAACCTTCCTAGTCTCCAAGAGGTCCCTCTGTGCCTCCATCCAGTCACTAAACCCCTCCTCCCAGAGGGTGACTGTTGTCCTGACCTCTAACTGCAAAGACTAGTTTGGCCTGGAATCAGACAGTTTGTGCCTTTTGATGTCTGGCTTCTCCTGCTCAATATCATCTTTGTGAGGTTCCTTTGTACTGCTATGTGTGATTATATTGTTTATTCTCACTGCTGTATCATATTTCACTGGGTGACGACGCCACAGTTTCCCCATTCTGCTCTTGATGATCATCTGAGTAGTTTCTGGTTTGGGCTCATTACTAAAAGTACTGCTACTGAATCTGCCTTTTGGTGAACATGGGCACATAATTCTGGTTGCATATATACGTAGTAACCTACAAAACTTCTTGAAACAACTACAACAATTTATTGCGCATCACTATAATTTGTATGCCTGTTTCTCCTATACTTGGAGCATCTTTAACAATGGGCTGTGTCATCACCATTTAGCTTATAGTACCTGTTCAGTAAATACTGTTCAGAGAAATTAATACTAACAAGTGGTTAGAAAAAGGTATTCCTCCTATGGCCTTCATATTGTCTCATCCTTCTATTCTTAGTTAGCTTATCCTAGATTCTGGTTATTTACCATTTATATTTTTCTGTCAGTTTGTTACATTTCTATTATAAATTTACACAAATCCTTTGAAGAACCTGACATACACACACACACACAGATGGCTTCCCTTTTCCCATCTAAGCTCACAGAAAGGAGTGAGACTAAGTAATTTGAATATGTGATAATTTTCCCACTCTTTTTGAGGAGAGTCTTAGCTATACTACCAAGTCCCTGTTCCTGGGACAGGAAGCTACCTGAGTCATCTAGGTCACCCCACCAAAATTTTATCATTTCAGTTGGTGAAAGACAGCATGCAAATAGAAAGGAAGTTATTTTATCTTTCAGTAACATTTTGGGGCATACCTAATAGGAGATTTACTCTTCCAGAACTTAATCATTCCAGTTTTGCTTTTCACACTTTTTGGTGGCTTCTTGTATGGTATGAATGTGTGTTTTGTTTCGTTTTGACTCCGTCTCCCCGAACGGTCCCTCTCTGTAAGTTAAATGGTAATGAATTCTTACAAAGATCTGACTTTCAACTGCAAAGCGATCAAAAGAACTATTTAAAACTGTTTTACCGCTCCTGCTAGTTTATCATCACTGTTATTGCCAGAAACATTATTTTGCCATATATATTTAGTTTACTTTTTTACTCCCAGCAATGTGATTTAAGTTATTCCTCATGGCATTTAGAAGATGGTTCTCAAGGTTGAGAAAAATGAATGGGTGTCTTCCTTTGGGGGCTGACAGAAGCATATCCACCCAACTAGGCAAAATAGAAATGTGTTTAGTGTTATTAGAATGGTTTGGTGCTATGTCCAAATGCAAGATTGACTCATGTATTAGTTATTTATGGCTGCATAACCAATCACCCTACAATTTAGTGAAGAACTTTGGCTTAAAACAACAAACATTTATTATCTCAGAGTAGCTGTGGGTCAGGAATTCAGGAGCCACTTAGCTGAATGGTTGTGGCTCAGGGACTCTGGTGAGGCTGCAGTCAAGATGTTGGCTGGGGCCGCAGTCATCTGAAGGTTCCACTGGGGCCGCAAGATCTGCTTCCAAGATGGCTTACTTACATGGCTGTTGGCAGGAGGCCTCAGTTCTTCGACACATGGCTCATTCCATGGGGCAGCTTGAATGTCCCCATGACATGGCAGCTGGCTTCCCTCAGATAGCAATGAGAAAGCCACAATGCCTTTTATATCCTAATCGTGGATGTCAGGGACAGTCATTTCTGTCACATTCTGTTCATTAGAAGTGAGTCACTAAGCACAGCCCACAAATAAGGGAAGAAAAATCAGGCTCCACCTTTGGAAGGGTGGAGAATAAAATAAGTTGTGGATATATTTAAAAACCACCACAGGCATTATATAGGTTAATTGAACCCAATCAAGTGCTGGGGCAATGTAGGTAGTAGCTACATAATTCTCTCTTGTCCACTGAAATGACAGAGTAGAGAGAGATAGGAGGTTAGAAAAGAATCAGGGTAGGTTTTACCCTGAATTTGGAACCTGAGGTTGACAAAAAGTATTCACTGGAAGGGTATGGCCTTGGATCCTCAGTTGTCATGTAACAACTGTAAATGGGATTAAAAGGAGCTCTGTGGGTCTGTCTGGGAGTAGGCAAATTCTCCCTGAAGATTTGTAGGACCTATATCTTGCATCCTATCCTCCAATTTCCAGCTGGCCACAAATATGATATATATAGAGTGGTGAACCGTTGACCAATGTTACAGGCTAATTCTCAAAAGAAGACAAAATCACGACTCTCATAGAAATGTAAAATGAATGCATGACAAATGTTTTATTTAACTCACCAATTAAGTGAAGGAATGGGTGAGCTATTATAATCAGTTTAAAGGAGAATCCCAAGAACAGAAATATTTATGTCAGGAATATTGATATGGATTTACAAATGGAAACAAAACTGGCTTTTTCGGTGGCAGTGGGGGTGGTCCCTTACCCAGATAGAAATTATTTGCTTCTCTATAGGCAAGAAGTATTCACAGTGCCATTAGATATCCACGCCTTATAGAGTTGTATAGCCTAGGCACAGACAATGGGTTGTACTCCTGTAGGTTCAGACAATCCACCCCTCCCCACCTAGGATCCACTTGTTCCAAAGCCTTAAATTTTTCCTTACGTTGAGTAACCTCAATTCCCTTGAGATGGCAAAACACATTCCTCGGAGGGTGTCCTTTTAACCTTGGGAAGGTTGAGAATTGAATACAGAGAAGATGAAATAAATTAAATATACTGTGGTGATATTTTTGTGTTAAGTTCAGGAATAATCTATGAATGTAATTTAATATGTAGTGTTTATGAAAACTTGCTGGTAGTAAAGAATTAGACAGCTTAGCCTTATGATTCCAACTTAAAATTGTAGAACAGACATGAGACTTGCAATTTTTAAGTAAAAGGAATTAAAATTTGATTTGGAAAGCAGAGTTATAATGTTGAAGACAGTGGGATAGTCACAAACTTAATTTATTTGATTTACAAATGTTTAAGTCCATTCAGGCATTTCAATGCTTAAAAAGAGAATAAAACAAATTCAATATACATATTGCAGTCTAAAATGTTTACGAAAGTTTAGCTATATTTATAAATGGATAAGGCAGTGTAAGAGCATTTAGTCTGTCAACTTGTCTCGATTAAGCCTTAATCAAAGCCCTCTCTAAAAATGATTGCTCTCATTTTATATAAAAATACCAAGGTTAATAAACAGAAGTTAAAGACTTATGAAAGTCGAGATTTTATCATCTGGAACTTTAACAAATTTAATAGTAATTTAAAATCCCAACGTAAATGATCTTTTCTATACACACCCAGACAAATGTCCTGGGATATCAAATAATTCCCATTGATGATTGGGAGGAAAGAGATGTGGAAAGAGGTAAAGGTGGGGTGGGATATAAGACAAAAAATGAAGTCACACATTCTGTTTTCTTTTTAAAATGGATATATGTCAGTTTTAAAACATAGCCCCAAGATTCTTTGACATACTTCCCATTGAGAGATAAGAGGGAGGGGTCAGTGTCTTCTCCCTTTGAATCGTGGCTCTTTGACTGCTTGACCAATACAATATGGTGCAACTGACATTGTTAGTTGCCATGCTCAGGCCTTAAGTAAATGGCAGCTTCCCTTTCCTCTCTCTTTTGGGTGATCGCTCTTGGCACTCAGCCACCACGCTGTGAGGAAGCCCAAGCAATCCTGTGGAGAGGCCCATACAGAGAAAAACGAGTCAGCACCAACTTGCCAACCATGTGTGTGAGCCCTCTTGCAAACGGATCCTGGAGTTCCAGATGAGCTGTCCCAGCTGAAACAGTGTGGAGTGTGGGTGACTTATCTCTTCCAAGCCCTACCCCAATTGCAGATTCCTGTGCAAAATAAACAGTTATTGTTGTTTACACCACTAGGCTTGGAGAAAGTTTTGACACAGTAATAGAAAACCAAAGTAAGATGTAAGTATACATAGGAAGCATGCAAACCTTAAGTGTACAGCTTGATGAATTTTTACATTTTGAATATAACCATGTAGCCATCACTCAGATTAGATATAGAATATTTGCATCTCTCCAGAAGCTTCCCTAGTTGAACAGCTTCTTGAGATACACCTGAACTATTAGCTCACAGCTCTGAGCAGCTCAGCATTTATTTTTTTCTGAGACGTTTCCAAACTTAACTGGATTAGAAACATTCTCTCCAGCATCCACCGATGAAATAAAAACAGGCTGTGATGCGTGGGCCAGAAATAAGCGAAGGCTCAAATGGAAGACAACCAGATTTCAGTCTGTAACCTCCGGGAAGTAGGTCGGCAGGAAAATGAGCTGATCTGCTCTTAAACCTCCCATCAGCAGAGTCACCTCGTAAAATGCAAGTGCATACGGTGTTGTCTTAATACCTGTGGTCAGGCCTCTGAGGCCTGATTTGGTACTGTAACTACTAACTGCCCAAAGCAACTGAGGCCAAAAGGGCTTTGGGGAATCTTTAAGCTGGGCGGGGTAGATTCCCCCGGCCCCAAATCTGCTTCACCAACTGCTTTATTTCAAACTGCGGGCTGATTTCCATTTATCACACTTGGCCCTAATTACCCTGGAGCAGCCTTTCTTCCCCAGGCCTGGAGCAAGAATTTTAAGGGGCTCCTGACAAAGCAAGTCCCTGATACCAAACAATAGTGGAGGTTCCGGGGAAAAGACTGGGTGAGGAAATGTCCATCCCCACTCCTCTCCTTCCTGGAGACCCAGGTTCCAGGCTGGCTTGGGATCTCCCCAGGTAGGGACCCGAGTTCCTCCACTAAATAGATTTTCCTTTTGTTGTCACATTAATTTGCAACTCATTAATAGTGACAGAAGTGAGGTACTGCACCGAGGTCATTTGCATATTCATGAGTGACTTATTATTAAACAAATAAGATTTTCCTATCTTCGCGAGCACCCAAAGTAAGGCTGAACAGTACATTACACCGGCCCCAATGCTTTATTCTCTCTTTAATATGTTAATAGATGCAGTTGATTTCTTTAAGTAAATATGCATCTATAAAACAACACGTACTTTATAAAAAAGAAATCATTTAAATAATAATCCATTAGCAAAGTTGGCAACAATTTAAGAGGAACAACCCATTAATACCAACGCGTGAGAATCAATTTGCGAATTTTAACTCGGCTGGGTGGTGGGTTGCGGACGACCGAGGACTTGGGAGAATGTGTGCGCACTTAAAAATGTATTTTAATGAGTTTTTGGAGACAAGCACTGGAAGCCTTTGCGTCTTTCGGAGGCCAGCTCCCAGTCGGTCGCCTCCTGCCCCGGATCACCGTTTTTCTGGCATCCGCAGGACGGTGGAATTGTGAGCTGAAAGCAGGCCCAAGAGCCTGGTCTACCCGACAGCTTTCACTGTGCCCAGGGGCCCCCTATCAGCACCGGGTTAATAGGGTGGGGGCGGGGCGGGGCCTGGTTTCCGGGTGAGGCTCCCACACCGGGCTGGGACTGGTGGCCTCCACTCCGATCCACCCCGCTCCGGGACGGCTTTCGTCACAGCCGGTTTTGGCCTGCTGGGGTCAGGGCGGACTCTCCCCGCGGCGGCGCGGAGCTCGGGGCCAACCGCGCACCCTTATCTTGGCCGAGTCAGACACTCGCCGCGCGGAATCTGTTGACATTTACTATTGTTTGCAGGAGTCCAGAGCACGGGGCGGGGGCGGGCGGACCCGGGCGAGGAGAGGGAGGGCGGCGAGTGAAGGACCTGTGGTCGGCCCGAGTGTTTGTTTGTGTGAGCTCGAGAAGGGGGTTGGTGCGTCGTCTCCACGGAAAATAAAAGTGCCCCGCGGGCCCGGAAGCTTCCAAATCGACTCACTCGCCTAGGCCGAGGATTGAGATGGTGGTGGTGCGGGGCGCAGTAAAGAAGATAGGGAGGCCGGCGTTTGGGTCCGCGGGTGTAGGGTCGGCTCTAGCCTCCCGGCCCTCGGTGACCCGCAGGACACAAGTGCATTTGTGTCGAGCCGTGGCGGGGATTAAAGTGCCATACGGTCCGAGTGAGGGGGGCGAGGCGGGTGGAAAACAACTCCCCGCGCGCACAAAGCGCGCATTGTTCAGCCACCTCCATTATGCCGCGCTGCAGCCAAGAGCCCGTTTCGCAACTGCCCGCCCGGCGCGCGCGCGCACACACACAGACGCACACACACACAGAGGAATTCGCCCCGGCCGAGGCCGGGGGTGGGTGCGTTGCGAAGGGACTAGGAGAGGCCGGTGGGGCGGGGGTGGGCGGTGAGGGAGGCTCGCAGGCGTCTTTAAGTAAGGCTGCTATTCAGGGCTGGGCTTTTTCATGTCTTCTCTTCCTAATCTCCTCCCCGGCTCTTTTCCTTTTCTCCCGTTTCTCGGGCCTGCCCCGAGCGCACCCTGGAGCCTAGAGCTCCCCGGGAGAGGCTGCGACGGCGGGAGTGGGGGTTGGCGCGGGAGCGCTCCCAGCCGCTGTCACCCGCGGTTCCCAGCCCCAGGCGCGCAGCTCATGCCTGCTCTGCTGAGGACACGTGCTCGGGAGGAACAGGGGAAGCATCCCGCCTTCCAAGGAGAGGCTCCCGGAGCGTCCCCATTCTGGCCTCTCTAGGACTTCCCTGGTCTCGGAGCAGGCGGTGCGGAATCCTGCGCCGCGTTGCCGGCCCTCCCGCCGGTGTGTGCCAAGTGGGATAGTTCGGCCGCCCAATCTCACCACACCGGTACCCCGGCCCGGTCCTCCACTCTCTGATTTTCATGGCACTGGATAGGAATTTAAGGCTTGCCAGTCTCTTAGGATCCTACTTTGTTCTTCCCAGGAGTGGAGCGGGGGTGAGGTGGAGGGGGAGGGAAAGACCGAGGCAGCCTCTGGCCTCCCGCCGCGCCGTCCCTGGTGGGCAGGTGGGGAGCGTAGGAGCCGGAGCGCGGCAAGCCAGCGCGGTCTGGTTTCCTTTACGTTTACAAGCTATAAATAAACTTCCCCTTGGGCGGATGCGCGCTGCGTCCAAGGGCGGCTTCCCGCCGAATCGGGCGGGTGGTTTACGATCCGGGCCGGAGCTGGTCCTAGCGAGGCCTGACCCCAGGATGGGGCTGGCTCCAGGGGAGCTCAGAGGTCGCCCAGGAGTGGCCGAGTGACCCTCCATCCCCCGCTGGGTTGGGGCGCCTCTGCTGTGAGGCCCGAGGGTGGGGCTCGGAGATTTATGAGCCGTCACCCTACCCCGCCCCTCCCGTTTCACTTGTTTTCCTCGCCTCCTCCAGCTCAAACCCGGTTCCCAAGGCCTCGCCCCCGTCCCTGCCCAGCGACGATTTGGCAATTTCGAGCTACTGGAGCGCCAACAGCGGCCCCGGCGGGGCGCGTGTCTGCAGGGCGTGGGCAAAGCCCTCCGTGCTTTCACCTCGGTGCCCCCACCCCGACAGCGACCAGACTAGGCGGCCGGGGACAGCCTTGGCTGGAGAAGCGGGGAGGATGGGCTGGCTGCGAGACTCCGGAAACCATGGGCCTGCGGGGTGGATCACTGACCTTCAAGGTCACCAGACGTGGGGGAACCACCGGCCCACACCAGAACAGCGGCCACCGCTCCAGTGAGAACCCTGTTGGGTGCACAACTCCTCAAGGAAGCCCAGAGGCCACCACAAGTCCAACACTGCCCTCCATCAAAAGGACGCCGTTTCACTGGGCCTTAGCGCCCACACAGCGAGAGCTGGGGCCGATCCTCCTTGAGTCTCCAGCACGTGTGTGTGGGGGGAGGCTAGTGGGGTGACTGTGGCAGCAGCTACGTTCGTTTCCGTTGAGACTAGGGAGGCCGTGGAGGAGAGGCGGCCAGCCGAGTGGGCGAGAGCCTGGCTTGGGATCCGGGAGGAGGCGTCTTCCCGCCCGGAGGCTCCGTAGCGAGCTCCTCCAGCGTTCCCTTCCCTCCCACCCCGGCGCTGCGCAGCGCCGCAGCGCCACAGCGCCACAGTCTCGCTCCTTTGCCCTCTGTTTGTTTAACCCTCAACCCCTACGCGGCAGCCGCGGGATAGAGGGATTCCTGGCCACGCTAATCCTGGCGCTGCACCCCACTCTCTGGCCTCCCGGAGTGCCCCTACCCCTTCGAACCTGGAGGCCGAAGGTCTGAATTGGCGGGCGCCTCCACCACCTAAATAGGCCTGAGGGCCGTCAGGGGTCGACAGAAAGGGACCCCTGGCAAGATCCCCATTGTTCCCGGGAGCTGGCAAGCTGACTCACGCTCTGAGCGCCGAGCGCTGCGGAGTGTTTTCTCGGCAGCCTTTACCCGAGTGCTTTATTTAGACAGGCTTTATTTACAGTACACATGTTTTCGGCTCGTTATTCTGGAGGCGGGAGTGGAAACTGGGCAGAGCAGGAGTTCTCCCTGTGAGCCTCACGTTTGGAAGGGGCTGAATCTCGGCGCAGTGGAAGGATCCCCTCCCGCTTGCTATGTTCGCTTGTAAGATGATGTGGAAGAAAACAGTAAACGGGTGGGTGTGGAGGGCGCTGGGGGCGATACACAGGGGTCATCCGCTCCCACAGTGTGTGCTCTTCAAAATGCATGGCACCCCGAGAAAGGTGAGACTTCTGCATGCCCATTTTACAGACTTCAGGGAGAGTCAGTGATGCAGGTCATACAGACAACACACCAGCTTAGTGAGAAAAGCATCTTTAAAACTCCATTTCCTGGGTTTCTTCCTCACCAGTTTGTAGCTCCCAGGGTGACCTAGGTTCTGGTCTCTGTGGTTTTAGTGAAGGGCCTTGTCCTGACTCCTGAATGTAGGGTACAGGCCGGCCAGGCAGCTGGAAGGCCTCTGGTGGCCAGCCTGCAGTCAAGCCTGCTTTTTGGCAGCGGCTCAGTAAGTGGGGTGGTCCGGTTAGGGACTGCAGGAAATTGTCTGAGCTAGATTAAATATTTTACAAAACCTTCGGGGGGCCTACGGTTGACTTGAAGCTGGCAATGTTAAACCAAACACAAGTTAACGAGTTCTCTCTCCTGACTTTTTAGGTACAGTTCAGAGAAAACTCAAGGTAGTGCTCACTCTTTAGAGGAAGCAAGTTTAATGGCCTTTCCTCTCATTTTTCTCTATCTCGAGAAAATGCAGTTGTCCCCACTTCTGCTTGCAGAGCTCAGTAGCCTCTCTGGGGTTGGGGTGGCAGAAAAGCCTCTTCAGGATCCTTCTGGGTGGCAGCTGACTTGACCTCTGGTGGCCACTGAATTCTAAGTGCTTGGCCCATTTGCTTGCTTCTGACTCCTGTTTGAAGTGCAGTCTCACAGAGGTACTTCAGTCCTAGGAACTGCTTGGGACACAGCAGACACCAGGGCCTTTTCCGGCCTTTCCCTAGGGCAGCTCTTGGGGGGGGGGAGTTTCCTCTGCAGGAGTCAAGGCCTGACAATCATTGCCTGGCTTTCTCTCCTTCCCTTGAGTCTCTGGCTGCAAATTCTGAACTGCTTTCTGGGGTTTGTCTGTAGTGTTTCCCTTCCTGAATCCTCTTCCTTTCAGTCCCTGCCCCCTGGCCTGGGGGTGACTTCTCCCCTTCACGGATGCCCATCCCATCCCCATATCCCAGCTGCAGTGTAGGAACTCAGTGGGGCAGAAAAGAACTGTGGCCATTCGAGAGAGGGAGCTGGTTTGACCTTTGCAGGAAGGGAAGAGAAAGCCGATTCACAGCTCACAGTGCTGCAGGGAGACCCAGGGCTGCACAGGGAGCCGCAGGCGTTGCCACAACCCCAGCAGCACTGTAAGAGGAAACCAGCTCCGGGAGGCAGAGAGCTTCTGTGTGGTGTATGTATGTGCCTGGGTGAGATGCACAAACGCCTCGGCATGAGGAACTGCCTGTGGGGGCTGCAGTTGCTGCCAGTGTAGTGCAGTCAGGTGGGGGGCTCACAGAAGCTGGGGGCCAAGGTTGGGGCTGTTGTAAAGGATGGGGCCTCCTGAGAAGACAATTGTTGAAAGACACTGCTTTTAAGAGGCCCAGCCACCTAGAGACTGGCTTACCAGATCGGGTTGGGAGAAGGGAGGCTCCAGGCAGTTTAAGAAAGTACAGCTTAGGAAGGGAACAAGGGTAAAATTGCTAAAGGATGGGGAGCTTAGAGCCTGGGTGGGGTCTTAGAGTCTGCACCCAGTGTTAATAGTTGGGGTGGCATCTTTGAGACAGCACCTTCCCAGGGAAAAGAGCAGGCCCTTTACTACTGTTAAGTCCTCAAAGATCTCAGGCACAATGATCTCAGAGCCAGCAGTTCAGGCCCACCTATGGTTGTGTGTCTCCGGATGGGCATGTGGAAAGTGCAGCCCACGCTGGTCGCTTACTAGGCTCTGGGGGAGGGGTGGGTAGTAATGGGGTGTGCTGCTGTCATTTGGGGGTGAGGTTGGAAAGGTGCTGCCTGGGCCTCGCTGCTGGAAACCATTGTTAGCGTCTGCACCCAGCGCTTCTCCAGCCGGGCTAATTCTCCACGTGTCCAATTTTCGTGTCTGAAAAAAAGCAGCAGCAGCAGCAGCAGCAGCATCACAGAAACAAAACCATATGACAGGACTGGGCTGCAAACCTGGAAGAATCGAGGGGGGGAGGGGGCAGCTGGGAAGGGGGAGGGGAAATTATGTGTGTGGGGGTGCAGCGGCACACCACTCAAAGTTTCGGCTATTTTCTACCCGACCTCACCTCCTGGTGTGCTCATCTGATGCTGTTCCAACTCCCTCAAACGATTCCGCAGCCCCAGCGCCCGCGGGAGGGTGGAATTACAGTTGGGAGGCGAGGTGCTGCGGCGAGAAGCGAGGCGCAGAAGCACAGGCCTGCAGTGGCGAGACACCCGGCCGGCTCCCACCAGTGGTCGGTCCCCTGCGGCTCTGCCCCCTTCCGGGTCCAAAGCGGGAAGATCGGTCGCCGCACACCCTCTGCTGGCTGCCGCGGGGGGGGGGGGGGGGGGGGACGGGGAGAAAGGAGACAAGGACTTCTCCTGCCTTCCTTTCTGGGGCGTGATGCCCCCCACCCCCGCCCCCTTCTTGAGAGCCATTTCCTTAAAACTAGCCTAAGGACCAAACATTGAGCTACAGGTTCTGCATTTTCCCACCCGCTGTGCCCTTTCTGCGTTCTCTAAACCCGCGAGAGGGCTTTAGGTCGGACCTCTCCTCCTAGCGTTTTCCCCCAACCTCCCTCCACCCCCCGGCTTCCGCCTGTGCTCGAGCGGGTGGCAGTCACTTCTGCGTCTCTGGAGGTCGACGGCCTGGAGCTTTGTTCTCCCGGGGCTTCCTCCTCCCCCTTCTAAGTCATCCCCGTCCCTACATTTTATCTGCCCCCCTTCCGTTCCGCGCATACAGACAACTCCGGTTCATAATCTCATTAGCATAGGCTTGGGTCTGGGTGACCGCCAGGCTCCCCGCGCGCCCCCGGCGCCGCGCACGGCTTCGCAGCTAGCTGGAGCTTCCAGCAGGGTTGAGCCTTGGTTGTAGGGCGGGAGGCCGCTGGGGACAGTGTTTGCTTTGAGCAAGATTGCGACTGGTCGAGAAGAGGAGGCCGCCGGGGGCAGTCGGAGTCGCGGGAGGAAGGCCCCTCCCAGCGCCCAGTTGCCGTGGTCCCCGGAGCAGATGGCAACTTTGTCTCCTGGTGTGCGCGCAGCGACTTTCAACACATTCAAAAGACTGCGCTCAGCCTGTCGGGGAAGCCTCGCTGACATTCAGAACCGATTAAAGACCCGAGACGGTGCCAGGCGCAGTGGAGAGTTATGAATTAATCATGGGGGTTACCGATATCTGAGGCTCCCCAGGGCAGCCCCTTTATTATTAAGCAGCCCCCACTGCCCACTCCTGACCCCTCTCCCGCCACAAAGGGGTAGGCTCGGCATATTTTGCACTGCCCCAATTAACAGCCACCGGGTAATGTGAAAAGTACTTGCCCTGCCACCCTCGGTGCGGGATCAGGCCGCGCCGCTGGGCCTGCCAGACTCGCGTCGGGCGGAAGGCTGAGCCTCTGGAACAGGCCCCGGGTGAGCGCCGCTCCGGCTCGGGGCTGGGGTGGAGTGAAGTGCGTTCTCAGGCTCCGTGCCCTAGGCCCGGCTCCCTTCACCTCCGCATCAGAGGAGCCCCCGGTTCATGGGCGACGCCGGGGGACACCCACCGCCCGGCACATGTCCTGGGGCCCGGGAGCATCGGCATGGCTTTGGCTATGTTCCAGGCATGGAAAAGTGAGGTTTGTGTGTGCCGTGAAACCCCGCAGTCCCTAGGAGGCCCAGTGGCTGGAACCTTCATGTCACAAGCAACCCAGAGCCCCCCTAAATAACCGGTACCCCTGGGAACCCAAGCGCGCATCTCGACCTCCGAACCTCCTGTCGGCATATTGTTAAATCACGCACACCCTTCTAATCTTCCCTATTTATTTTCTGGGCCTGCCTGGCCACAGATTTCTGCAAGACAGAGCAGTCTTCGGGTTCCTCCTGCTTCCAGAGGGGCCATAAAAAACAGATGGTCTCATTAGGAACAATTTATGCATATATATTTCGAAGAGTTCAGCAGAGCCGGGGTAGGTTTGCAGCCCCTGCGTCAGGCAGGAGCAAAATATCACCACTTGCAAATGTTTCCAGTTTGCAAAATAATGGCCTATCCAAAGTAGCTAAGCAACGAATTACTCAGACACTAGAAGGTTAGATGCCAATATTATCACATTCCTCGTGTTCCTTAAACTGTCCTCCTCCGCGGTCATTGGATTTCGGAGGAAGGCTCGCGGGCCTCGCACCCCTACGCCTGCGGCTTCCTTTCAATGACTACTTCCAATCTCCAAGTCAAATCACTTATTAATTATAGAGGCAACTCGAGCAAACCCAATTACCCGCAGGCAGCCCTTCCCAGATGGGAAGTCTGTCTCGCCGCTCCCATGGTGGCCCAATTTCTAGGGAGCTTTTTTTTTTCTTTTTGTCAGTGGTCCTCAAGCGGTCCTGAGTGTTTCCTCTCCCTGATTCCTCTTCCTAGAGAAAACTCCATTTTCTAATCCAGTTCCCGTTCCTTCCTCCAAGGAGACATCCCCGCCCCTTAGGAGGCGCTGCCTTCAGGCTAAATTTACCGCCGCGCCAGGTTTCAGCTTTAGGCATTGCAGACCTGGAGGAGGAATGGCGGAAGCCCGAGACAGAGCCCTATTCATTTGCAAAAGCGGAAGGCTGAGCGAGTGATTCGCTCGCTAGGCTGTCCCTCGACTCTTCTTTCCTCCCTTTAGGCCTAGCTGGTGGCTTGGGCTCACCTCGATTTGTGAGATGTGGCCCTGACCTCCCCGGGAGCTGCTCGGAAAAAGGACACCTCACTTTCAACGTCGCTACAGTTCTGGCCATATGGTAATAGTGATGCTAACCGTCAGGACTTGGTGCCAAGCAGTTTATATGCTTTTATATGGGCCTCATTTCTCCCATTCGGAAGATAAGAAAACAGGTTAAGATATTTGGCTCAAATCATGCAGTTACTTGGAAATAAAGTCCTTAACCCCAAACCTGAATTTTCATCCACAGCTTCAAAGACAACTTCCGGGACAGGATAAACCGTAGGGGGCTGGAGGGGAGCGGTTTGCGTGCAGCAGAGGCCTCCTGGTAGCGCAAAGGCCTCGCAGGTTTCAGGGAAGTGATCTAGGCGTCGAGTTGGCAATTGGAAAGCACTCCGGCTGGACGCGGGAGAGACCTTAGAAACAGAGGCACTCCTGGAATTTGGGGTGCTGGGGTGATTGCTTTGGCTAGGGGCAGTGTCGAGGGGCAACGCGCAGCTGTGGGGGTCTTGCAGAGCGTGGAGAAGGTTCCTGTCTTTAAACCTTGGGACCATGACAGCTGCATCCAGGGCTGTGGCGCTCGTGGGACGCGTTGCAGGGGGCGGAGGGCTAGCCTAGGCGACCTGGGGTGAAGGGGATACGCGCACTTTGAGAGAAGCCCCGGGAGGTCCCCAGAGGCAGTTGGCCTCGGCCGCGATTCCCGAGCGCGCTTGCTAAGATGCAGCCAGCAGTTACGCGGAGGAGAGGCGCGGGGGAGGAGAGAGGAGCGGGGAGAGCGACGCGCGGGCGAGTTGGTAACCGTCTGCAGCGAAGAGCAGCGAAGAGTGTAATTGCCCCGGTGACCGCGGGCGGCGAGGGCGTGGCATGCGCCCCGCCTCCTCCCTCCTACTCCGCCGCCGGTGCGGAGCTGGTTTTGGCTGGGAAGGTGTGGAGCACCTCGAGGGCCTGGCCAGCTGAGCGCAGGGTGAGGCCAGTCCGAACCCTCGCCACCTGGGGCCTTCCCGCTGCGTGCTGACCACTTCCTTTGGCTCCCAGGCTCTTTCAGACACCAGCCTCTCCTCTTCCTCTGGGTGCGCCCTGGCCGTGGCCTGGGGCAGTCAGCTGCACCCGTGTGACGTTCTTCCCTGGCGAGCAGCCAGCCTCGGGTGGCGGGTGGCCTATGAGTCCCTGCACTCCACCCTAGGCCCGGGCGGGCCCTGAAGACCGTGAGCTTCGGGTTGTCCTGGGCCACCCCAGCTCGGCAAGGGTCCCCGGGTAAAAAGGGAGATGGGACCTTGGGCGGTCCCTGCGTCCCCCCCCATCTCCCCGCGCTGTCGGCGGGTGTGCTTCGTCCTTTGGTGGGTTCCTGGCCCCATGCCAAGCAGAGGGGGCCGGATCCGAGGTTGGAAATGGGGCACGGGCCGGCCAGGGATTCCGAGTTTGTAACCCATGTAGTTTCTGGCTTTCACGGCTCGTTTGAAATCCTCCCACAGGAAGATGTCTGCCAAGGAGGCCTGAGTGTCTCGGAGCCCCGCGCGGCCACCGCACGTGTGAGTGTGCGGGGTGTGTGTGTGTGTGCGCGCGCGCGCGCGCGCGCGCGCGACCCAGGAGAGGAAGGAGGGAGCCGGGCCCGCACTCCGTCCGAGGCGGTGCTGTGAGCGTGGCGAGCTGCACAGGGCCTGGCTCCCAGGCTCACCCACGCCCTGGTCTCAGCCCCGCGGGCGCCCTGGTGCCCCTCTCGCGCCTTCCTCTCTGCCCCCGAGGCAGGAACTGTTAACCCAGGCAGGTGACTGCGCCCCGGCTCCCGTCGTGCGTTGGTCTTTATACCTCGTGAGTTCAACACTAATGAGTTATGGGTTGGCCCACGAAAACATAATGTGTAAATTAGGAATTTAATGATGTGTAAGATTAAAAGCTGCGCAGGGTTGCATTTATTTAAGGCTGCCATCTTGTGTTCGCAGAGAAATTACTTGAACGACATTGACCCCCCCTTGCCCGGAGGACTGGAAATGGCGATTGGGCGGGGTGGGGGGTGGGGCCTGGGGCCTCTGGGCGGTGGGACTTGAGGCCTGATGCAGTCTGTGGCGGCTAAGGGCCAACTCCATGTGGGTGCATTTACAGGAAGCCTGCAGAGGGATTGATTAAGCCCCCTCCCCCTTTCCAGGGCCTGAATTGGCAAGGCCCACAGGGCTTGCCGATTTCTGGGAAACTTACTGCTCCCTCTTGTCCTGGTGTACTCCTGAATTGTAGGGGTTGTTTTCAGAATTCCATGGCACCTGTTTTCTTTTGAAAACGTTAATTTATAGCCCTGGCCCAGTTGTTCAGTTGGAGGGTCGTCCCATACACCAAAAGGTTGTGGGTTCGATTCCGGGTCAGAGCACATACTTAGGTTTCAGGTTCTATTTCTGGTCTGGGCCCATAGGGGAGGCAACCAATCGATGTTTCTCTTTCACATTGATATTTTTTGCGCGTTCTCTCTAAAATCAATAAACATATCCTCGGGGGAGGCTTTTTTTTTTTAAAGTAATTTATATTACCCATTTCTCTTCATTTGCCTAAGCTTCAGGTGTTGGCTCTGTCCTCATTGACATAAGACCCATCCTGTGAAGCAGTCAGGGTCTCCTAGGCCCAAGTAGGCCTGGACTCCACATCCTGAACCCTCGGGTTTACACAGATTCAGCTCACTTTTTGTGGGATTGTTTCCCCTTTTCCTTTTTGCAAATTCTAGGGGAAATTGAAAGCAGAGACTCCCTACATTTATGCTCTGACATTGGGGCTCTCTGCTCTGTTGTCAGCATGTCTGGGTACACGCCAGCAGTCACCTCAGTATTGCTGGTCCCTGCTGATGTCTGCAGACCTGAGGAGATTTGTCTCCTGCAATTTCCTTTTTCCAGCAAAAGCCCTGATGATGTATGTGGTTTGAGGATCTTTCTCAGGTGCACCTCAGACCCAGGGTGGGACATGTGATGCCGTCTTGGGAGGCTGTGCAGAATGGCCACCAGGTCCAACCTTCCATCTGGTTTTGCTGCCAGGGATACTGGCATGTGGAAGGCCTCTCATAGCTGCCAGATGTGAGGCCTCTTGGACATTATCTGCCTAGCCTTGTGGCAGCTGAGAAAGGAGCAAGGCATGGCTGGGTCCTCCTGGGTCCACCTTTCTACCTGGAGGAGATGACCTGGTGCAGCTGGAGCTGTAGTGCTTCAGGGGACGTGGGAGGAATAATAGCAGATGAAGAAAGGATTGGTTCATGAACTTTTTTATTTAAAGACTAAGGGCTTGTCTTGGTAAATTATAGAGTACCAGGGCCCCGGGGGACATCAGGATGTTTCCAGAGTGTGGTATCTAGGCCTTGAAAGAGTTAATGGGAGAAATGTTGTTCCTGGTTTGTTTGCTCAGGCCTCACACTTTATCTAACCAGTCCCTGAAAGGGTATAACTTTAGAAGTTTCTTTCTCTCTCCCACTTGGCTGGGAGTTTCAGAAAACCCTTGCGTAAGTAATCATGATAATCCTTTCGAATTCCTTAGGGTCTGAGGCCATTTGGTGTTCCCACTTGAGTCCTGTAAAAAAAAGATAAGGAGAGAAGAAGGCAGCCTATCATAAAGAGCATTGCAACATATCCCTCTGAAAACTTTCCTCCCTGACCTGGCTATATTGCCCAGATAAACTTACTAAGTGTGTCCCCAAGTTTCTGAGAAATGGTACCGCTGGGCCTGGGTGTTGACAGGGAAGAGAAAGATCAAAGGGAAGCCAGGTGAGGGGGCCATATTTTCCCTTTTGGTAAAAACATGAAGGAGACAGCTGCCCTCCTTGGGAAGCTGAGGGGGAAGTATATCTTACTGTAGGGAGCAGGTCAGAGTGGTAGGCCTTTGAGGTTCTGCTGATAAGACACCTGGCTATTGGAATTGGAAAGAAGGTGAGTGGTTTCTTGGAACTCCTTCAGACAACTTTTTTTTTATTGGTGTCAGTTTCATGATTTCCCTATGGGGTCCTTCAGCCCTGGACCTCCCCTCTGCTGCCCAAATCAGCCTGTCATGGAAAAGTGCCCTGCTTCCACCTCTGTCCCTAGCCGCATTGTCCCTGACATGGGACTGAGGGCCACAAACATCCTAGCCCTTTATGCAGCCTGGCCTCCTTCAGTCTAAGAGGATTTTTTCCCCCAAAGAAATTCTTCATTGAGCTACCACAGTAGGCTGGCCAGACCCATTCCCATTTCTAGTGATGTTCTGCAGGGTTCATTTAGTCCTTTATACACCAGTGCCAGAGAGTCTGCCAGAGGAAGTGAAAGAATGCTGGACTGAATTTTTGTAAGTGTTTTCTCGTTCTGTTCTGTAGCTGATCTAGCCCTACATGCTTAGGCAGGCCTCCTCCCCTCTCTGCACCCTGGTGTGGGGGGAGATGGCTTCAAAGGGCCTTTTCAGCTCAGACATTCCGGCAGTTTCTTTAACAAGGCTGGAAGAAGCTAGGGTTCTAAATCCTTAAAACTGGATATAGGGAAAGGTCAATTTTTTGATTGATTGGGATGGTATTGGTATTTATAGTTTTTTTTGGCAGCTTGTCAGAACAATACAGTAAACAGTTTTGGCTTTGCCAACCCAACGTTTGCTCCCTCTTCTAGATTCAGAACCCATACTTTGTTTGGGGGAACTAGTCCTCTCTGACAGTCTGTGTGCTTTGTGGGAGGGAACTGACTTCATCTCCTGGCTGCAGGAGTGGGATGAATGGAACATTTCAACCTACCCCACTGCCCCACTTTGGCCACGGGGGTTGCTTCAGAGGTGGGTATGTGACCAAAGTGAGTCCCAGAGAGACAATTTCAAAACTTTTCCACTATTTCTAGTGGAAAAAAGAATCGTGCTTTCTACTGGGGTTACCAAAAAAGATAAGCTATAAGCCTGGGCTGGCTGGCCGACTGAGAATGGAGCCAACAAAACAGAGCAGAGCCAGGTGACAGAGTCTCCATTGTTTGAACTCCTGGATCCCACTGAACCTGAAGCTAGCACTGCCCCAGGATATATCAATTATGTGTGCCAATAAATTCCCTTTCTTTGCTCAAATCATTTTGACCTGGGTTTTCTGTCACTTGTAGTTGAGAGAGTCTTGATTTATCAACAGAGAGGTCACTACCCCCAGACAGGTTGAGAGAAGTTAAAACTAGGAGGTATGGAACCAGGATGGGAACCCAGATGTGTCCTACCACGGTGCTTGGCCCAAGGAGCTTTGTCATCATCCTAGTTTTCTTTTTCTGTTCTCTTTACATCTTTCCAAAGGACCCACCCAGAAGTGACCCTAGTGTGCTGGGGCATCTTCATCCTGGCTGGTGCCAGGGGAGAATGTTTGCTTATATTTCTGGTGAAGCCTGTCCAGGATTTCACGCTTTGCTCTCAAACCCTCTCTAAGCTGTCCTCCCAAGATTAACTTCTTTTCTTTTGGTTTTCTGTTTTACTTTCTTGCCCTCATTCCAAGGACATTTTCTTGACTCCCATCTGTTCCCTTAATCTGATTTTCTGTATTCTACTTTAAAGATACTTCCCAGGCCTGGGTCTGGAAATAGTGCTTAGCAGACAGTGGTAAGTACCTGGTAATTGTTAGTTTGTTGTTGCATGAAGTACATTGCTTCCTTCCCCTTGTCTACCAGACATTGATACTTTGTCTCCTTTACTTTGAGCAGTTCTTAGCCCCAAGTCTTTCATAAGCCTTATCAATATTTGAGAAAGAGGTGGCCACCTTCCCTGGCTCTGGCCTAGGTAGACGTGTGTGGCCCTCTCTCCTCCCTACCCCACATAGCCAGCCTTGTCACAGTGTAAAATGCCAAGAGCCCTGGACCAGGAGATAAGAGACCTGGTGTCAGGCAAACACTCTAGTTAGTCTCACACCCTTTCAAACTTCTTTCACTTTCTCATTCTCTACCATGGAGCCTAGACAGTGAAAAATTCTCTTAATTGCCAGGCTTCTTTAGAACTAGCAATGGCCATATGACTCTCAAATAGGACAAAATCTTGAATGGAGAAGACTTTTAATCCTTCTGTCTTCTTCCTGCCTAGAACACAGATGCTGTGCCTGGAGGTGCAGCACCCATCTTGGTACCATGAGGATGAAACTCACATGTAGTGAATAGCAGAGGAAGAAGATAGAAAGGGTCTGGGTCCCTGATAACTTGAACAGATGCATAAGCCGTGGATTCTGTATGTTCCTCTGGATTTCTGGGTATAAGGGAAAAACAAACCTCTTGCTCAAGCCACTGTCAGGATTTCTGTTACTTGTAGCATTGTTAATTGATATAGCTGGGCTGTGTTCCAGCTCTGCTTCAACTTACTGTGTGCTCCTGGGAAAGTGACTTCGCCTCTCTGGGCCTCCTGTTTCCTTATTTGGAGAATGAATATTCGTGAATACATGCTTTTGAAGATTTTTATAACATACTGATATTATAAATGTAGCTTTGTACGTTTTTCTGTTGTCTTTACCCCTGTGTAGGCCTTATTATTTCAGATTGCCACCCAGTCTCCTGACTTCCAGGCCAAGAGGTGAATATACTGCTCTGATAACTAAGATCCTGTATAGCTGTCTCTAAAACAAAGAACTGATCAGCTCAATAGAAAAGATTCTAGAAAGATTTAAAACACTAGCACAACTTATTTCATGACAAACCAAAAAAGCCAAATTATAACTAAGGGAATGATTATTTAATAAAAGCCTTTAGTATAATTTATTGGTATAGAGAAGAACTCATTTTGATTTGTATCTCACACCACACCTTACCAAAAAAGAAATTCTGCGTGGGTTAGAGTTAAATATAGAAACAAAGGAAAAATATAAACAACAACAACAAAAACTAGAAGTAAATAGAAGCATATTTATAACATCTACATGAGGGTAAGATGGACTTCATAGAAAATGACCAGGACAAAATGCTATGTTTTGACATAAGAACTCAGACAACCTTCACACAGTGAAAGTGTGGGTATATTTTTTGGTTCTGTATTCTTTCCAACATTGATATATGTGTCTGCCCTTCCATCTGGACCACATTGTCTTGATTACTGTCCCTATATAATAAGCCTCCATATCAGGTAGAATGACAATCCTGTCTTTTGACCTTGAAAGCGTCTGTGAGTTGATTGAGTTTACTGTTCCCTCTAACTGGTCTGTTCTGTTCTGGGCACTGTCCCTCACACCTTCTATGAGCACATTTAAACTCATGGTTGCCTGCCTGGGCAGTTGACCCCCAGCCTGCATATCAGACCAACTGTTCCATTAAGATTGATTCCATTTTCTTCCTTTTTTGTGAAACACTTCTTGGTTCCCACTGCTCTTCACTCCAGTCCTCAAAGTGATTGTTCTTTCCCTCTTGAATTCCCTGAACTCTGTCTGTATCATTCACTGGGGCTTTAAAATGTTAACCTTTTTATGTTTGTGCCTTCCCAAGTATACCTGTGTCTTCTTGATTACATGTTCCATGTGCCTGACATGCAGTGTCTGGTATTCAGTAGGTAGTTTGCAAATGATTCATCATTGGAGAAAAAGAATAAAGCAAACTCCATTGCTAATTCAGGATATCATATGTGTGTGGAATCACGGGTGGCCAAAAATACACCTGCAATAGTTTGAATAGTTGGAAGCTGACTTGCAAGAAGGTCTCTGTCACCATATTGGTGGGAAGCCAAGTCTTCTGTAGAAATGAGTTGATAAAACCCCTCTATTGAAACATAACCTGGAGTGGATGTAATAACTATCGCTGTAACCCAGCTGCATAACAAACGACCCCAAATCCCAGTGGCTTACCACAAACACTTATTTCTCACCCACAGCTAGTTGTGGCTTCTCTGCTCCAGGCTAGAGGTTGAATTTAGGTCAGTTCCACGCATCTCTCATTCCAGTGTCCCAGGTTGAAGCAGCCGCAGCTGCCCAGAGGCATGTTCTCAGGGCAGTGGCAGGAGAGTGGGAGGCCAGGCAAAACCAAGCGAGCACATTTAAAACCTCTGTGTCATGTTTGCTTATATTCCATGGAGCAAAGGGAGTCACATGGCTAAAGCCAATATCAGTGGGGCTGGGATATACTCCACAGAGGGGCTGGAGTGAGAAGCTGAAGAGGGGGGAATGACTATTTGCTGAGCAATGATACAGTCTACCTCAGTGCAAACAGTGCATAAGCAGAGACTGAGGGCCCAGCTACAAAGGCCTGAAGCCAGAGGAGTGGAGCTGACCTGCTTGGGACCACCCCAGAAGATCTAGAAGTAATCAGTGCTAGGTGGGGGCTAGTCTCAGTGAGGAACAGCTGGAAACTGATATCACAGCCTGCTGTGTGTCCTTTATGGCTTGCATAGTAAAACTTCACACTGCTCTGAAAAAAATCCAATCTTTGGCAGAAGTGGAGGATGCATCCAGGTGCAGGTAAGGACACTGACTCTGCTGTGGATATTGCAAATCAATTTTTCCCCTTCAGTGATTTCTCCATCTCTCATTCCATTGTTCATCCTTAGTGGGGAAGAATTTTGATTCCCATTTTCTTACTATGAAATATTGGACTGTGGGAAGGCATAACCTCTTAAAAGAAATCACAATTAAGCTCTGGAGTATGGAATCTTTTCCCTCACATGTCTACAGTTTGAGTCCTTGGCAAGCCAGAAGAGAGAGAAGCGAGGAAGCTTCTCTAGGTTAGAGGGAATAGCTGAGGTTTTGCTGGAATGTTTCCAGATTTTCCTCATTGCTTCTCATGGGAACAGATTCTAGGGGGGAGCAAGTGTGTTCCTATATCTCAGAGTCATTATGGTGCAAGGAAAAGAGACTAGCCCCTCTGGCAGCTGATGAAGACATTCCCACATCCCCTTTGCTTTTGTTCATGCCTTTGTTCCAGGCCTGCTTCTGAAGGTGGCTGCTGGAGCCTGTGCTTACCAGCCAATGAGAACTGATGACATGCATTTCTCCCAGTATCTGCAGCCAGTGATGTCAAGTTGGTAGACTGAAATAGGCCATGGTGGGAGGATTTACACCACAGAAATTGGCAAATGCTACAAGCAGGTATTTTTTACCCCGCTGGAGAGTCAGTTGTTAAACACCAGTTCATCACTGCTGCTGAGGGACAAGTTCGTGCCATTGAAAGAAGATTCATCATAGAAGAGTCTTTCTTGAGGTTTCAGAAGTCTGCTGTCCTTGCAAAGGCAAAATGAGAGTTTGTGAGATAGGGGTGGATGGATATAGGAGAACCAAGGGTGTGTGTGTAGGTGTGTGAAGGAATTGTACTATGCCATGTTTGTGCTGCTCTTAATAGAGAAAAGGAACCTTCAAACATTTTATTTTTAAATCCAGCAAGTCCTACGTGAGGCTGATTGGCTGCTTCTCGGATAGAGGAAGCCCTGTGACAGAGAGGATGGGAGAAAGTGGCCGAATCTTCAGGGGCCACCTGTATCTATCCTTTTCTATTGAGCACATGCTTGTCATCCATCACCTGAAAAGGTTATAAATCTACCCAGTGTTGAAA
The DNA here is from genome assembly GCF_022682495.2 of Desmodus rotundus. NCBI lineage: Eukaryota > Metazoa > Chordata > Mammalia > Chiroptera > Phyllostomidae > Desmodus > Desmodus rotundus. The sequence continues at coordinate 74,081,381 of NC_071400.1, forward strand.
AGACCCAGAATGAATTGAATGGAATTAAATGTGTGCCACGTGAGAGGGCTCTCCTGGCTGACTCCTCTGCATCTCTCCTCAGATGTTTAAGGCTTTGCCAACACACAATGAGAAACATTTACTGAATGAATGAATGTATGAGTGAATGCATGAATGAGTCAGTGAGTCAGTGAAAGTGGAAGTAGTTTTGTGTGCCTCTGTTCTTTTCCCTCTGTATTTTCATTCAGCAAATGTTTTTTGAGCACCCACCTTGTGCAAGGCACTGAGCCCCCATGACTCCCTGGCCCTGTCAAGGGTGGCCCTGCCCGGTTGTGGCTTGTGGCCTCAGCTACATGATCCAGGATCCAGGATCTGAGGGCAGGCTCTGGGTTGTCTGCCCACACAAAGCCCATCATTAATTCCTGCTGGTGCTGCCGCCGCCCCTGTCGAGCCTTTGGCATGATGTTGGCAGTCTCATAAGGAGAAACGAATAATTTTGTCTTCTGTCACGTAGCAAAATAAAAAGCTTTTGGCAAGCACGAAGCCTGGGAGGCCTTTACTGCCACACGTATAATTAGAACTTTGGGCTAAACCCATCCCCAAGGAGCAAAACATTACATTTTAAGGCACATGCTTTTTGATTTATTTATTTATTTTAAAAATGTATTCAAAAAAGCAGTTCCCTTCCTTTCCTCTGATGACATCACAGCTGAACACAGGACATAGTTCTTCGCCACTTTAAAGGGGGAACATTCTGCGTGCTGTATTTTACTTCAAACCCTTATGAACCATGACTAGAGCATTCTAGACCTGCACTCGGAGCCCATGATAGGCATTTTTCTTCAGGTGCAAGGATCATTACAAGGAATGCATTCTTAAACCAGGCCTGCTCCCAGCACACCATTTCCACATATGGATATTAATTTATGTGATCACTTGAATACAAACGCTCAGCTGTCTCCATAAGTTATAGAAGCAATCATCCCAGGGAGCATCGGTGACACCGAGAGTCAATTCTTGTGTAATAATTTCATATTCGAGCCAGGGATGCCAAATCACCGCCCCTTTGGATAAAATGTGAACCTGTGGAAACACTCCCCTCCCCTTTTTTATTATTGTGCATTTTATTTCTCCATAAAATACATTTATGCCCTGGAAAAACAAACCAACCCAGGGGGCTAGTCTGACAGTGTGATGCAAGGGGTGCCTTGTTGGTGTTGCCCGAAGCTTCTGACTCAGCCACAAGCAGGCACCACATGGGGGTGCATGTCTGGGGATTGCTGAGAAAGCCCTCTGGGGCTGAACCTTGAGGGGCAAGGCATTGGAAGGTCTCCAAGCCTTGGAATGGCAAGACGTCATCTGGCTCTAGTTCCCATCTTCGTGGGAAGCCTCTATTCCTTTCTTATATATGTACATATATATGTACATACAAACACATACTGTATATGTGTATATATACACATATACGCATATGTATATATACACGCAGATTTATTGAGATGTAATTCACATGCCATACAATTCAGTGGTTTTTAGTACATTCACAGAGAAATGTAACCATTCCCACTTTATACTATCCCCAAAAGAGACCCCATGCCCATTAGCTGTCACTCCCTATTTCCCTCCAACCACCCCCCAGGCTTAGGCAACCACTAATCTACTTTCTGTTTCTATAAATTTGTCTGTTGTGGACATTTGATATAAATGGAACCATGTAATATGTGGCCTTTTGTGTCTAGCTTCCTTCACTCAGCATAACGTTTCCAAGGTTCATTCCAAGGTTGTAGCGTGTGTCAGTGCTCATTTCTTTTTGCTGCCAAATAATATTCCACTGTATGGATACAACACATTTGTTTATCTACTCATCTGTTGGTGGACATTTGGGTTGTATCAGCCTTTTGGCTACTGTGAATTATGCTGCTGTGACCATTCGTGGACATATGCTTTTATTTTTCTTGCCTATATACTTAGAAGTGGAGTTGCTGGTTCATATGATAACCCTGTTTCCTCTATGTTTAACTTAATTGAGAAGCTGCCACACTGTTTTCCACGGTGGTTGCACCATTTCATATCCCAATAGCAGTGGGTTCCAATTCCTTTTTTGTTTTTGGTTTTGATTTTATAATCTGTAGTAAAATACACGTAACATAAAATTGACCATTTTAACCATTAAAATTTTTTTTATCGTGGTTCAATTACACTTGTCCTCATTCTTCCATTTTAATCATTTTTAATCATATAATTCAGTGGCACTAAGTATACGAACAATGTTGCATAACCATCACCACTATTTATTTCCAGTCATTTTTTACATTCCCAGGCAGAAACTCTGTCCCTATTAAACACTAACTCCTTATTTCCCTCTCCATCCAGCCCCTGGTAACCTTTATTCCACTTTCTGTCTCTATGAATTTCCCTGTTGTAGGGATCTAATTCCTTTTATGGTTTTTCTAATACGGTTTGTCTGGATTCTGCTTAAATACCTCCAGTGACAGAGTTCACTCCTTTGCAGGCATCTTATTCCAGTATCAAAAACATGTATTGACAAGTCTTTTTTAACTTTTGCCCCAATCAGCTCCCATCGGGCTTATCTACTGACTTTTGGATAGAAGACATCTCTGACAAGTTGACTTCCCCATCCACAAATAAACTATAAAACTTCATGCCTTTTTCAAACAAAACCTAGGGCCCGTAGGATCTAGCTCTGGAGAGACAATCTCTCAGTGGCATGAGAAGTGACCAGCTCTGACCTTGTGACTCCCAGAGTCCCCTTCCCTTGGAAGGCCGTCATCTGAGGTCCACTGATACCATCACACTAGCCCCCATGTTGTCCCCTCTCCATTTTACCCTTGGGTTCCCTTCATGGACATACTTGACTCCTCTTGGCTCCGCTGAGACCTCTAAAAATTAAAGTGAAGTTGACACAATACACAAAACCTAAAGCAGCCTGACTTCCAGAGTGCAGGGTCACCCACAGCCTCACGGAGCCTCCTTTTCTACTACAGTCCTAAGCCACAAGGATTGGGACAGTTTGCTGGCTCCTTCCTTCTGCCATCTCTAGTCTTTCTTTCTGAAAATCCTGTTATTTCTCATATGTTGGACCTCCTGGACTGATTCTCCAAGTCTCTTTTCTCATGTTTTCTCTTTTGTTATGCTGCATGTTCTGGAAGAGTCTCTTGATTTTTTTCTTTCAGGCCTTCAATCGATTTCTTTGACTCTGTTCCCATATTTTTAATTTCCAAGTGCTCTTATTTCCTCTAATTGTTAGTACCACCTTCTTGCTTTATGGATGTAATAGCTTCTTACATCTCTCCGAGGGAACCATGTAAAGTGTCCTCCTCCTCCTCACCCTGCTTCTTTTTAAAGTTCTCCTCTGTTTACTAAATTATCTGTTTCCTCCAGGATCAATTTTCCTGCTATTCTTTGTCTTTCTCGTGGGTGTTGCAGGCGTTCTTTAGATGAACAACTACAGAGTGCATCTTTTGCCATGTAGCCTGGGAATGTGGGCCATAAGCACTGTGTGTATGGCTGTGGATTGGTGGTGGGTGAGCTCCACTTAAGGGGAGCAGGTGGGAAGTTGGGATCTCCCAAATGATGGGTCATGGGGGGCTTTCTTCCAAGCCACTAATATACACACAAGCTGCTCCAGTTCTCAGAAATGTGTTTCATTTCTTCGGAAATGGGTCTTCACCACTTTTGTGGTGGTTGTTGGCAAGTTCACACAGTAACTCCAGTGTCAACTCTAAGAAACCAAGAAGCTTGCTCCTGGCCCTCCTACCCCCAGCCTGGTGGAGATGGTGGAGAGGGACCAGCAGGTTGGCTTCAGACTCACTCAATCCCGTTTCCAGCCGCAGGCATTTCCTGCTCCCGCTCCACTCCCGACCTCAGGGACTGCTACCCGCCCTCCGCCCTCTGGCCCCCACCCCCCAGCCTGGAATCTCTTTCTCCCACCTCCCCTCCAGGGAAGATTCCAGCTGCGGCTCACTCTGCTCTGCGTCACCTGTCACCACCCTTCCTTCTGCTCTCTGTCTTCCAGAAATGTGTTGAAATCCCTCATCTGCTCACACCCGCCCCACTCTTTCCTTATTGTGGGTTTATACCTTTTTTGTTTCTTCTCGATCATATTAAAGGGAGCTTGGGAGGAAGGGGAGATAAGTACGTGTGCTCTGAGTATGTAAAACAGATAATCTACATGCATTCTGCACAGTATCTGCTTAACAAATGTCAGCTCCTTTTAAAATTATCACCTGCCGTTGTCATGTCTTGGGGTGTGTGGAGAGAGGTGTGGGGGGCAGGGGACAGTGGATTTTCTCAGGGCAAGGAGATTGGGAAGTAGGCTGTGGTCTCTTTCAGTGAGTCTTCTGAGTCTTCTAGCCATAGTTTTTCCTCTTAAAAATTTATTATTTAAAATTGGTTTTTAATTGCATTAATAATAAATGAATATATCCCTTTGTAAAATACCCTAAAACCTTGAAACAACCTCATGCTGATTCCAATCCCCTGTGGCCTTTTGTCTCAGCTTGGGTCCCAGAAGCAGGCCTAACACAAGGATTTGAGGGCCAGTCCTTCATTTGCGAGGTGGCCCCAGGAAGCCCCCCAGTAGAGGGGTGCAGAGATGAGCCAGGGGAGGAAAGGAAAGGAAACCAATGAAGGGATGGTGATCAAGCAAATTATTACTGTGGGCAGCTGAGGCTCAGTCCTGACGTGACCCACCCAAGGAACCAGGGTGCTGGTGGATTTAGCTACAATGCTTGCTGGCTGGGCTCCACGATGGAGATCTTTGCCATAGCTCCTGAGACCACAGTTTGCATGGCTCACTTCACCCTGGACATTCCTCTTGAAGGCGAGAGGGTGCCAGTCACTTCCACACCTGGAGCATGTATCTCCTGTCTCCTCCCAGTATTGTGGGGCTGAGAGCTGGAAGGCCCTTCAGGTCTTTTTCCTTATAACCTCCCCCACCTCCTCCCCTCGAAAAGCCTTATCCCATCCATCAGGCAGTGTGTAATGGAACTACTTTGTCCTGGTTTGAGTTGGCAGGTGGTATGCATCTCTTTCTAACTCTGAATTTGGGGGTATCACACTGGTAGCTTGAAATCGGCCAGGGTGAAAGTATTTACACCACAGAAACTGGCCAGTGCCCCAGATCAGGGCTTTTCCCCCTGGAGAGCCAGGTGTTAAACATTCGGCCCTACACCAGTGTATAACTTCCAATGTAAAGGAGATACGGGGGCTAGAGAAACAAGCTAAATTGACATCATAAGAAATCCACCTGATAAATCTACAAATGGGACAATTTTGCAGAAAAACTATGTTGTTGTCGTTAACACATAGGGATCATTAAAACAAAACAAAAAAAAGGACTTGACTAGCCAGAAAGACTTAAGTGACATAACCAGATGCCATGTTTGTCCTGGACTACATATTGGTCTGTAAACACATTACTGGGTCCATTGAGGAAATCTGAATATGTTGTTCTGAGTTCGGTGAGATGAATATTTACTGCGGTGGAAAGGTGGAGAGTTTTGGCTAGAAAAAGCAGGTTGCTTATTATATCTACAACACGAATTTGTATTTATAAATATATATATATGGAGAAAGATATAGAAAAATACTGTGGTAAGCAGAATTCTAAACACACGGCACCTCAGGATTCCATACTCTCATCCTGGAACTTGAGAATGTGATGGGATTTCCCTCCTGGGGTGGTGTCATGTGGTATGGCACCATGGACCTTAAATTAGGGAGCTCATTCCAGTGGGCCTAATTTTACCACATGAGCCCTTTATTTATTAAAAAAAAACTTTTATCGATTCTAGAGAGAGGGGAAGGGAGGGAGAAAGAGAAGAGAAACATCAATGTGAGAGAGAAACATCAATTGGTCACTTCCTGCATGCATTTTGACCAGGGACCAAACCCACAACCCAGGCATGTGCCCTGACTGGAAATTGAACTTGCAACCCCTCAGTTTGTAGGATGACCCCCAACCAACTGAGCCACACTAGCCAGGGCCACACAAGCCCTTTAAAAGCAGAGAGTTTTCTCTGGTTGTTGGCAAAACAGGAAAGCAGAAGAAATCAGAATGATTTGAAGCATAAGATTAGGTGTGCTGTTCCTGGCTTGAAGATGTGCACAGCCCAGAGAATAGCAAGCAAGGGAATGGGGACTTCGGTACTACAGCCACAAGGACCTGAATTTTGGCAATAACCTGAATGAGCTTGGGAGTGGATGCTCCCTCTAACTCTCCATATAAAAGCCCAGCTTGGATGAGACCATGGCTTTGGTTTTGTGAGACTCAGACCACAGAACCAAGTCCACTCAGACTTCTGACCTGCAGAAGTGGCAGGTAAGAAATGGGTGGTGTTTTAAGCTGCTAAATTTGTGGTAATTTGCTACACAGCAGTAGAAAACCAAGACAGATGTACATATAGGTGTTAATGGTGGTGATATCTGGGAGGTGAGATTTCAATTTTAATATTTTCAGTGGTCTCTACTTTCTAATGTTCTATAGTGTGTCTGTTCTTCTGTTATGTTAACAGGATATTTTCAAAACCTTTCAGATTACTGGGGAAAAAGTCTTCCCCTTCATTTTCTCCCCACCTGAGACAACCCACCACAGCATTATTCTATACATTCTCTATGGTATTTGCTGTATTTTGCACCACCTGTGTTATTATTAACATGATATTTTTTTATTTAAATCATCTTTTTTTCTTAAAAAAACAACAACCCTATACCCTTTAGCTTCCTCCTGAGCAATAATATTCATGAAGTCGTGGGTTGGCTGTGTCAGTTCTCTTTTTCCTAGCACATCAAAATACATAACAATTATTTAAAACTACGGGTCTGTGTACCTCCAGCGGTATACAAAACAGGCGTTGGGAACGGCTGATCCCATATAATCCTTTCACCGCCTTGCCTTCTGTCGAAAACAAAAGCCTGGGAGGGGGTTGGCTCCTGGGTGCCTGGCAACTTCAGCTGTGTCCCTGCCCACAAAAGTCCAAAGGCTGGGGACGCAGGGCCTGGCTACTGTCTGGGCTGAGGAGGGGGAAGGAACCTACAGCAGGAGGAGGTAAAGCTCAGATTGGTGCTTCTGTAAACTGCACTGCCAAGGGTGGGTGTCAAAGCCAGGACTCGGCCCAGCCCATCCAACTCCTCAGACCCACTCATACCGCTTTGCCTCCGGAGGGAAAGACCAGAAGCATGAGAAATCCCAGAAGGAGTCAGGGATCAACCCAAAGACCAGTGGACAAAGCAGGGCTTTTTGTCCACTTTTGTTTTACTCAAAGGAAGGAAGGAAGAGCAGAAAGAGAGAGTTAGGTAAATTTGAGTTTTAATGTGGCTAGGTCTCATGGGAAATCTAGACCAGGTTTTTCGTGGTCAAAGTGTTTACCAACTGGCCCTGACTGGTGTGGAGCAGTTGGTTGGGTGACTTTCCGCAAAGTGAAAGGTCGCCACTGGTTCAGAGCAAGAGGCAACCAATCCATGTTTCTCTCCCTCTCTTCCTTCCTTCCCCTCTCTCTAAAAATAAATAAATAAAATCTTTAAAAAAAAAAAGTGTTTATCAACTGGGTAACTTAAGTTACATAACTTTTCTGTTTCTTTATCTTTGCAGTGGGACTAATAAATAAAAAAGGTAGGTTTTGCAGAATGCTGGTGATGAGGTTAAAAACAGTTCCTACTAAAATTATATTTACTACCTTTGTGGTTTTCAGCATTTGTATATGGAGAGTCACTGGCTGTGTAATCTCTTTATTGGTGTCCCTCTTTCTGCTGTTACCCCTCTACAGTTCTGAAAACAACATGGACATTTCTAAAACCCAAGTCAGATCCTGTCCTTTTTGCAGAACCTTCCAGAGCTTCCTGTGTCATCTGAGTGATCCTGTGTCATCCTGCTTGATCTGGTGCCCGCCTTCCTAATTTTTCTGAGCTCATGGCCTGTTACCTCCCCCACCTCCACTTCAGCCACCCTGGTCTCCTTGCAGTTTCTAAAATACATTGGGCAATTTGCACCTCGGGGCCTTTGCACTGGCTGTTCTCTGGCCTATTCTTTCTCCATCATTCACAGGGCTCCCTCCCTTACCTCCTCAGGGTCTTTGTTGAAATGTCAACTTCTCAGCAAGTACATCCCTGCTTATTCTTTTGAAACCTGCAACCTTCTCCCACCCCTGGCCCAATGTTTCCTATTCCCTGCCCTGCCTTATTTTTCTCCTTCCCTCTTCCCACCATAAAACATACTGCATGTTTTGCTTATCTGGTTATTTGTTTTCTACCTTTTTCTCCCACAAGAATGTAAGCTCCATGACTACAGGAATTTAAAAAAAAATCTGTTTTGTTCACAACAGTTTCCTAGGGCCCAGAAGTGTAAGTGACATATAGCAAGTACTTAGTGATTATTTGTTGCATAATGAACAAATGAACGAGCAAATGGCGGATGGAAGGATTAAACAGGACCATGCATGCGAGGCCCAGAGTGGCCTGATTTTCAGAGGGTATCACCTCAGGTTGTGCCTGCCTTGGCCTGGGGAGCCTGTTTATCTCCCAGGACCCCTTGTAGTTTGAATGCCAGTGGCCACGCTGTCTGCTTTTCAGCAGTCATCCAGAGCAGCCCTCAGTTGGCTATGATTTTGCTGGATTTTCAATATGTGATTTTCCCCCATGGACAGAATGAGAATCATTTAAAATCACTCATGAGAAACTCATGGCTGTGTGCTCTTTAGGCAGATTTGCAGGTCATGAACCCCTACCTGGTAGTGGGGGTAAAAGGCAGAGAGGGGAAAAACATTCTGCCCATATTCCCATTGCTTGTCTACTCCCAGTTTTTCCTGAGGCCTGGATCAAAGAGCTGCTGTTCTGGTCAGGGAAAGCTGCTTGGGTGACCACGCTTGGATCTGAAGTGTGCTACACTTCAGGCGTCTCAGCAGCTGGAGTGGTTGTCGCAGGACCTCTCCCCACTGTCCCTTCTGCTTCCCAGGCCCGGAAGCTGCTTCCCTGAAGCTCAGCTTGGAGCCTCAGACCTGCCACAGCTCCTGGCTGAGGCCACAGCCTGGACCCCTCTTCTGCCCAGTGACAGGGTTAGAACTGTCCCCAATCTGGCTTTCAGTGGACTATTGTGATGAGGCCGAGCCCTTTCTGGCTCCCTGGGTCTGATTCAAATGGTTAAGGGTGGCTCCTGGGGTTCATCTATGTAGTCCCATATACCCTTCAGCACTTTACTAATGGCTAAACTTTTAAGGTGGGCTTGAAAATTTGCCATGGAATAGCCCTGCTCCTCCTACTGGCTTGCCTTGACCTGCCTTTTGTAGCAGACACAGGGTGCCCCACCCACTTGTCTGTAGTTCTTGCCACTATGCCCAGAGAACTGCTTACTGCAGACACCTATGACTCCCTGCCCGAGGGAGTTTTTCTGGTGGCACACTCTTTCTGTGGCAGGGTTAAAGGGCAGGCTGGAAGAGCTGCACCAACAAGGGGGATCAGTGGATATTACTTAAGCACCTCATCACTCTGTTTGGGAAACTGAGGCATGCTCTACATTGTTCCCAGAGATCCCCAGTGAGACTGAGTCCTACCCAGTTGCCCACAGTAACAATTGCTTAGATAACATAAACTTTATGACTTCTTTCTTTTCCCTGCTCACTTCCTCATTTCCCTTCCTGTTATCATCTGTGGTGCATTAAAGATGGCTGCAAATTCTCTGTCATTTCCCTACCTAGAGGTAGGGTGTTGTTTAGGATTGAATTGTGCACGCCCCTCAAAAGATATGCTGAAGTCTCAAACCCTAGTACCTATGAATGTGACCTTGTTTGGAAACAGGGTGGTTGCAGATATAATCAAGTTAGGATGAAGTCATAACTGAATTAGGTGGGTCCTAAATCCAATCACAAGTGTCCTCTTAAGAGAAGAAGATGAAGACACAGAGAGATGCACAGATATGCCATGTCATAGCAGAGGCTGAGTTTGGAGTGATGCAGCAGAGGCCAAAGAATGCCAAGGATTGCTGGCAACCCCCAGAAGCTAGGAGAGAGGCCTGAAGCAGATTCTCCCTCTGAGCCCCCAGGAAGGAACCAGTGCTGATGTCACATTGATTTTGGACCTTTGGCCTCCAGACCTGTGAAAGAATGAATTTCTGAGCTGGCAGACAATAGCTTGCATCAACTTGCTGGCTCTTTAGGAAATGCGTCTTCGAGTCCTAGTGGAGCTGCCCCAGCTGATGCTCAAATTGTAAAATTGTGAGCAAATCAATGATGATTATTTATTTTAAGCGCCAAGTACGGGAGTGGCAATAGATAAGTGAAACGCACATGAACTACTGGCCCCGGAATCCTTGTCTTAAAGTCTGTCTCTGGGGGAACCACTCAAACCATCTCCTAGGTTCCTTCTTGCAGATTAAGCCCCACTTCAAACTTGGTCTGGTTCTTAATACCCACTTTTCCAGGCCTAGTCCCTCTGGACAGTGTCCCTGTCTTCAACGGCCCACATACTGACACCTGGCTCTATTGCCTCAACTGGGTTTCCCTTGCAAGTTGTTTTTTCAAATCCTCACTCAAGGATATGTTTATTGATTTTAGAGAGAGGAAGGGAGAGAGAGAGAGAGACAGACAGACAGACAGACATAGACAGACATCAGCGTGTGAGAGAGACACGTCAATCAGTTGCCTCCCATAAGCGCCCCGACTAGGGATTGAACCCGCAACTTAGATATATGCCCTGAGCAGAATTGAATCCACAACCTTTTGGTGTACGGGACAACACTCCAACCAGCTGAGCCACCCGGCCAGGGCTCCCCTGCAGGTCTTTCCCTGAGATAGGAATGGAACCCTGTGCCCCTGTCCCCTTCCCCTTCCACTGTCCTTAGCCCTCCAGACTGCCTTGGAGAGCCAGCCTCCATGGACTGGTTAGGGTGACATGGATGTGCATGTACAGAGCTAAAATGGAAAGAGCATTTGTTACTGTGGATCATGGTTCAAGAGTTCTAAAGCCACTGGTTGAAGCCAGTTTGAGTTGAGGGTTTCTGCAAGTTGTAGTTAAAAGTATCCATGACACCTTCTCTTTCTATCTGCCACTTGGTGATACCAGCTCTTTTATTTCTGTTCTTCCCAACCAGCCATGTGGCCCTTGTCTCTGCTTTAACTCTTTGCATTCTTGCCCCCTACCTGCAAAGCCCTTTGCCTCTCTCCCGTCTCCCTACCTGCCCTGTCCAATCTTTCAAGTCCTAGCTCAAACCTGACTGGGTTCTTGCTTTCCATAAACCCCACAGCATGTATTATCTTCAGTGGTTAAGAGTGTGGTGCAGCCCTGCTCCCTGAATTCAAATTCCAACTCTCTCATCTACTAGCTGTGTGACCTTGGACAAGTTAATGAACCTCTATGAGCCTCAGTTGTTTCATCTGTAAAATAGGGATCGTAACAGTATCTGTCTCATAGAGTGGCTATAAGGATTAAATGAAGTAATGTTTGCAAAGTGCTAGAACAGTGCCAGGCACAGCCAAAGTGCTTTATGAATGTCTGTGGAATAAATGACATAGCTGAAAGTTGTCACCGGGTATGATATTTGCTATTGTACATCTTTGTGCCTGAAGCAAAGCCCACACCAGGGCTCCTGCCTCTCCCCAGAGTTGGCCTTGGGTCATCCTGTGCTTAGGTCTTGAACTTCTCTCTAGGTTCCTTGCTGGCCTTGTCCTTGGCCTGCCTACCTCCCATCTAGCTGCTCTTTTATCTGGTAACCATGCCTGCCCTCTGGCTGCTCACTGCTTAGAGCTGCCCCTTCCACCCCCGGCCTCAGAACTCTGGAGGTGGTCTGCACAAGCTGATTTGGTGTAGGCCTCATGTTTTTAGTCACATGGGGAGAAAAGAGGCTGCAAAAGCATTTGACTCTAATTTCATTGCTAGGAAAGTGGCAAGAGGGATACTCTGGCTGCTTAAGGTTTGGGGAGTATGGCGGTAATATTAGCGATAGTAAGAAAATGGTAACGGTACCTGTGAGTAGCCACCAAGAATGGCATGTGAGGTGCTCACCTGTACCAAGCTCCCACACCCAAACCACACAACATCTGACAAAGTAGGGATCATTACCCCTGCTTTAAATATGACAGAACTGAGGCACAGAGTCACTTTTCCAAGATCACACAGAGAGGAAGAGGCTGGAAGGATGCTCAGGTTTATTTCCCAAAACCCACTGTCCTTCCTCCCCTTCCCCTCAGTGGAGAGCAACCTTCCTTGTCCACTGGTCTGAATCCTCTGGAAAGTGGGGAGCCCCACGGTGGCACTCCAGCTCCTCCTCACCCGCTATCAGCTTGGCCTCAGGTGTCCCTCTCCAGGCCAGCTGGGTTTTGCTCAAGGAAATGTGATTAAAGTTGGTCTCTCCAGAGAGGGTCTGTTTTAAAGAATCAAAGGCTTGAAGCATGAGTGTTCTTAGTGTTCAGGGGGTCTTCGCAGCTGGGTTTATTTCTACCTGGCCTTGTGCTTGGGCAGCTGTAGAAATATTAGACTTCCCAGCAAAACCTGCAGGCTTGTCAATTCAGAAGCGGAGAGGGGAAGATGAGAGTAAAAACAAAACCCCATTTCAAACAAAGGGTAGAATTCTGATGGCAGCTAGGTACCTAGAATCCTTACAGTGTGAATTCAGAATAAAAAAAAATATATTATCTGTGAGAGCAGCAGGTTCTCCATCCCATTTTTAATTGCACCTGGAAAGGGGCTTAATATCTCAGCCAATTTCTCCATCATCTTTTGCAAATCTTGGGCTGCTCAGGTCCCCGGGGGTTTGTGTAATAAAACGGGATGGTTAAAGGGCATGTTTCTGCATTAACGAATCTTTCTGCACTGGCTGGGCCCAAGCATTATGTAAATGTTTACTGTAATTAAGAGATGAAGTTGTCACGGTGCAGTATTTTGGTGGCTGGTGTGGAGTTCCTGCCGTGCTCCAGCCATGAATAGTCAACCGAGAAGGAAGAGGAATGGGAAGGATCGGAGAGAGGGAAAGGTAGAAATGTGTGCATTATACGTGGTTCACTCTGGGAATAATGGCCTGGTTTCATCGTGCAAACAGGAGCCAGAGCCACGTCGCATGAAGGCAGGTCTGGGCTCGGCTGCATTGACTTGCCTTCTTGCCCCTGCTGCTGTGTGTCGGCCACCCTCCTGTTACACTGTCTTGGGCTTAAAGTAGGATTTCTCTTGCTTGATCCCAAACACAGGAGGATATATGGAATTCCAGATCCCTGATGTGTTGTATGTGTTTGTGTGGAGGAAAGAATAGTGGAGAATTCCAGCTTTAAAAAAAGATTGAAGTATAATTTTCATACAGTGAAACACATTTTTAAAAAACCAGCTTTATAGAGTTATAATCGACATACAATAAACTGCACGTATTTAAATTATACAATTTGGTCTGTTTGGACACAGGCACCCACCCGTGAAACCATCACTATAATCAAGATTGTGAATATATCCGTTGCCCCCCAAGGTTTCCTCGTGTGCCCTTGTAATCTCTCTCGCCTGCCTCTCCCTGCCCCCCATCCCTAGGCAACCACTGATCTGTTTCCTGTCACTGGAGAATAGTTTGCATTTTCTAGTTTCATATAAATGGAATCAGGCAGTATGTGCTCCCTGGCTTCTTTCACTCAGTATGATTATTTTGAGATTGATCCATGGTGTGTGTAGCAGGGGTTTGTTCCCTTTATTGCTTCGTATTTCACTGTATGATATACCACAATTTGTTTATCCAGTCATCTATTGGTGGATGTTTGGGTTGTTTCCAGTTTTAGGCTCTTACAAATAAACCTGCCATGAGTGTTCATGTACATATACTCTCCTTTCTTTTGGGTAAATGCCTGGGAGTGAATATGGCTAGGTCGTATGGTAGGTATCTGTTTAACTTTATAAGAAACTGCCAAACCATTTTCTAAAGTGGTGGTACCATTTTCCACTCTTATGAGAGATGTATGGGAGTTTTCATCTCTCTCTACCTCCTGGCCAACATGGGGCGTCATCATTCTTTTGCATTTTAGCTATTCCAGCTAGTGTGTGTGTTTTAACTAAAATTTCTTTTTTTAATTCATCAAGTGGTGCACTTAAGATCTCTGCATTTTACTAGATGTAAATTATTTCTCCATAAATACTATAAAAAGTGTTATAAGGAGAAGATTCCCTTGAAATTAAATCATCTGTTATTTATATCCCTCCAAATGGCTTTTCCAACCAAGTCAGAGACCCAGCTCTTGTAATGGGCCCATTAAGAATGCCTAGGAGTTGCTGGTGGCAGGTAAGATTTGGGCCTGGGAGGTACACTTCAAGTGGAAGGAGGCAAAGCAGGGCCCCAGGCTGGCGCCAGAACAGGTGAGTCATTCAGGTCCCCCAGATCCTGGAAAATTGTGCCCTGGGCTTTTTTGCCAGGCTGTTCTTTGAAAGCTTTGTAAGCCATGGCCACTCCCCATTGGCAGATGGAGATGTCAGCCCACACTCAGGAGGGTGAAGAGGGTGATGCCACTGCCCTGGGGTGGGGGTGCGGTGGGGGTGGGATGGGTTTGGGGACAGGATCTCCCCTCCACTCACCTTGTTGAAGCAGATCCCAGATTCTCTTGCCTTCCTGAATGCCTCAACTTGAGGATGGCTGGGCTCTGCTGGCCTGGTCTGGTGCCTTGGTCATTTCTGAATTAACCTTTAAAGCTCTCTGTCTGCCAAAACCCCACACTGGTTTTGGCACCTGGATCAGGGGTTCCCCAGCCCAGGGCTGTGCTCCCCACCACCCAGGGGTGTTTGGAGATGGGTCAGCATGTTGTTGATGATCATAATGTCAGAGGGCCATCTGGGGTGAGTGGGCAGACACGGTGCTTGGGATATCTCTGTGCAGGGAGGGACTGTCCTTCCCCAAATGCTACCACTGTATGCCAGGTTGAGAAACAAGTTGGTTTTGATAGGTAAGCATTAGTTGATTGCTTAAGTGGATATTCCCATTCTTTCAATAACTTGAATTCAGCTTGGGATGTTCATCACATCCTTCAGAGTTTATTGGTCGAATCCCATACCACATTGCTGGTGCTGATGAAGAGATATGTCTGGAATATCAACAACACAAAAAAAATCTTCCCTATCTTACAGGTTACACTTATGCCTTGTCTCATTTCTAAACTTTCTGGCATTTGAACAGAATATTAGAGACGTTTAAAGAACAGGGTTGACTTTGAAAGCAATAAAATCATTTCTTATTCTTATTTAGTTTTTGTTTTCTTTATTTTGAATTCATTTTACACCCAATATTTTAGGTAAACCTAAACTGCTCTGCTGGTCTTGACATGCAGCTATAGCAGTGCTGAGATGGAAGGGCTCTGGTTGGCATGACCTGTGCAGGTCCGGTGATGGTGCAGAGAAGGGAGCTGCAGTTTTCTGACATTAAATATTAACACTTGGTATTAATAATGAAGGTTGACAGTTCCTTTTGCTGTGTTTCTGAGTGTGTCTCTCCCCAGCTTGCAAAGCCAGCAGGCCCAGGCCCTTCCCCTCTCTGAGCAATGTGTCCCGAGCCCCCTGCTCTCTGAGGTCAGGGGAGGTAAGAAAAACAACCCTGGGTTGTCACCCAGAGGCAGGATTAGTTCCCTGGGCCGCTGTGCACTGCTCGCTCCTCGGTCCTCCCTCGAGACAGGAAAGTGCCTGTGGCCAAAGGGGAAAACAGGAGTTTTTGGATACAGGAGTGGAATGGACTGCAGCCACCCGCCCCCTCCCCTCCCTTGCCCCGAAAGAGAAACTGCCTCCTGTCAAAAGTGGCAGGCTGGGTTGGGGAGGCTTCTGGTCTAAAGAGAAAGGGGTCTGGAGTCTTCCCTGGTGGAGGTTGGACAGGTGGTCTTATCTCCCTGGGAGTGCTCAGATACAACCCAACAGTTCCCCATTGTGACCCCACTCTGGCCACCTTATAGCTTTGTTACAAGCTGAGTAGCATCTCCCTCTTCTGGGTCAGGAGGCCTTGGACTGGTTAAAGGGGTGGCAGTGTCTGTGCCACGTAGACCTGGGCCACACAGGTCCTGACCACGCATCTAGGCCATTTAAAACCTCACTGACCCTCACCTTGCAGAGCCATGTCCAGCCTTCCTGAATGCTTCAGTGTCTCAGCTGTGCTAGGTGCCAGGCCTGCTTAGCTCTGGTGGCTTGTGGACAAAGGAATGCCAAGGCAGCTGGGCTGGCTGAAGCTTGTGTTTGGAGTTGGAAAATTAAACACCCAGTGATCACTTATGCAATAAAGTGTGCAAGGATCAAAATGTGAAATAGCCCCTCATTTTCCAAACTCTACTTATGGATGATCACACATTCATTTTGCTTTGATGAAACCATGTACTCCTATATGTACATTTTCTCCTTTTCCTCTTACCCTCCCCACAAGGGTTGATGGTAGAGAGTGGAAGAGAAAAATAGAAGATAAGCACAGAGAACTAGATAGGTGTAGGAATATTCATTTAATTGTGGTGAGTTTAAATATGGCCTTTGCAGACATTCTTGGGGGATCCAGTCCACTTTGTAGTAGAGGCCAGAGTTTTAGGTAAGTGTTTCTGCTTGGCACTAGTACCTTGGTCTAGGAGAAAAGGCATATAATCTGAGGAGGAAACTTATACACTCTGAGGAATAAAGCTATTTTCTCTGAGGAAGAAGGTCACATCCAGAAAACCTCCAGTGACTTGAAGAGCTCAGAGCCTTCAGCAGCAGGGAGCTGAGGCCCTGGCTAGGATCTCTCCTTCGCTGCCTCTTCTTCCCTCTCAGCAGCCCCATCAGCGCTTTGCCTGACTTTGCCCTGAGATGGGCCAAGGCTACTGAAATGAAAGAGGAGGTGGGGCCAGAAGGCTCCATCAATGGTGGTAATTAATTGGGTCTGTGGTCACCTCACACCTCTCATTTGAGGCTGTATAGGTGCTCCACAGACATTAATTAATTAGGCCTTCCGCACCTCCTGTGGGGTTTAAATAGCTGTCTGGTTCCAGGGGCCCTGTCTTCCTTATATCAGAGCAGAGCAGGAGGGGTTCATTTTGGACAGTGAGGAAAGCACCATCCCGCCTGACTGTCACTGCCAGGGAAGGCTGAGCAGATGGGGATTCACTCATTAGGTGAGACAGTGGGATTTCTGTGGAGACACTTGTTCAATATTGCCAAGCTGAAGCTTCATTCCCAGAGTCCTTCTCTGTGAAGTGCTACAACTAGGCCCCATCCAGTGTGTCCACCCACTAGCTTTGGCATCAGGATGCAGACTACTGCCTTCTCAGTTGTCAGCTGACCAATGCAGTGTGAACATGGAAGGCTGAGTCCTTCCTTGGGTAAAAAGCCAGTCAGGAGAAGGAAAAGGTTATTTTCACAAGTAAAAAAGTTAATGAGTAATGCTTTCTGGAATTTCTCCTTGGAGAATATAGCCTCATCAGCTTTAGGCTTCTGGCTTCTGAATAATTGTTCTCAGTAATACTACGGAACACATTCATAATAATACATTATTCTGTGTGTTCAAGAAGGTAGCAATTTATTCCAGGACCAAAGGAAAAAAAATTGCCTTTATTCATCTTGATGACTGCCCATCCCAGGTATCAAGCAGTGATGAGGCTGGTTAATAAGCTGAGGCATTTGGAGGTCTTTATTTTTTATATTTTTAAAATATTTTTAGAGGTCTTTAATGAGCACCTATTGTATGCCCATAAGTGGGGGAGATGCCATGAGGGAGACATAAAAAAGAAGCCATAAGAGCTAAGACTATTTCTAAGAAGGTAAACCCCAAACACATGGTGACTTCCTTTCCTTAAGTGCAGTTTTGAGAAAGATATGGTGGATCGACATTCAGCATCCATTTTAACCTCTCTTAGACAGCTAAAAGCACATTTCTCAGACTCCCTTACAGCTAGGGTTCCAGGTATGATGAGATTCAGCCAATGAGACATTCTTGTATGAAACTTGACTTTGGATCTCAATTAAACAGGAAGGCACGCATGCATTTCATTGATGTGGATTATGACTGAGGCCGCATGGCTCTCAAGCTGTCAGTGGTGGCTTCCAGTTGTAATGGCTCCCTGATCATGACTGCTCAGTTCTGTGGTGTGGTCTTGGGAGATTCTCCCAGAAGCTCAACATTGAATAGGTCTCTTCAACCCTCCAAATAATCCTATTAGCCTCATAACACTCTACAAGGAATCCTCCCCCCCCTTTTTAAAACTAGCTGAAGTGAATTCTCTTCTCTTACTGACCCCTGACCAATACAGCTCTGCTCCCTCATGCTTCCACTCCCAGTGACTCCAGTTTCCCCCCCACGCTTCCACTCCACCTCCATCCTATTCAATCTCATCTTTCTTATATAGGTAACTCCTACTCTTTCTTCATAACTCACTTCAGTTGTCACCTTCATGAAATCCCTGATATGTACGTCACCTCCCTATCCTTTGTACCTCATAGAACCCACTACAGCCCTTCACAATACTTCTCCCATTGGATTGGCCTCACATTGGTCACCATCTTTTTCTTTGCCATTCTTTTGCACTACACTGTGAGCTGCTTGAAGGTAGGGCCTGTGTCTTTTCTTGGTGCAGTTCCTTGCACGTAGTAGGTACTCAGCATAATGTTCCTGTTGGATTAGAAAACAACAAAGGGCCCTGGCTGGTGTAGCTCAGTGGATTGAGCATGGGCCCCGGGAACCAAAGGGTTGCCAGTTCGATTCCCAGTCCGGGCACGTGCCTGGGTTGCGGGTCCCCAGTAGGAGGTGCATGAGAGGCAACCACACACTGATGTTTCTCTCTCTCTCTTTTTCCTTTCCTTCCTCTCTCTCTAAAAATAAATAAAAATCTTTAAAAAATTAAAAAAAATAAAACAACAAAAGGTCAATAGTCAAATGAAAAATAATGTGGTTCAAATCTGAACTTAGTAAAGGGAGATACCACCGTTGACTAGAGCAAATGGCAACATCATCAAGGAGAAGAAATTAATGATACAGAGCCAGGAGAGCCCCTTTTCTGGGTCTGGTTTCCTCATTACAAAGTAGGGGGTGGGTGCCCTGGCTGAGTAGCTCAGTTGGTTAGAGCATTGTCCTGATACACCAAGGTTGCAGGTTAGATCTCCCGTCAGGGCACATACAAGAAGCAACTAATAAATGCATAAATAAGTGGAACAACAAAAGGGTGTTTCTCTTTTTCTCTCTCCCTTCCTCTCTCTAAAATCAATTTAAAGAAAAACAATAGATTACTTAAAATGAAGATGGACTTCATCAGTGTTGCCTGGTGTGTATTCCTCTGAACATTACTTCCTTAAGGTGCTACTTGACAGAACAGGGTTCTGTGAGCAAATGAGTTTGGGAAATGTTGGGTTCAGCCAAGCAAAACAGGTATTTCTACTAGAGAACTTCCAAGGGTCTTTAAAGTGCTAAAGCGCTAATGCCTCTGGAGAGTTCCAGTATGCAGTGTTATCAGTTGTCTTTTGCTTCAACAATGCTGCAAAACTTCAAGAGCCTACAATATTACAGATTTATTGCTCCTGTATCTGGAATTACCTGCAGGTTGGCTTGGAGGGCTCACACGTCTGACCACTGCTGGCTGAAAGTCCATCTAAGCTAGGATGATTAGGACAGGTCTGCTCTGCTCCTCCTTCAGCAGGCTACCTGGGCGTGTTTTCATGGCAATGGCAGACGCTCAATAGAGCAAACCCCGAAGTCCCAGCCACTGCAAACCTGTGCTTCCCTCAGGTCTGCTAGTATCTTATTGGCCAACTCGACAGGGGCCAGATAGGTCACCCTGTCTGCAATGACAGAGCACTGCAAATCTTCATGGCAAAGGGAGTGGAATCCAGGAGGGTCACCAAGGTACTCCACCATACAGTGTTTCCAAAAGTCTAAGGAACTGACTAAGGAACTCCTTTCTATATCCAACTGGTTCTCACTTTGGGAAACGCTAGATAACCAATGCTTAAAGTTTTCTGAAGTTCTGGTACTCTGATTTTGTACCCTCAGTGGCTTCAGGAAGGAGTCGATAGCAAATCTGGATCAAGCAGATGGAAGGGATTTGACTAGAGGTAGCAAAAGGTGTGACTGGAGGCAGGTACTTACATATCACATCCATTGGGAAGTCCCCTTCAGAAAAGTTCCTTCGCAGCTATTCCCATGATGCCCCTCTTCTTCACCCCACCTGTTCTCACCACTGTTGTTGGGGGTGGGCAGAACCCTCTCGAAAGCATACCTTCCTGGAGCGGCATAGTTCTAGGAACTGGATGGCTAGGCCCGGAAATTCATTTTTCCTGTGCTCTGTTACTCCAGGAAGGCATTTTTCAGAGGCTGGAGTGTGGGACAACCTTCCTTGGCATAGGCATGGTGCCTTTGGCCTTTCCCTGGGCTCTAGGCTGGGGGCCAAGTTCCTGCCACTGAAGACAGGGCTTTAGGGGTGGAGGTTACTCTCGGTTCCAACATATGTGGATGCCGGTGCTGCCCACCTACTTCCTGGGTTGGGGGGCGCTGTCTGCCTGCCCCCTCTCTGCCCTCCAGCTGGGCTGAGCACCATTATGGGCCTGACTTCACATAGAAATAACAACTGGAACCCTGGCAGGGTGAGAGTGCCATGATGGAGGTGGCCCTGAGCACTCACCCAGTGCCTCTTTATTTTTCAGATTCTAATACATCCAACAGCTCTGCCTGCCTTCCAGTAGGCATGGTGGAAATGCTTCCCGTTTATGCCTCCCTGTCTTGTGTCCCCAGAACTCAGAGAGGTGGAGTTTCTGACCTGACACCAGGGACCACTTCAGTTTTATCAAAACCCACCCAACCTCCTTGTAAACACCCTGTGGCTTTGGGGGTGGTGGGTGGGTTTCAGCCAGGGGAGGTTGGCAGCTCTGGCTCCCTTTAGGGTACATAAATTTGGCCTTGTTAAGGAGACCCGCAGGGATGGGGAAGATGAAGGTGATCAGGTTACAAAAGTACACCTTGCCTCCAGGGCTGCACAGGATGCCTAGGGCACACAAAAGGCCCTGGGGCTGGGGTGGATTTGGGTGGGGGTGGGGCTGAGGCTGAGCAAGCCACCTCCAGTGAGACCCTAGGGGTGCCCACCCCAGGACACCCTGTACTTTAAGCAGCTTGGAAGGGCAGGGGCCCACATAAAATCCCACCCCAAACACCCCTTTTCCCTCTCTGGGTGGAGAACACCTGGAAATGTGTTGTGATTTTATCAGAAGTAAATGCAGCAAAATTTATGCTTAAAAAATACTGAAAGGGAACACAGGGCTATGTTACCAGGGGAAAGTTCTTAGCTTGCAATTAGAGGTAATTTACACTTCTTTTTAATACTTTTTTGGTAATTTCCAAATTTTCTACAGTGGCTATATGGTATTGTTAAATCAGAAAAAAAAAGTGACAGAGAAAAGAATAGAGGAATGGTACATTCCCGTTTTTTGAGAGATAATTGTTCTGTAATGCTTTGTACTGTATACTCAATAGACTCTCGGGTTAGTAAAACAAAAAGTATAAAAGATGGAAAGGAAAGACATAAAATTATTATCAGTGCTTATGTCTAGAAATATGGTTGATTTAATTTCCTTTATTTTTTTATATTTTCTAAAGGAATATTTTTTTAAATTAGGAAAAAAGTAATTGAAAATGGATGTATTTTTATTTCTACCTTTAATCTTTCAATAAATATGTATTGGGCACCTACTGGGCAAGAGACAGTGACTGGTGTTGGGGTTACACAGAAAAAAAGCAAATAGACCCAGTGTCTGGGCTCCTGGAACTGACAGCCTAAGGGAGACACAGTCATCAGGTGACCTGAGTGTATAAATGTGCCATCTGCCATGTGGCCATGACATTGGGGCATCTGAGAGGGTGTAAGGGCTCTGACTTGGTCTGAGGCCTCTGAGAAGCCTATCCTGCAGAAGCCAAATTTGAAATGAAATGGGAAGAGCAAGATGGAGTTAACTAGATGAACATTATGCAAAGGGCTTTTCAGGCTGGTGGGGTGGTGGAAAGGCCTTGAAGTAGGATGGGGAGAGGCCTGGAGAAATACACAGAAGAGGGTGCAGCCTATACTGGGGGCATCTTTGGGCACTATTCACTTTATGGCTTTATCAGTGAGACAGTCACCAAAAAGTTTTTAAGGAATGAGGTAGGGTAATGAATTGTACATTTAAAAGTAACTGCAGGAGAACAGTTGGGGAATAGGAAGACAGAAAGCAGACATGTTAGGAGGCCCAGGAGGTCTGGATCATGGTGGGAAGGGGAGACAGAGGGAAGTGCTGGAGTCTAGAGACCCAGCTGCATTTTAACATGCAAAGGGATTTCTGGGTGGCTGGTAGATTTCTTGCCTCATTGTTTGGTTTCTGACTTTTTTGACACATTAAGTACAATCTCACACCTCTCCTGAGAAGGCTTTCCTAGGACATTTTCTTCTATGTGATCCCTTGCTGCAGCTTCCTCCTAACACACTTTGGCTTCTCTCTGAGAGCCAGTCTATCTTTCTCAGCTATTGCCCTCTGAGTCTTCTCTCTCCCTCAACTCCCGGGATTCCATGCCATCTGACTTCCGTTACTCAATGCCTAGGCTGTCTGGTTAGAGCAGGGGTCCTCTGATTCATATCTGGGCCAGGCAGTCTGCCTGTATGTAGGCTGAATAAACATTCTATTTTGCATGTTGCAATACAACTATTTTCCAAATGTCTACAGTGCTGCTGTGAGGAGTAAAATACTGTATTACCAAGCCTTACAGAATTCCCGGCTGCTTTATGTCATTATGTGCTGTTTTTAACAGATCTAAAAATGCAGCAAGGAGCAGAACTTTTTGGACTTACAAGAAGTGGGCCTTGTGTATGAGCAGGCTGGGAAGCAGTGTTCTGAGAGCTAACCCCCTAGGGTTGGGGGCTGTGATGTTTCTACGGGCCTGCATGTCAGGTTAGCAGACAGCTCTGATCTGGGAAGGTGTTCAGAGATGCCAGCTCATTCTCTGCTACTGGGGCCAATTCTACCTTAGCCTAGCACCTTCAAATGTCGCCAGCCTTTGGCTGACATTTTCAGATTTTGTATGCTGTCCCAGGGCACTAGGACACGTTTCACAGTGCCCCTGTAGGATCCGGAATCTCTACTGGTGACTCTAGGCTTGAAGGAGAGGACGGATTCAAGGATGCTCATATTTGTCTCTCCCACTTTCCAATCTAACTGATGGTGGGGAAATTCTTCTGCAGGGTTTAGAGCAATCACAGTGACTCAAGTAGGTGGGGATACACATGAGATTCTGTGCTTTGTTTGGAATATTTTCTTACACAAAAGGAACTTGGGTGAACATTTATCAAATACCTTTTGGTACTGGTACTGTGCTTGAACTTTTGGCCTATGTGACATGGCAGACCCTGTGGATTGTCTATACATACTGCCTCCTCCCTTACTTTCCTCTATTGTAGAGGCTATAAAGCAAAAATGTGTGGTTTCCCAGGCTCCCTTGCAGCTAGTATTGCCCTTGTGACCCAGATCTGGCTGATTGGATGTAAGAAGAAGCTTTTGATACAGGGCCATCTTGGCTCATGTGCCCCCTTAGTTCTTTGTCCTTCCCCTGCCCCCATCTTCCTAGCTGTAATTCAGACTTTAATGCCTGGAGATACAGCAGCTATATCATGAGTATAAGGGCAAAAGCCATATGCTGAGGATGTTAGAGAAGAAGACAGAAGAAACCTTCTTCGGAGATATTGTTGGGCTGCCATACTAGTCCTAAATAGCCATCCTCTTCATTTCTTTCTGTGGGTTGGTTAAGCCATGATTTGTTGGGCTTTCTGTAACTTACCAAATGTGAATTTAAATGACACACATGATTTTATCATCAGGACAACTTAATGGGATAGAACTGACCTCTATTTTACAGATGAGGGAAATGATGGTCGAGTTAGAGTTTGAATGCAGCACTGCCTGACTCCAAAACCTTTCCATAATGCCTCCTTCCATTCAGTAAAGAACCCACCACATCAGCCCAGTGGTAGAAATCCACTTAGGGTATGGAGTGGGACACAGATGTTTGGTATGAGGCTAATGAGTAGCAGCAAGAATTTTTCCTGCTATTGTGATTGGTGTTTTTGCCATGATCAGAAACATGCTTTCTGTTTGGGGTTGAATTGTGTGTCCCCTTCCCCCCATACATATGTTGAAGTTCTAACCTCCAATACATCAGAATGTGACTTTATTTGGAAATGGGGTCTTTATAGAGATAATTGAGTTCAAGTGGGGGTGGTCACCAACCCAATATGACTGCTGTCCTTATAAGAAGGGGACATTTGGACACAGACACTCATAGAAGGAAAATGATATGAAGAGACACAGGGAGAAGAAGGCCATCTACAAGCCAAGGAGAGAGGCCTGGACAGATCTTTCCTCATAGCCCTCAAAAAGAATCAGCCCTGCTGACACCTTGATCTTTAATTTCCTTCCAGCCTCCAGACTCTGGGACATTACATTTTTGTCATTTAAGCCACTCAATCTGCTGTACCTCGTTATAGCAGCCGAAGGAAACTAATATGTTATCCTAGGTGAATTTATCTTGTTCTTACTGATCCTCCCTCTGGCCTTGTGTATCAGCTATTGTAATCATGCTGTGTAACAAGCCACCCCCCAGAAACCATGGCATATAACCACAAGAATTTATTCATACTCATGCATCTGCTGGTCAGCTGGGTTTGGCTCTAGGCTGTGGGTTGGGTTCAGGCCTGCTGCATGTGTCTCACATCCTCACTTAGACCATCAGGACACCTGGGATACATTTTTTTTCTCTCATCATGATGGCAGAAGCACAAGGGGCCAAGCTCGGCCACACCAGCACATTTTAACCCTTTGCTCATTTTAGAATCTGCTAACACCTTGTTTACCAAACTAGGTTGCATGGTCCAGGACAGTATCAGTGCAGGGGATCAGGAGGGAGCAGCAATATACTCTGATCCATACAGGGGGCGGGAAGGGGGTGAATATTTACTAAATTATAGTTCAGATTATCCCCCTTAGAGGCACTCTGGCCTTGGAATGAATGTGCATATTCTCTTTCCTATCTGACTTAACCCAAGCCTTCTCACTTCTTCTTATCCTATATATGCTTTTGTGGCATTCCTCTTACCTCCTCAAGGCCCTTTCCTTCCCAGCCTTTTGTACCAATTAAAATGATTTCAACTGCATGTGACAGAAAATCCAGCTCAATCTGGGTGTAATGGCTTAAGTAACTGAAAAATCCAGCCATTGGATGAGCTTCAGGTGTCGTGTGATCAGAGTTCCAACTCCATGTATCTGCCAATCTCTTAGCTCTTTTCTGCTGTGTATGTTACCTTGCTCCTCAAGAAAGCTTCCCTCAGGGTCAATAGATGATTACTTGTAAAACAAACAAGCAAGCAAGCAAGCAAACAAACAAAATAACTTGAAAACTATACTGGTGGCTACCACCAATAGAATGGATCAATAAATCATGGCTTATTCACATAATAGAAGAATAGCCAGAAACAAAAATGAGCAAACTCTGCTCAACAACACAGAGCTGTTCAGAAACATAGTGTTGAGCAAAAGAAGCCAGAGACAAAAGAATACACATTATAGATTTCATCAATACAAAGTTCAAAGCCAGGCAGAACTAATTAATGTTGTTGGAAGCCAGGACAATGGTTACCCTTGGGTACACAGAGTAGTCATGGGAAGGGGCCCCAGAGACTTCTGGAATGTTGGTCATGCTCCTTGGCTTCTTGATCTGGATGTTGGTGACATGGGTGTAAGTCTACTTTGTGAACTGTCACCAGGCTGTACACTTATGTAACTTTTCTTGTACATTTTGCTGCCAGTGCAAGTTTATTTACAAAAATCCTTCAGGCTGCTGTATGGAGAATGGGTGTGGGGTAAGGGTAGAGGCAGGAGGGCTTGTGAAGAGGCTGATGCCATCGTTCAGGTAAGCAACACAACAGTAAAGTGAAGGTAGAAGCTGCTCACCTGGGCTATAGGTGAGAAAAGAGAAAGGGGAGGAGTGAGGGAAGGAAGGAAGTGAGGAAAAGGCAGACCACGTAGCCCAACCAACGTGCTGGTGAGGGTGTTCAGAGGTTCCAGGGCAGCAGGAGAGGCCCCATGAGCATTAGGATGGAGGATGGCCTACCCCTCATAGACAGTGCCTTCTGGGGACCTTGTGAGAGAGATGACACTGGACAATTTAACTGACCCAGAATGGCATTTTTTCCTTAGAGAATTTACACCTCTATCAGCAGTGGATGAAAGTTCCACTTGTTCCATATCCTGTCAACATTTGCTATGGTTGAAGGACCTTTAAATGCATAAATCAGGTCATGTCTCTACCTTGGTTAAAACCCTCCATTGGCTTTCTGCAATACTTAGAATAAAATACCTAACTCTTAATAAAAGAGCCTATATTTCTTGAAGTTATAAAAAAAATAAAATACTTAACTTTTTAAAAATTTATTTTTTCATTTACAGTTTACATTCAATATTATTTTGTATTAATTTCAGGTGTACAGCATAGTGGTTAGACAATCATATACTTTATGAAGTGTTCCCTCTGATATTTTCAGTAGCCACCTGGCACCATACATAGTTATTACAATATTATTGTCTATATTCCCCATGCTGTACTTAACATCCTAAGTACCTAACTCTTTACATGGCCTATAAGACTACATATTTGGCCCTGGCTGGTGTAGCTCAGTGGATTGAGCACAGGCTGTGAACCAAGGGGTTGCTAGTTTGATTACCAGTGTAGGGCACATGCCTGGTTTGTGGGCCAGGTCCCCAGTAGGGGCCATGTGACAGGCCACTACACAGTGATGTTTCTCTCCCTCTCTTTCTCCCTCCCTCCCACTCTCTCTAAAAATAAATAAAAAATCTTTAAAAAGAAAAGACCCTACATATTTCTCAAGAAGCTTTGTCCTGCCTCAGGCCATTTGTACTCATTGTAATCTTAACACCCAGCTCTTTTTTTTTTTTAAGTTTTGATTTTTTAAAAATTATTTTATTGTTGTTCAATTACAGTTGTCTGTATTTTCTCTCCGTCCCTCCCCCCACCCCATCCAAACCCACCTCTGTCCCTTGCTTCCACCCTCCCCCTTGGTTTTGTCCATGTGTCCTTTATAGTAGTTCCCAAAAACCCTTCTCCCCACTGTCCCCTCCCCCGCACACCCAGCTCTTTGCATGCCTGCCTTTTGTCATCTCTGAAGACTCAGTGTGTTTCAGTTTCTATTGCTATGTAACAAGCCACTCTAAAACTTAAGGGCATAAAACAAGAATTTTACAATGTTGACGGGTTCTGGGAGTTGGGAGTTCACACAGGGTATACCAGATGGCTTGCTTCTCCTCCACCATGACTGGAGTCTCAGATGAGAAGACGTAAAAGCTGGGGGTGACCTGCAGCTGAGCACTGGACTTACCTGGAAGCTGCTGGCACCTGTGCTGGGAAAGTTTAAACTGTCAGTTCATCTGGGATACGTGACCAGAGCACCTACATGTGGCCGCTCTTGTTGCTTGGGCCTCCTCAAAGTACGGCAGCTTCAGGCTAATCAGACTTCTCACATGGCAGCTCAGGGCTCCAGTGTGACTATTGTGGGGAACAAAGCAGAAGCTCCATATCTTTTGTCACCTAGCTTTGGAATTCTCTTGGTGTCACTTCTGCCATGCTCTACTGGATGAAGTAGTCACAAAAATGCCAGATTCAAGGGGAGGGGCCATATACTCCACTACTTAATATAAGGGAAGAGTGTTAAAGAATTTTGCAGCCACGTTTAAAAACCACTACGCAAGTTAAATGTCCATTTCTGGCCACAGTACCTAAATCAGTAGCCTCCATTCCATCTTTACCACACTACTCCAGTTTATCTTCTCTACAAAGTGCTTCTTTAGCACTTATCAGAACCTAAAGTTACCTTATTTAATTTATTACAAGCTTATTTTCTTCTCTCTTGCCCTGGAACAGAAGTTGTAGAGGATACATACTTATTTATGTTTTTTTCTGTACACTTTTATATCACTAGTGGCTAGAACATTACCTGAAAGATATTAGGAGCCCAGTAAATATTTGTTGAAAAAATGATTCAGTGATAAGCAATATGGGCTACTCTGTGAGGGAAGAGGGTGGCTTTCCTTTGGGACTCCAGTATAGGCTTCCTGGAGATGGTGACAAAAGCTGAGCTTTGAACAACCAGGGGTATAGCCAGTGAGAAGGGGTTTGTGTATTGCAGATAGTGGAGGTCAGAGGGTATGAAGGGGATCAGGCCTGGAACATTGGACCCAGTGGGGGTTCCTCCTGTTGGTGCCTGGAATGACCTGTTACTCTGTGTGTGTGTGTGTGTGTGTGTGTGTAGGCACTGGGGAAAGATGAAGGTTGAGTGTGTGGGGGAAGACTGCCAGAGTTGGAGCACACAAGACAAGCCTGAGCGTGCTCTGGAGGGCCGTGGAAAGCCTCAGGAATAATTTTAAGCTGATATTAAATGACAAGATCAGATGAGCCTTTTTCGAAAGGTCATTTCTTACAGATGGAGTGTTTTTCCCACCGGCAGCAGGGATCCAGGGGGGCACTTGAAGCAAAGCCTTCCATACAGTCCTCCATCCCTGCTCCTCTCTTGGGCCCTCATTAAGTTGCAGCCACGCCTTCTGTTCCTGCAGCAAAGGTCCAGGTGGTCCAAATCTAGAAACTTACGTCCCTGGCCTCCTGGGTATTGGCCGGGCTGAAGTTCATCTCTTGGTTTCACGGAAGTAGAGAGGAAAGGCTATGTGCAGAGGTGTTACCCTTGATAATAGTCCTCTACATTATTAACCACAAAATCCAACGTGTGCAGTGAAGTGTTTGGTGTCTGGGACTTGCTTCGTAGCATCTTGGGGTTGGAGGGAAAGTGTTACAGGGCTGGTCCTGGGTTGTAGCTCATTGAAGCTGGTGATGGGCCCCACCAGTTCCTAACAGGATTCTCAAGAATTTGGCATATGTTTGAAATTCTCCATAATACAAAGTTTAAAAAGATATCATACCCACTTCAATAAAATCATAGTCTCCCTTTCTTCATCTTCCCTTTCAAAAAACCATCATGTTGGGCACATTCCGTTCCAGTAAGTTTAAAAGCAATATCTTTTGACCGTAATGTCAGGATAATAGCAAGATTATTAGTAACTCGTGTAGGATGTAAAAGCAATAATCTTGTTTTTCAACTTATTGTAGGGACTTAATGGTCACATATTTTATCCTGAAGTGTGGAAAATGAATATTGAAAGTGTATACCCCAACACAAAAGCTATTATTTTTAACATTCAACTTTATGTACTTTATGAAAGTACAAAAATGTTGACTTTCATAAGGCAAGCAGGGAGACTAAACTTTATTGTTTCAGAGGATTTAGGAACAGACTCTAAAGTCAAAGGCAGTGCTTTTCATATTCAGCTGAATTTCACGTGGGATCCTTGAGACAGAGAGTTGTTTGGGGTTGTGAGGACAGAGTGGTAGCAGCACTTCAACAGAGTTCCAGCTCCACAGTGACGAGATCTTTTTTAAAAAAATATATTTATTGATTATGCTATATTTATTGATCATGTCCCATTCCCCCCCCCACACTCCACTCTATCCAGCCCACCCCCTCCCTCCCACATTCCCCCCTATAGTTCATGTCCATGGGTCATACATATAAGTTCTTTGGCTTCTACATTTCCTACACTATTCTTACCCTCCCCCTGTCTATTTTCCACCTATCATTTATGCTACTTATTCTCTGTACCTTTCCCCCCACTCTCCCCCTCCCACTCCCCTGTTGATAACACTCCCTCTGATCTCCATTTCTGTGGTTCTGTTCCTGTTCTAGTTGTTTGCTTAGTTTTCTTTTGTTTTGGTTTTAGGTGTGGTTGTTAATAACTGTGAGTTTGCTGTTATTCTTACTGTTCATATTTTTTATCTTCTTTTTCTTAGATAAGTCCCTTTAACATTTCATATAATAAGGGCTTGGTGATGATGAACTCCTTTAACTTGACCTTATCTGGGAAGCACTTTATCTGCCCTTCCATTCTAAATGATAGCTTTGCTAGATACAGTAGTCTTGGATATAGGTCCTTGCCTTTCATGATTTGGAATACTTCTTGCAAGCCCCTTCTTGCCTGTAAGGTCTTTGGAGAAATCAGCTGACAGTCTATGGGAACTCCTTTGTAGGTAACTGTCTCCTTTTCTCTTGCTGCTTCTAAGATTCTCTCCTGTTTAATCTTGGGTAATGTAATTATGATGTGCCTTGGTGTGTTCCTCCTTGGGTCCAGCTTCTTTGGGACTCTCTGAGCTTCCTGGACTTCCTGGAAGTCTATTTCCTTTGCCAGATTAGGGAAGTTCTCCTTCATTATTTCTTCCAATAAGTTTTCAATTTTTTGTTCTTCCTCTTCTCCTTCTGGCATCCCTATAATTCGGATGTTGGAATGTTTCAAGATGTCCTGGAGGTTCCTAAGCCTCTCCTCATTTTTCCGAATTCTTGTTTCTTCATTTTTTTTCTGGTTGGATGTTTCTTTCTTCCTTCTGGTCCACACCACTGATTTGAGTCCCAGTTTCCTTCGCCTCACTATTGGTTCCCTGTACATTTTCCTTTGTCTCTCTTAGCATAGCCTTCATTTTTTCATCTAGTTTTTGAACAAATTCAACCAATTCTGTGAGCTTCTTGATTACCAGTGTTTTGAACTGTGCATGTGATAGGTTGGCTATCTGTTCGCTGCTTAGTTGAATTATTTCTGGAGCTTTGAAGTGTTCTGTCATTTGGGCCATTTTTTTTTTTTGTCTTGGTGCTTCTGTTACTTAAAGGGGCAGAGCTTTAGGTGTTCCCTGGGGCGGGGTAATGCTGGTCACTGCACTGTGACGCTGCACTGTGACCCTGTACGTGGGGGAGGGGCCAAGAGGGAGCAATGGCGCTTGCTCCACTCTCTGCCGGATTTCAGTCACTCCTTCTGCTACCCACAATCAAATTGGGCCCCTCTGGTGCTGGTTCCCGAGTGGGTGAGCTTGTGCAAGCTCTAGGCCCCTGTGGGTCTCTCCAACGACCTCTCCTGTGAGGCTGGGAGTTTCTCCTGCTGCCACCCCAAACCCCACAGGTGTTTTCAATCAGAGGTTTGAGGCTTTATTTCCCCGAGCTGGAGCCCTGGGTTACGCAGTCTGCTTCGCTCCCGCCGTTCTTCCCGGTTTATCTATGTGCGAATGTGGGGCCGTGGGGTGCTACCTGCCACACTGCCTGCCCCGTTCTCCGCCACTCTGAGTCCGGCCCTCTCGGTTTATCTGTGCGTGAATGTGGGGCCGCAGGGTCTGCTAGTGGTCAGACTGCCTGCCCCGTTCGTCCCACACTCCGCCAGTCTCGGTCCCGCCACGGCAACGGAAGTCCTCTCCGCCCAGGCTGCTGACTCCGCCCCTCCTACCGGTCTGGATGAATGTTTATTTTTTATCTCCTTGGTGTCGGACTTCCTTACCGACCGATTTTCTGTCAGTTCTGTTTGTGCGAGGAGGCGCAGTGTGTCTACCTACGCCGCCATCTTGGTTCTCAGTGATGAGATCTTAATGCCTTTGTTTGGATGTACCTTTTCCAACATAGTCGCCAGTTCCAACATGGCTGCCAATTAGTGCTGTTGCACTCAGAATTCTGTGGGGAAATTGCTGTCTCAGGCTGTGAGGAGTCACCCTTTTTAAAGGAGTGGTCCAGTAGGCATGTGTACATGGGCACAGAGATATATACTGTTGTGGATGCCCAAAGACTGGGAAGGTGGGGAGAAGTTAAGGTGAAGATCTAGAATAAAACATAGCCAGCCAAGGCCACAAGGTTGACTGCCCTAGTGCTATGGGTCCTGTTGTTGGTCAGCGGTTTGTAGAAGCCACAGCCAGGGCCTTCTCAGAGGAGGAGTGAGGAGTGACAGGTGTTTTTATTGAGGCTCACAAACACTGGTGGGTGTAGGGGGGAAGAGAATGGCTCTGGGGGCAGGGCTAGGCTGTGGGTAGTGCAATAAGGTTGCCCTGGTCTGCAGGTTGCCTCTCTGAAAGGCCTGTGGGGAGCCTGGAGATCGTAGGACCAGATGTGAGAGCAGACCTCAGTGCAGGAGGTTCTGGGAACAGCAGAGTCGAGAGGGCTAGAGGCCCATGGGGCTCATAAATACTTTGTACCGTGGAGTTATGAGGATGGGATTTAAGAGCTGTTCATGGGGTGGGAGGTTCCCACTGTTATCTGGCATATCCCAGTGCACTTGCATACTCTGGTCACATTCATGGCAAAGGTCTGAAACACTCCTTGATCTTGCCCCACTCTGCCTGCTCTGAGGGAAGCCATCCCTCTCCCAGAACATATGCCCCACCTCAGCCTCAGCAACAGTAGTTCTACAGGAAGGCACTCACTGCTACAGCTTCTAGTCTTCAGATTAGTCACTTCCCTTCCTCAGTCACTACCCTGAGTGGGATCACATCACCCCACAGCTCATAGCCCTCCTGTGGCTCCCCATTTCCCTTAGATAAAAGCTCAACTCCATACTCAGACTAACAAGTTCTCTTTACCTCCCTAACCTCCCATTCTGCTACCCATGCCCTTCCCCCACCCCCTCCAGCCACACTGGCCTAAGTGTCATTCCTGAAACACCTCAGGCAACCTTCTATCTCCTTGTTACCTCTGCCTGGTAGGCTCTTCGTCCAGATATCCTCAGGGCTTGCTTCCTCGCCTCCTTAGGCTCCTTCCCAGGAAGGCCTTTCCCAACCACCCTGCTGAAATCGCAACACCCCTCCCCCATTCTTATTTCCTGCACTTTCCCCTCTGTAGCCATTACCATCATCTGCAGTGCAACACAATTGATGTGTTTTTCTTTATTGTCTCTCTTCCCTCATTCAACTACGATGTCTAAGCACTAGGAACTTTTCACCTCTTTAATTCACTGCTCCATCCCCAGACCTCAAAACAGTGCTTGGCACATAGAGGCACATGGTAAATACTTGTTGGGTAAATGAATGAATAAACGAATGAACACACTCACTCTGGTGCCTTTGGGGCCTTGCTCTTCTTTACTGAGCCCCTTAACCATAGGTTCAAATATATCTTGTCCCTGAGCAAGCCTTCCCCTGCCTTCCCCCTCCTGTCTCTCTCTGCCAGACCCCTCTGTGCTCCCTGTCCCCGTATTGTGACCTCCATCGCACTTTAAAAAAAAAGGTTGTATTTACTTATATTTAGAGAGACAGGAAGGTAGGGAGAAAGAGAGGGAGAGAATAAACATCAATGTGTGGTTGCCTCTCGCATGTCCCCAACTGGGTACCTGGCCCACAACCTAGGCACCTGACTGGGAATTGAACCGGAGACCTTTCAGTTCGTAGGTTGGCACTCAACCCACTGAGCCACACCAGCCAGGGCTCCATCGCACTCTTGACACAGCTTCCTGCAGGCACCGACAGCCCATGTGCCCAGTCAAATTGCTCTTAACACGTCATCTCCTTGGGTGCTCCCAGTGCTCCTGCCCTCCACCCCTTGGCTCTTCTCCATGCTCCTGGGTGTCCCCTCCCCACACCCCTTCATGCCCCCTACTATGGCTCAGTCCTTCTGGCCCAAAGGTGTCCTCTGCTTCCTATTCTTGTCTATGGGTGCTCTCTCCCTTTAGAGGTACCCCCCCCACCAATCTCCTCAGTCCAAAATCAATAAGGAAAAGCCCAAAAGCTAGGTACATGGATTAATTAAAGGAAAAAAAGCAGTAAAAAGGAGAAAGAGACTCAAGAAAAGTCCAGTTTATCAGCTCCTTTCCATATCAGCTTCTCTCACTTTTTCTATCTCTGTTGGTGGCCCAGCCATTCCCCTAGGTGCTCCAGGTGAAGATCAGCTTCATCTTTGGTGCCCTTATTTCATGTCCCTCCATGTTCCATGTGAGGTTCTGCTGCTGCCATACCTCTTTTGGGACTCTTTGAACGTCTTTCCTTGTTAATTTTCATGTTGCTGCCATGTTTTAGGCCTTCTTCACCCATCCTTCCCCTTCCCCTAGGAGATTACAAAAACTGTTACATAGGGTTCTGCAGTCATCGTGAGCCTTCTGAAACCAAATTAGATCCAATTACCCTATAAAAGTGAGGGTCTGGCCAAGAAAATACAAACCATTCCAGATATTTAAACATAGGGAATTTAATCCAGGAAACTAGCTTCACAGAGACTGGAGGAACCCAAAACCAAACAGGGTACAGTGAGATAAGCAGAGGTGAGAGGCCCAGCGATTAGTTACAGCAGGAAGCTGCTAGCATCCCTCAGATGGAGGGACAAAGGGAGAGGGAGTATTACAGGAACCTGGGAGCTGCAGTTAGCCAACAGGAGCTGGATCCACAGAAGAGATGAAGGAGAAGCAACTGATGCTGGAGATGCTGCCCAACACAAAGAGAGTGGGACAAAATACCTTGGTTTCTCCTTCTTCCTAACCTCCAATCTCCCACCAGTATCTTCCATTGGCTGAACCTAGATAGAGGCCAGTTGCAAAGCAGCCTGGGAGATGCTATACTGAGCAGAGCACGAGAACGGTAGTGAATGGATCTGAGAGGAGACAGACAAACGAATATACACAGTCCCTGGCAAAGAAGCCTTCTGTAGTTCCCTTGTTCCCACCAAATAAACTCCAAACTCCTCAGTCTTTCTACATGCTTTGGGTCCTCTTCTGTCCACTTTGCTGACCTTATCTGCTATTGCCCCTGTACACTCACCCTGAAAGTGGATAATGTTGGGACCCCCTGCTGCTAGCATCTGCCACCTCTGTACCCTTCTTCACTCAGTGTCTTCTGCCCAGAAGTCTTTCCCTTCCAGCAATGCTTATGTAATGTCACCCAGACTTTAATGCCCAGGTGAACTGCCACCTCCTCCATAAAGCCTTCCTGCCCATCACTTCTAGCCCCAAACACACAGAAATAAATATTCTTTTTTTTCTTCCCCAGCACTTCCTGCATTTATGCCTCACCTTGTTTCTTCCTGTATCATTGTTATTAATGGGCTTATCTCAGCTCCCCCATTAGACTGCAGGCTTCCTTAAAGTCTTGTTCAAAATGAAGCCTCCAAAGCCCCTAATACACAGCACCCTTCCCAGGGTGCACTGCATTGTAGTTTAATGAATGAACAAAGAAGTAGCAAGCAACACACCAGCAAGTAGCAATGCCTAGTCAATGCAAGTGAATTAATTTGGACTTTTCAGCAATCCATGCCTTGAGGGAGGGGTTGTGACAAGGCCAGGGAGAAGCGAGCCCCGACTCCTTCAGGGCTGCGAGCAGATGTCCACATTTTGCTTTGTTATTACTTCAGCTATTGTTCCAGGTTTTTTCTTTTAGAGAGAAAAGAATACGCCCATGTTTTCATGTTGTTCTCATTGAAATACACCCACAGGCTTTGAAATGAACCCACTGGTGAAGTGCAAGGAGGGGGAGGGCACTGGGTTTGTTTCTTCACCCAGGTTCTGTGCAGCAGCTCTGTGGGATGGGGCTTCTTGTTCTCTCCAGGGCTCCCTCGGGCTCCAGAAGCTGAGGGCAGACTGACTGAGTGGGAGCAAGTGGTGGGAGCACTGCCTCGGGCAAATCCAGGTGTTTATGTGTGTGTGTGGAGGGGAGGTTTGGTCACTGGAGCATTGAAAATGTGTCTGTGAATTCATGTTCTTAGGGAGCATTGTTCAAGTGGTTACCTTTTCCGAGATGAGCGGCCCTTAGGGAGGTGTAGAGAGAGAAGAGATGCTGGTTCAAAGCTGAGGGCAAGGCAGAAGTGTCTTGGGCTTGGGGCCCCTACTAGGCTGTTTATTCATGAATTCATTTGTTCATTCACACATTTAATGAGTGTGAGCTGAGGATCCACCAGAATGGTCAGATTTTGGAGCTGGAGCTAGTTTAAGCCCCGTTTTTGGAGAATGAAGGTTCAGAAAGGTTAAGTGACTTGCTCAAAGTCACACAGCCAGTTACCAGCAGTGTAAGATTTGAACTTCAGCCTCCTGCATTATAGTCCTGTGCTCCCAGGGTTTGTGGGGGCTGCTGAGATGCACCCAGCTTGCCCTTGCCTTCAGAGATGTTCCAGTCCCGTGGACATCAGGATTAAGGGTTGCATGTAGAGTAGTTCTCCAGGATGATGCCTACCCCTCTTGGCTGACTGTGGCACTGGGAGGGACAGCTTTGCATAGTATACTTTGCATCAAGTAGGGGGTCCTTCCCATGGGTGTAGAAATGACCCTCTCTGAGCAGAACTGGTCAGACCCCTCACACTTGAACCTGTCCCCAGCACTGCACCCTGTCTGCAGCATGGATCTCTGACCCGGTTACTTTGCAGACTGCATTCCATGCTCTGTGTTTAAAAAGCCAAGTCAGCTTGGGGTATGGACAGGAATGACCTACACTGTCTAAACAAACCTGGAGCTTCTGGCGGCCTGCCTGCCAGGGTGCGTGTAATATCCTCTGGCGATGTGGGCCCAGTTGGAACTCCTGGCTTTGCTTATTGTGAGAGCTCGGCAGCGTGAACACAGGTCTTCGCTCTTTGGTTTCCCAGAGTGAGCAGAGGCTGGCTCTACTAAGATGCAAAGGTGTGTGGGGCCCAAGCTCCCTCCACCTCCCCCAAGCTGTTCCTTTCTTTATTTTTTCACAGTTTCTCTTAATCACCAAGGAACAAAGAAGAGACTTGACAGCAAAACAAACAAACAAACAAACCCAAGCAGATTTTACCTATGAGAAACCAAAGGAACGGACCCATTTTAATAAAATGAAGGCCTAGTTGCTTCTTTCTGAGACTGTGTCCCAAATAATGCAACTTCGGTTTTTCATCCTAGATGTATGTTTGAAAAATCAGGCTTAAGTCTGTCCTTTTAAATAGTTTTTCAAATGATATAGAAATTATACTATTTTTAGGTCAAGCAGCCTGCAGAAGTTGACATTTGAAGGTTCAGCTATGTGTAAAAACATCCGAAGGGGAATGTGTGATTTCTCCTTTTTTCCAGAAACAATAAACAGGAGTGGCTTTAGTTTATTTGTGTGTGTTGTTCTTACCCCTCTTGTATTTGCATCTCCAGTGTTTGTCTGTGTAATTCTTCAGGCACAAGCTCAACATGGCAGATGTTACCTGAAGGCTGCCCTTTGGAGACTCTGTCCCTACAAATAAAAGCAGGTCGTTAGACTAGAACCGTCTTTGTTTCCTTAACTACAGCGGTTTCTCCCTCCGTTTCTCCCTCCGCACAGAACACGCTCTATATAAAGCCATAACCATTCAGAGTCACACGTAGACTATATAAAGGCGCTGCTGAGAGATGAAAGATGTTTTTAACCCCTTCCTTTCAGGCATTGGTGGCAGCTGCAACCGCTCAGTTCTAGAATGTGCAAAGTTCTGTTGCGGGGCTTGGGGAGAGAAGAGGAGGAGGTGTGTGTGTGAGAGAGTGAACCAGCAAGGTGGGAGAAGCCCCCACTCCAATCCTCTCTTCCTGCCTTAGTTTAGAGCTGCTGGAAACCTCCTGCAGATGGCAGTGACAAAAGAAAAGGAAGCTGTGATGGCATTGGGCAGGACTTAGGCCATGGGGGCAGGAGGAACAGCCACCCCTTGTGGCTTTTGTCTGTTGATTTTAGGCTTCAGTCTCTGCACTCCAGTTTCTGCAGGAGTGCCCAGGCACTTGAAACTGCAGGGCCAAGGTGGCAATGATTCGTGAGGATGAATTGTATTTCATTTTGAGTGATGGTCAATGTTGCTTTTATATTAAAACAAGTTCAGGGCTATCTGATGGAATAGAATGCAGATAGCTATAAATGTCATAGCTGAACCTGGACTGCCAAAGAAGTGCCCATGTTGCTGAGGTGCTAATTTGAACTTTACCTTGAGACCTTCAGGAGGTTGTTAAGAGCTCTTTGATGACAAAGTTTAAGAAGCCCTGCCCTAAATGATGTGCTAAACACAATGTAGACATGGTTTAGTGCAAGGGTTGTGACTAAAGTTCAAGGCCTGGCTCTGCTACTTACTAGCTGTGTGATTTTGGGTGAGTTGCTCAACCTCTCTGAGCCTCAGTTTCTTCCTCTGTAAAATGAGACTGGTAAGAGCTTCTTCCTTGTAAGACCAGGCCTGCCTACTCTTGGGAAGCACTAGGACTCATGTGCCCCAACTCTGAGCTGACATCCTTGTGGAGGCTGCTTGGCATAGAATCCATTCAGTCTGAGCCCAGCCCCTGGCAGGGCCCACCGTAGCCACCAGACAGTTTAATAGCCTTTTTCCCGGGAGAGCACAACCATGGGTGCTGAAAGCATGGAGGATGCCTAGATGTGTGGTGCAAAAATGCAGTCATAACAGACCTGGGATTATTAGACATCTGAGGCACAGTAGTACCAACGCCTCAGGCTCCCCACCCTGGAACACCGCCCACGGCTTGTGGCACTCTACTCTTCCTGGTTCTTTTGTGTGACCATCCTGGCCATTCCTGAGACAAGCCATTCCTGCTTCTGAAACTTGCTTTCATGGCTCATGTGACCCATGCACAGTAAGAGAGACATCAGGAGCCTGGCTGGACGGGTGTGAAGGGAGGGGGCAGGAAACAACTGGTAGAATCTCCACCCTGCATTGGACACTGTGGTACTTTGAAAGATGTCCACACATTCTTTGACACTCTTCCTATCAGGAGAAAGGCCAGCTACCATGTGATGAGGACACTCAGCTAACTTATGGAGAGCCCCATGTGGTGAGGACTGAAACCTCCTGCCAACAGCTATGTGAGTGTACCATCTTGGAAGCGGATCCTCCAGCATGGGTTGAGCCTTTGGTTAACTGCAGCTCTGGCTGACACTTTGACCGAAACCTCACAATAGACCCTGGATCAGAACCTCCTCATCTAGCTGCTCCCAAATTCCTGACCCACAGAAATTCTGAGATAATAAACATGTTTCAAGCCACTAACTTTTGAGGTAATTTGTTATGTACCAATAGGTAACCTTATACAGACACCTCTCCTTGTCCTTCAAAATGTCATTGGAAAGGTTTCAAGACTTCACAGATACCTTTCTTTTTCTCCCCAGCTTATGAGGATGTTGGAAGCTGAAAAAAGAAGATGTGTGGTAGATGATGTATTATAGAATTGTACACCTGAAACCTATATAATTTTATTAACCCATGTCACTTCCATAGATTCAATATAAAAATAAATAAATGAAAAGAAGATGTGTGGTTTTGGAGTAGGGCACTAATACTGTGGACATGCATGCTGAATGTTTTCCATTGGTTATGTTATAGAATCATCTCAACTATCCTGTGGGAAAGTATTATTAGTCCTATTTTTTGATATATTTATTGATTATGCTATTATAGTTGTCTCATTTCCGCCCCTTCACTCCACTCCATCCTGCCCACCCCCTCCCTCCCACATTCCCCCCCTATAGCTCATGTCCATGGGTCATACTTATAAGTTCTTTGGCTTCTACATTTCCTACACTATTCTTACCCTCCCCCTGTCTATTTTCCACCTATCATCTATGCTATTTATTCTCTGTACCTTTCCCCCCTCTCTCCC
Source organism: Desmodus rotundus (assembly GCF_022682495.2). Taxonomy (NCBI): domain Eukaryota; kingdom Metazoa; phylum Chordata; class Mammalia; order Chiroptera; family Phyllostomidae; genus Desmodus; species Desmodus rotundus. The sequence continues at coordinate 74,120,786 of NC_071400.1, forward strand.
CTTCCCAATCCCCTATTAATAACCCTCCATGTGATCTCCATTTCTGTGGTTCTGTTTCTGTTCTAGTTGTTTGCTTAGTTTTCTTTTCTTTTGGTTTTAGGTGTGGTTGTTAATAACTGTGAGTTTGCTGTCATTTTTACTGTTCATATTTTTTATCTTCTTCTTCTTAGATAAGTCCCTTTAACATTTTATATAATAAGGGCTTGGTGATGATGAACTCCTTTAACTTGACCTTATCTGAGAAGTACTTTATTTGCCCTTTCATTCTTTTTTTTTTTCTCTTTATCAATCTCCTTTAATAGATAAGTTATTTTTTTCTTTTTTTTGTAGTTTTTAAAATTTATTATTATTTTTTTAATTTTTATTGTTATTCAATTACAGTTGTTGCCCTTTCATTCTAAATGATAGCTTTGCTGGATACAGTAATCTTGGATGTAGGTCCTTGCCTTTCATGACTTGGAATACTTCTTTCCAGCCCCTTCTTGCCTGTAAGGTCTCTTTGGAGAAATCAGCTGACAGTCTTATGGGAACTCCTTTGTAGGTAACTGTCTCCTTTTCTCTTGCTGCTTCTAAGATTCTCTCCTTCTGCTTAATCTTGGGTAATGTAATTATGATGTGCCTTGGTGTGTTCCTCCTTGGGTCCAGCTTCTTTGGGACTCTCTGAGCTTCCTGGACTTCTGGAAGTCTATTTCCTTTTCCAGACTGGGGAAGTTCTCCTTCATTATTTGTTCAAATAAGTTTTTAATTTTTTCTTCTTCTTCTTCTCCTTCTGGCACTCCTACAATTCGGATGTTGGAACGTTTTAAGATGTCCTGGAGGTTCCTAAGCCTCTCCTCATTTTTCTGAATTCTTGTTTCTTCATTCTTTTCTGGTTGGATGTTTCTTTCTTACTTCTGGTCCACACCATTGATTTGAGTCCCAGTTTCCTTCGCCTCACTATTGGTTCCCTGTACCTTTTCCTTTGTTTCTCTTAGCATAGGCTTCATTTTTTCATCTAGTTTTCGAACAAATTCAACCAATTCTGTGAGCGTCTTAATAACCAGTGTTTTGAACTGTGCATGTGGTAGGTTGGCTATCTGTTCGCTGCTTAGTTGAATTATTTCTGGAGCTTTGAAGTGTTCTGTCATTTGGGCCATTTTTTTTTTGTCTTGGTGCTTCTGTTACTTAAAGCGGCAGAGCCTTAGGTGTTCACCAGGGCGGGATAATGCTGTGATGCTGCGCTGTGACACTGTGTGTGGGGGAGGGGCCAAGAGGGAGCAATGGCGCTTGCTCCACTCTCCACCGGACCTCAATCTTTCACTCTGCTACCCACAATCAAACTGGGCCCCTCTGGTGCTGGTTCCCAGGTGGGTGAGCTTGTGCACGCTCTAGGCCCCTGTGGGTCTCTCCAACGACCTCTCCTGTGAGGCTGGGAGTCTCTCCTGCTGTCACCCCAACCCCCATGGGCTCTTTCAATCAGTGGTCTGAGGCTTTATTTCCCCGAGCTGGTGCCCTGGGTTGCGTGGTCTGCTTTGCTTCCCTCCGTTCGTCCCGGCTTATCTGTGCGCAAGTGTGGGGCCGTGGGGTGCTACCTGCCACACTGCCTGCCCCGTTCTCCGCCACTCTGAGTCCGGCCCTCTCAGTTTATCTCTGCGCGCGAATGTGGGGCTGCAGGGTCTGCTAGTGGTCAGACTGCCTGCCCCGTTCAACCCACACTCTGCCAGTCTGAGTCCCGCCATAGCCACGGGAGTCCTCTCCGCCCCGGTGCCCGTCTCCGCCCCTCCTACCAGTCTGGATGTATGTTTCTTTTTTATCTCCTTCGTGTCGGACTTCCTTGCCATTCGATTTTCTGTCAGTTCTGGTTGTGCGAGGAGGCCCAGTGTGTCTACCTATGCCGCGATCTTGGTGCTTTATTAGTCCTATTTTTATTTTTTAAAAAGATATTATTTATTTATTTTTAGAGAGGAGAAGGGAGAGAGAAAGAGAAGGAGATAAACATCAATGTATGGTTGCCTATCGAGCACCCCCAACTGGGGACCTAGCCTGCAACCCAGGCATGTGCCCTGACTGGAAATTGAACCAACGACCCTTTGGTTCACAGTCTGGCACTCAATCCACTGAGCCACACCAGCCAGGGCTATTAGTCCCATTTTACAGATGAGAACACTGAGACTCAGAGAAGCTAAGACCTTTGCTCAAGATTACATAAGAAGTTTCATTGTTGGGACATCAAATCTGTGTTTCTTCATCAATAATAAGCTGCTTCTGCTCAGAAATAAAACAGCTAGGTCAGGGTCCTGGCCTTGTTTCTGACTAATTGCATCAGCTTTGGCAAGTCACTTTTCTGTGGGGGCCTTTTTTTTTTTTCATGTGAAGTGACCTGTGTCTCATTCCTTGTAGCACAGAGGTGCTGTCAATCATGGTAGCCTACTCTCTTGTGGCCACAGGAATGGAACATGTATTCCTGGCTTAGCCAATCGGAGTGTCCTATTCCCCTGACCACAGTGATTAATTAAAGAATGGGCGTGTGAGTCTAGCTAAGCGAACTTAAATCTTCTACAGGGCATCTCTGCCAGAGCCACTGGGAAGAGCGCCCCTTCCTTTCTGTTGGGGTGGCTATGTCAGGAGGCCATGGATTTGGTGCTGCCAGGATTGACAGTCTACAGAGTCAGGCTGAGCCAAGTCATGAAGGGAGGGAGAGGTCTGGATCTCTTTCAGTCCCTGGATCCAGCTATGCCTGAAGCCATTCCTCTCCCTGTACTCCCCAGTTATAAGAGTCAGTAAATTCCTGCTTTTTGTCAGCTAATTTGACTTGGGCTTGGGTTATTTGTTAATGCGGTGGACAAACTTGGGCATCGTTTCTAGCATCTCGGAGTGGTAGAGCATAGCTCCCCTATATGGTGATTAAATGTGGCGGGTGCTGGTGGTGCCCTACTGGCTCATGCTGGAGGTCATGGCAGACTGTCTCCTTACAGGCCAGCGGCCTCCTGCAGGTCCTTCCTGAGGTGTTCTCTGGCTTTAGGACCATGCTTGGCCTGCATGGGGAGGGGGAGGCAGTTCTAAAATGCTAAAGAATTAATGGCTCAGGAGTGACCCTTTTCCAATGAGGGATGGAGGTGGATAGATACATGCCCTATCTCCCTTGTCTCTTGAAAGATGTCTTTTACACAGTCTTTATGAGGGTCCCCAGCAAAACCGAGCTCCAGTCATACACTGTAGGAACCTGCTCAGTAAAATGGCCTTCATTGGCTTTCCTTCCTGCCCTGTCTCTTTCCCTACTCTCTCACTCATGGTTCCTGGGCTCACCTCTCAGATAAACTACCTGTACCCAAATCCTTATTTCAGGATCTGCTTTGGGGGAAAAAAAACCTAAAACATTTTGATTTTCTGGAGTAGACAGATCTGGAGATACTTACCATAATTGGAAAGACTGGAATTGCAAGGTTCTCAGCCTTAGCGATTTTGTGAATTAAATATTCTCCACATTGGACATGTGAGGACTACATGAAGACTGGGCAAGTGGGGCTAAGATAGCAGGACAGGAATGACAGAAGATGCCATGGAATTGCAGCAGCCATTTTGAAATAGAAGTTGATGGGACGGATAAGATTTGAGCAGTCAAGCAATTTGGGGGGTGGTGGGCTCAATTTGGCACTTTGAGGGGTCCCTGAATTCTCCCCAGCCAGGAGCACTTCATCTGACAGAGAGAGATGGGCTTGGTTGCCAGCTGTTAGTTTTGTTTGCCTTTTCTCTCTGCCTTTGTTCTCTCGCTTTCCTTTCCCTACTCCTGTTTATTTATGTTTAAACACGTCCTGTGTTGCTGCCTCAGCTGAGTGGTTGGAGAGTCGATGATGACCTGGATTCCACCTCTTCTTCCCTTATGAGGTCTCTGGTTCCTCAGCTCCACCACAGTTTTCCCTGGGCTCCAGGAAAAAGATGTGTCTGTGGATGTCGGAATATTTGGCTGGTGCAGTTCTGCCTTGCGTCTGCTTTCTCTTATCCTTCCCAGGGGGCCTGCTCGCTCCCCTGCTGTTCTTCCTGGTCACTTCCACAGTGGCATCTGGGCCACAGACATTGTTTTCTCCTAATTGTATTTCAGCCTAGGACAGCCACGCTAATAGAGGGACCTCAGGAGAGAGGGCTGGCAGAGCATGGCAAAGGGGCTGCCGCTTCTGCATAAGACTTTGATAAAAAGATGAATAAAAAGGTTCATTTTAGGTACCAACACTCTCTTCCCCTTGGAACAGATCCCCCTCCTTTTTGTAGTTTTATATTTTCCTTGAAGTATATATAAAAGAGATAAAGCATGTCCGGTGCACTAAGTGTGCAGCTTGATGGAATTTTACATGTCTACACTGTGCCACTACCATCCAGAACTTCCTCATCACTCCAAAGGTTCTGTAACGCTCCTCCCAGTTAGTAACCCCCAACCACAGAGGCAACCACTCTTCTGGCCTTTATTACTTGAGATTGATTGCCTGCCTTTTAACTGTAAAATAGAATTATCCAGCATTGTCCTCTTCTGTGTCTGGCTTCTTTTGCCCAATATCATGTCTGAACGTGAGCCCTGCTGTCTGTAGCATGGTTCTCCTCCTGGTGTCATTGTTGTTGTTGTTGTTGTTGTTGTTGTTGTTTTATTTTATTTGATTCATCACTCTGCAGGGGTGTAAAGCCAGCAGTTTGCAGATTCAGTTTTGCCCCCATCCACAGTCCAGGAGGCGGCATTCCCTGTGGGCACCTTTGCTCCCAACTGTGACCTGCAGATTTTGCCAAAGGGTCAATGCAGCCTCAGGCATCAGGTTCACTGTTTATTCCAGGTTGCCAGGCCAGGAATCTCAGGTTAGAAACCTCAGTGACTCTGGGATGCAGGAGGAACCTGGAGCAGCTCAAGATATATGTTGGGGCTCAGGAATAATGTTTCAATTTGTAAACATGCATTTGGTGAAGAGAAACATCACTGAAATCTGGTGACTGGCAGCACAGGGCAGCATTTTGCTCTCCTTCCTGGATTTGTGTGATGGCCCCTGACCAGGGCCCCACGCAAAGTCTCACCTTCTCCCATTCATCAGCTCACTGTTGGCAGTGGAGCTCCCAGGGCCCACTCCCATCCTACTACCCCTCTGCTCACAAACCTTCAGTGGCTCCCCACTGCCTATTCAAGTCAGCAGTGCTCTCATTAAGAAGCTCCACAGAATGAAGCAGCCAACTCTCTGGCAGATTCTACCTCCCTGTTTGAGCAACTGGTGATCTGAACTAGGATTGTGTCAGCTAGTGTGACCTAATTCTCTCTGTGCTCCTCTTAGCCTATAGATCATAGGAGACACTCCTTTCTATTCTACCTCCTTAGGGAGGTTTCTGGTAGCCCAGCCCACCACATATAGCCTTAGTTCCCAAGGTCACTTCATGGACCAAGATGCCTGCTCCAGCTTCACCCATCATGACAGCATTTCAGTTAATAAAAAAGAAGGGGAAGGAGAAGGGCATTTGACCTCTTTAGGGTGTCAACCGATGGTCAATGGCACCAATTCATCGATGGTACCAATTCAGCACCAACAGGGACCCTCACTTTGAGGTGCAAACAGCTCAAAGGTAATACAGCATGGCTGTAAAAACAGCATGCTGTGAAGAGCTGGATAGTGGTACAGTACAGCTGTGAAACAGTGGTGAAACTGTCCCAGGGCCAGGCAGCCCTGAGGCCAGGCCCCTCTTCAGTTAGATAGCTCCCCTCCACAATGGTCTGCTTCTGCTCCCCTCAGGCCTAACAGGGAAACACAGTCCTGAGTGTTCAGTGGCTTTTTAGCTTTCCAAAATAGAGGGGAGCTGGCTTATATAGATAGAAATCCCCACCCCTGGTCCCTGATTGGTCAGAGTAGAGCCACTCTGATTGGTCAGAGCTGCACAGTTCTAAAGTCTCAGTCCTATTGGTTGTAATAGGACTCTAAGAACTCATTTATAAGGGTTGACTCAGAAGGCAGAAACAGTGTAGGCAGTTAGTTTAGCAGCACAGATGTAGGCAGTCTAGTGCAGAGGCTTTTCTGAAGTGCAGTTCGCATGAGAGATCCCTGTGTGGAAATGGCTGCTGGGCTCTGCTTAAATTTTTTTAAAAATTTGACTCCAGGTAACCACCAGGAGCCCTTCTTAGTCCTCAGGGTTCACAAGGGTTAGTAATGATAACAGCAGTAAACACTTATGTATCATTTACCATATACCAACTATTTTTCTAAGTACATTTAATTTTCATATAAACCTATGAAGTAAGTACTATATTAGCCTCATTTTACAAATGAGAGATGGAGACACAGAAATGTTATATAACTTGTGCAAGGTCACACTACTAAGAAGTGACTAAGGCAAGATTTGAACCCATGCAGTCTTATTCTAGCTTCTGGGCTCCTAAGCCTTCTGTTTTTGTATTTCTCACTTTCAGGTCTTTGAACACCTCTTCCCCACCCGGGGGGGCAGCCTGAGGCTGCTTGAAGATAAAGCTCTAGCCCATCGGGTACCATAAGTTGTGGGTGGCAGGTCACACTGCTTGGTGGCTCTTTGGCTGCCCATGCCCTTCATGGTCTGGGGTGGATGGGACCTTTGTTTTGGAAATTCAGCCCTGAGCCCCCTGTAGACTCTGGATGGGCTAGATAAAGGTGGAGGTGGGTGTCTGGAAGCCAAGTTGTTCCTCTGTTAGGCTGCCTTACCTCGGCGGGGGGCCTGGCCTTATTAGAATGCCTTCTTCATCTTGACTCCCACCGGAAGTTCCTTGTTCCTGTGTAATTACATTAAACTTTTATGATGGGGATCTGGGCTGCTAGCAGCATTATTTTGCAGGGGTGGGTTGCATTCCTGGTCTCTGGGTTTACCTTCTCTCTCTGTGTGTACCCTGGAATGCGGGTCTGTGGACAGGTCCTCCTGCCAAGTCCAAGCTGTGGGGTCCCCTGGTAGCACACTGGAGGCAGGTGAGGAGTCAGAAGTACATCTGCAATTTTCTGAATCTCATGGGTCAGAAAACCTGTCCTGCCCTGCAGGGTAGAAGGTAGAAGCCTGGGTCTGAAAAATGGCCTGAGCCCCTTTACCAGCTGACATTTGCTTGCCAGGGCTGCCCCAGCCCTCAGCAAAGAGCCTGGTGGGCCCATGTGTAACTTGGGGGTCGCCAACTTCTTAGCCTAGACATCCCACAAGAAACTATAAAAACCTGAGGTGAAATCTTATAGTGGACTATCTAATAATGGTGGGATGGGAAGGCCTCTCCCAACACAAATAACCAACAATATATAAGAAGATGCTTATAGGCTTACTTATAATCAAAAGAATGCAAATAAGGGTATTGGAGAGGGTTTTGAGTTATATAGCCAGTCTGGACTTATAGAGCCTTCTATGGAGGACAGCAATATCAGGAAGGAGGTGAGAGGTGGGTTGCACCTTTTTCCCTAAAAAATTGTTTGAATTTTTTAAAGCACATAATTACTTTTTGAATTTGAACAAAACTTTTATTTTACCAAATTTAAAAATCAATGTTTACCTTTTGCAAAAGGCTAAGGAAATAAGGGAAATAATTATAATTATTATATTTATTGATTCCTGGACTATATATGCCTGACATTGCTCTAAGATCTTGATATGGATAATCTCATTGACTCTTCACAGCAACATGCTGAGATATATACTACTGTGACCCCCTTTTACATATGAGGAAACTGAGCATTGAGAGACTAGATAACTTCCCATAAATCATACAGCTAGTCTAGGGGAGCTGGGACCCAGAGGCAAATCAAAGGCCCCCGTAACCCCATTTTACCTAGAGATGACAACTATGAAGGTTAGATATTCCTTGTGCCATGTATTTGTGTGTGCACATGGGAGGACCTTCACTTCCAGATATGTGATAGAATCTTGTGCCCTGACAATCTCCTCCTTCATCCTTTTCCCTCCTCCTTGCTTTGGCCCTGATTTGGGACTTTTTTCTCTACTTTTGGGGGGCTTTTCAGGACAGATCTGGAGAGTCTCATCTGCCCAGGTCATGGAACCAAAGATTGTAGTGAAAGAGAAGACCTCTACGTGCCTGGTCTTTCCTGCTAAAGCAGAGGAAACCAGGAAGAGTATCTGGTGGCGGCATCCTTGGAGAGAAAAGAGCCTCAGGGGTGACACTTGGTCTGCATGTGTGGAGTAAGCAGGTTGGCAGGCACGGGGCTCAGTGGGTGATGTGGCCAGAGGCTCTACTCCAGCTTCCAAATGCCTGCAGAAACTGGACCTGTGTCTGGTCCGACTGAATCAAACCCTGTAACTGATTTTTAGAAAGGTCTGTGGACAGTGTAATAGAGAAAATGTTCTGGATACAGAAGCCAGCTTTGAGGAGGGCTGGCCAGGAGTCAGCATTCCGCAGAGTGATGGTCTAAGGCGCTCAGAGCAACTAAGCAAGCCCTGTCCTCACCCCACCCCACCCTACCCCATCCCTGGCCTGCGTCCCCTTCCACCTTCCACAGTTGCACACTCCTCATTGTTCAGGAACAAAGGCAGTTCACACTTGTGAAAAAGAAGGAGAAAAAATAAACTCAGCTGAACTCATCTTGCTTGTAAGTGAGCAATTGGCTCTGGCCCCGAATAGGGGAGTCTCGCAAGGCTGATGGCAATGGAGGGGCCCTGGGGACAACTTGGTTGGAAGGGAGTGGGGGCAGGGAGGTGCAGCAGGATGTGAACAGTTGGTGATTTATGGTGCCAATAAGCACAACGGCACAGTCTTTGCAGTTTCCCCTCAACTTGTGTCTGAATGCTGGCCCCTTGGAGTGTCACCTGTGTGTGCTGTGGCTGTAGCCACTGCCTGTTTGGACTCAGGAATCCAGGAACTGTGCCCTGCTGATGGCTACTCCTCCTTGCTAGGGGCCCAGGGAAAGCCTTCCCACACTTATCCCCCAATCTGAAGGGCAGTGGGAAGGTGTGTCATCAAGACCTGAAGTGGGCTGTGCTAAGGAAGATGTAGGGCGTGTTGATGAACATGGGGTCTTACTTCCCCTTTGGGACATAGCCTGGGATGTGTAGACTCACAAGGCCTTTTGGAAAATTAACCAGTGAGTAGAATTCACTTTGGCCTTTTGGAAAGTCAGCCAGTGAGTAAGATTCACTTCAGTAGCTGTCTTGCTGCTTTAGCAAGCCTGCCCTGAGCTGTCCCACACTAGGATTCTAGGGAGACAGAGGTACTAACATATCTTGGGGGCCTAGTGTATGCGAGACACTAGGCTAAATTGCAAACATTTCATTTATGTTCTTTAAACTTCATGATGCCACCCCGACATCAGTAGTATTATTAGCTTCATTTTGCAGAGAGGAAAGGGAAGCTCAGAAAGCTCAAAGAACTTACCCAAATACCACAGCTAGTAGATGGAAGAAGAATTGGGATTCCAGTCTATCTTCAGAACCAAGGAACCGTAGCTTACTTCAATGCTTGTGTTGAATTTGCTGAGGGGCAACCCCAGGGATACTGCAAAAAAGACAAGGGACCCAGGCTCCTAGAAGCCCTCCAGAGTGAACCTAGACCACTTTCTAACAGCAGAGTGTTGCTAAAGTCTGTGAGGTCTGAGGTCCACTGTTGCCTCTGGATTTTTTGGTGTTAGGTAATCTGTATGTGCACCTTGAGGACTGAGAAGTTTTTCTTTCTGAAAATTTGACTTCTGGACTAAGTCCATCCGGCTTGTTGACTTCCAGTGTTATTGCTGACTGCAGAGAGAGAGAGAACAACATTGACCTGTAAGCTAGTGGGTGTCAATGTTCTGGCTTCCCACCATGGACTTTGGCCTTGGCTGCTCCCAGCTGTTGGGGTCACTAGGAAGCTCACCTTTGACCATTTGTTAGGCTAAGAGTGAACAGGCAGCTGGTTCTCCTGGCCATGGGTGGCCATCCCACCCTCAGCTCCTCCAGTTGACTCCTGTGTGTCCTATCTCTCCCTCCAAAGGTGGGCCTGAACAGAGACTTTTCTCTTTCCTGTAGGAGTTCAAGTGCTGGAAACCACTCTACTTTAGCTTGAGGGAAACACAAAACCAATCAAACTTGAAATATTGTCTAGAATTCCAATGCCCTTTACTTTCCTTCTCCTGTGCTATTCTAGCAGTTTGAGCCTTCCTCCATGGTATTACTGGGGCAGGCCAAGAGTCTCCCACCAGCGCTGGGCCACCAACTCCTGGCAGGCTGGAGGAGACCTGGCACCGCTGGCAGGCTGCCTGGCCACCCAAGAAGGCTATTCCTAGCCGTGTGGGCCCCACGATAGGGTATCAACACACTTTCCTGTGGACCCTGTGTCATCCCCTGTGTGTGTGTGTGTGTGTGTGTGTGTGTGTGTGTGTGTGTGTGAAGAGGGTGCTGGTGGAGACTATGGACTGGGTGTTTCCTTGTCCCCATTCACCTGCTGCTTTTTGCACCCTGGGTCTACATGGAACAAAACCTTGACAAGATGGCCTGGGGGTGGAGTTGGGAGGGTCCTTCTTGGGAGAGACTGGCTGAGGACAAGTTGCCAGACACCCTGCAGTTTAGTTCACTCCTCCCTGGGGAGTTATGAGTTTTCTTCCAACACTTCTGGAATATTCTTAAACTGGACTATAGTGAGAAGGGAAACATAGTCTGGATTCCCTTCCTCCCACCCCTGCACACTGCCCATGCACCAAGATGGATTTCCTATCAGAGCTCAGTAATTTCCAAATGGTCAGCGGCTTTCAGACTATTGGAAGGAGAGAGTGAGAGCTATGGAAGAGGCCACCTGCCTTCCAGGTGATGGCTCAGAGGAGGAGTGCTCCCCTGGGCCTGGCCACCACCAACTATACAGGTCCTGACAGAGACTTATTTTTCGTCTGTGACTGAGAGGTTTTCAGGTCCCTTTGGCATGAAGATTTCCCTGGCGCTTGGTGAGCTAGTGCTCTGGAGTGTGACAGATGGAGACAGCTGGCATACATAGAGCCACCTGGAGGTCCACCAGCGGGTGGCCGGCAGGCTGGTCAACAGCACTGAGTTTCAGAGGCAGATAGAACTGGGTTCAATTGCTGGCTCTATGATGGGAACTCAAGTGAATTATTTCCTTTCCCTAAACCCTAGTCTTCTGGTCTGTAAATTGGGGACAATACCAGATTCCTCTCAGGGTTATTGAGAAAGTTCAATCAGACAAGACTTGTAAGACCTGGACGCAATGCCTGCCACACAGCAGGTGCTCAGTGATGTAGCTGTTATTATTCATCAGTACGTGTCTCCCTGTCCTTGGCAAGAACCCTCTTTCCTGTGGTGCCCATCATCTTTTTTGGGAGGTACTAGGTAGTCTCAGGTAGCCAAAGGGGCCCTAAGAAAAAGTTATCTGATAAACCTATTCCTCCTTGACAATAGGCCTGAAAGTTAGCATTGGTAGTATTTGCATTTTAACCCATCTCAATCTTGTGGGGTGAATTTATTAATTCAGTAAACATTTATTGAAATGCTAGCTAGCCTATACTATCCTGGACAGGCACATTTGTTATCTAACTTCATCTTTGTACCAGCATGATGTAGAAGAGATTAGCTTCATTCCCATTTTACAGATAAACAAACAGGTTCTGAGAAGTTAAGTTACTTGCCCAAGATCCCATAGCATGTCCAGGCTTAATGGGCTCAGGCACTGTGATAAGCCCTGGGGGTATAAAGAGCAGTAAAATACATCCTTCATTGCAGGGAGCATCCTGTTCAGGGGTGGAGACAAGCAAAGACATCAGATCACCAACACATATTGTGGGGCACAGAGTACAGACAGCAGGGAACATTTGGGAGCATAGTGTTGGGTGTGTTAACCCACGTTGGTGCTTCCCTGTGTGATCTAAAGCCAGATAGAACATCATAAAATTTATTCTCCCACTTTCTAAGGGACCAGCCCACCTGCCTAGGATCAGTCCACCCAGTCAGAGAACACAGGCTCTTTAAAAAGTCAAATTATTTCCAGGGCCTACATTGGAATCGAGAGATGCTCCCCCATCTTATGTATCCTTCCAGAGATAGTCGAGGCATAGAGGCAGATATATCTATATGATTGTATGTAAATATACGCTTTCCAAAAACTGCAAATGATAGCACATTATAAGCAAATAGAATTATATATATAAAAGCAAATCACCCTCCTGACTGTTTCCCTTCCTGAAGGCCACCTCTGTTGCTGACTTATAACACAAAGTTGCACATATATATCCTTTTATTTTTATTTTTTTAAATATTTTATTTATTTTTAGAGGGAGGGGAAGGGAAGGGGAAAGAGAGGGAGAGAAACAGCAATGTGTGGTTGCCTGCTGCACGCCTCCCACTGGGGACCTGGCCTGTAACCCAGGCATGTGCCCTGACTGGGAGTCAAACCACTGACCCTCTGGTCATATATATCCTTTTAAAAAAGACAAACAATGGCATCCTATTAACAGATGATAAAATTCCATACATTCTGTTTTTTCACTTAATGCTATGTCTCACAGAGCATGCTGCATCAATACCTATAGCTCTATTACATTGTTTTTAATGACAGCATAACATTCTATTATGAAGATGTGCCAGAATTTATTTAACCAGTCTCCTATATTCTAATTGATATTCACTCAGGTTGTTTGTGGTCTTTTATAGCTACAAATAACCTAGCTATGACTATCCCTTTACATAGATTTTTACTTAAATGTGGTATATTTGTACCTTTGCTGGAGAAAAGGGTATGCATTTTAACATGAGACACCATTAAGTCATACCTAACTATGTAAAATTCATGCCTAAAACCTCATTCAAAGAAATTAATCCCTAAGGGTAGAATTTTGACCATCAACAAGGGACACCATTTCCCTGAATGGAGTCTGCCTGCTCATCCTGAGAATGGCCCTCCCCTCTTTCTAGCTCCAAAGCCCAAGTGCCAGTGAGCAAAGGCAGCTGCGGGACCTGGCTCCTGAACCCCTGGGGGGGAGTGGCCCTGTGGTGTTCTCTGTGGACAGAAGTTCCCTTTCTAATCGGTTTTCCCACATTTCACTGGCAGCCAAGAGAGACTTTCATAACTCTTGCTATCTTTACAATATGTCGTTCAAATTTAAAACATGCTAAAAGGGAGAAAATATTTATAGAATTTCTCTCTGGGAGGAAAAAAAAACACCCTACTTTTAAGCCTAGCCAATGACATTTCTGGAAACCACAGAGGGAAAACAGCAACAACTCGCAGAAGATAAAATGGACTAATTACACAACAGATCTCTAATTTAAGAAACTAGCTGCATTCTTCTGGGTTTTTTTTCCTTTAAAGATGACAGAGAATAAAAATACTGGTTTACCAGCTTATTAAAACAATAATGTAATGACTCCTGACCTGCTCTTCTGCAAGACGACATGTGTCTGTGCATGTGTGTGCATAGCGGTGGGCCTGCTGGCCCCAGCCGGGTGTGTGGAGAGGGCTCCCTTTGGTGGGATTTCTTGGCCTGTGGACCAGTTTCCCATGGGAAGGAACAGGGATCCTGCTGCTTGGGTTATTTAAATCTTGGAGTCATCCTCCCTTTTCCAAAGCTCTGGGAGTGTCTCCATGGCCACAGCTGTTGTGGACACTCAGCCCAGTGGCCTGGTTTTTGGGTGACTGAGATAGGCCTGTGTTAACCTGTCATTTGCTCTCTCTCCTCAGTTCAGCCTCAGGGTGGTCAGCAAAGAGACTGAAGAGCCCCTCTCCCCTCCTGCGTTTCTTTGAATCTGAGTCAGAGCAGTTCCAAACGGGCCACAAAGGGAATCTTTCCCTAGCTAGAATTTCCAGAAGCCAAAAGTGACTGCAGCCAAAACCTTCGCATGAACTTCGTTTCTGTTTGGATTTTTATGGAAACTGTTTCTCCCAGACACACATCCTGTGGGACCGCTCTCCTTCCCCTTCCCTTATTTTTATGTATGAATGGATTATGTAGACTGTTTAATGGGTTTGCAGCAAACGCAGGCCACCGAACGGTTTTAATGAAGTCTCGGGCTGGCCAGAGTGGCTCATGGAGGCCTTGTGAGATCAGAGACAGGGCTCCCTGGTGCATGGACAGGGATTTGCTCTCTGCTCCCTGCTTGGGAATCGTGGCTACCCCAGTGCTGTTCTGATTTGCTGGGGGATTTGAGGAAAGGTCTTTAATCTCCCAGGCCCACAGTGTAGGTCAGAGCTAACACCGGCATGGAGGCCTTGGCAGAACCAGGATGAGGAATCTTAGTGAGGAACAAAGAATAATAGTGAAAAAGGAGTGGGGCCCAGAGGAGGGGGTATGCTGGTGGGAGTAGGTGATTTTACTCTGGGCCAGGATCTAGGTGGAAATTCTCTTACTCAGTAGGTACCAATATGTTGATTTGGGAATAAATTATCCATTTTCCCAGCACAGAGAACCAACGCACAGGTGGAGTGGGGAGAGGGGTGCAACCCAGTGGGCTCTGGACAGTCCTTCTCCCCTTTGGGGACCAAGGTTTCTGTCTGGAATCAGAGTACTCTCTCCCTCCCTAGAGACCCTCTCCTGCCACTAACTAACCCTCCTCCCCAGTGGCTTCCATGATTGTTTCTTGGGCTGGCCAGAGGCAGAATTGAGAACCAGAGCACCTTCCCACCTCACCTTTCAGCCTCCTGCTGGGCCTGAGACCCCTTGTCACCAGCATTCCCAAGGGCCTCACTGTCAGCAGCTGTCAGGAGGGCTGATGGATGAGGCTTCTCGTGGAGTAGGTCCCTACCCCTTTTTCTCCAGGGCCCTTTTTATGACGTCTCTCCTGGGGTGCCCAGGTTGACAGTGTCTATGTGGGGAAGGCCCTAGATTCCTGACCCATTGGATTCCATGAGAGGGGGAAGTCACCGATTGAGTCGAGTCACATTGCCCTTACCTCCCTACCCTCAGGCCTCTCTATTGCCTGGACCATCCTTTTCGAATCTGCTTTCCCAAGAACTGCCTGAATGATCTCTTTAAAAGGCATATTGGACTCTGTTATTCCCTCCTGAAAATGCTTTGTGGGATTTCCAGCATCTGGAGACAAAGGCCAAGTTTCTTTTGGTGGTTTATCATGTCCTCTCCCATCCACTGCTCCAGCCTCAATTATCCTCTTCTTCTGCATCTCCACAGCCCCAAGCTACTGTGTGCCCAGCATGCACTGCACTTCAGCCCTCAGGACTTGGCATTCTCTCTTTGTAGAATGATTCCTCTCCAGCCCCTCTTGGATCACTCCAGCTCTACTGTGAAGAGGCAGCTTGGGCATTACCTCCTGAGTCTGTCCAGAAATTGTTAAGCAATTAATTCATCCATTTTATCATTTTTTAGTTAGTCAGAGACCTATGTAACTGGCAGTTACTACTCTGGATTAGCGTTGAAGAGCCTGTTTTAGCCCCCATCCCTTGCCTTAAGCCAGCCAACTGCAAAGCCAGAAAGGGAGTTCTTTGTGCCAGGGGGATCAGCACCCTGCTCTTTGCACACCAACAGATTCCTGGTCCCCCTCCCCCAACCTCCCACCAGCATAAGGTATCTTGTCAGCTAAGAGCGAGAGCTAGGACTTGTTTCCCAGAAGTGCCAAAGTGTGAACTTCCCTGTGAGCAGAGGCTTCTGTCTGATGTGCTGTCTTTTCCTTTAGCCTTGTTCTCCTAGATCTTGAGGTCTGTCTACTCTTGGGATCCATGGTTCCTTGAGTGAGGCCAAGAGATCTCAAATTGGTACTTTCTAGAAGCCTGTGGTCACCTGTTACAGTGTGGCTTGAAGTAGGCCTTTTTCAGGCCCTGGGATCTCTCCTGTTTTCTCCTTCCCCCTCTCCTCCCTTCCCTTTTCCTTTCCTTTCCTCCTCCCCTTCTTCCCCTCTCTCCTCACATTTCCCATTCTGTGCTTTCATTCTATCTCAATCTCATGGCTGTAAGCGCTCCTATAAGCTGAAGACTCCCAAATATATAACATCAACTTGAGCATCTCCCACGAACCCCTGACTCATTTATCCAACTGCCCCCTTAGCCTCTCCACGTAGATGTCTAGTAGACATCATAAATTTAGCAACCCCCCACACCTGCTCTTCCTGCACCCTTCTCCAGGCCCAGCTGTTTTTCCACTGTGCAGTCCAAAAGCCTAGCATCATCCTGGAGTCTTCTCTTTCATACCCATGTCTAATCCTTCAAAAAATTTGTAGATTGTACCCTGGCTGGTGTGGCTCACTTGGTTGGGTGTCATCCCACAAACTGAAGGGTCATGGGTTTGATTCCTGCTCAGGGCACATACCAAGGTTTTGGGTTTGGTCCCCTGTAGGGGTATGTACAAAAGGCAACCAATTGATGTTTCTCTCCTTCTCTTTCTCCTTCCCTCCCCCTCTCTCTAAACTTATCTCCCTTCTTCTTTCTCTAAAATCAATGAAAAAAAATGTCCTTGGGTGAGAATAAAGAAAATTTGTAGATTGTGCCTTCAGAATAGATCTAGAATCTCAGCATCCTCCCTACCCCCCCCCCCCCCACTGCTCCCACTGTGGTGCAGCCTCCACTCTCTCTCACCTGGATTATTGTAGGGGCCCTGCAATGGTCTCTCTGCTGCTCTTTTCAGAGCTTCTTCATTCTACTCTCAACAGAACAGTCAGGTGGTCTTGTTAAAATCCAAGTCAGATCATGGCACTCCATCCTTAGAACTCTCTGATGGCTTTGTATCATGCTCACAGTGGCCTCTAGTCCTCCCCTTCTCTTACAACTATCTAAAGAATACTCCCTGTCATCTCTCTGACCTCATTACCTGTCACATTTCCCCTTACTCACTCCATTCCAGTCAACTGGTCTCCTTACCATCCTTCCCACTCCCCAGACACACCCAACCTCAGGCCCTTTGTACTTGCTGTTCACTCAGCCTGGAATGTTCTTCCCCTAGTCATCCACAGGGCTGCCTCTTTCCCTTTCTTCACAGCTGATTAGTAACATGTTCTCCCATGGCCCTATGGAGAACTGAATTCCCTCTCTCCAGTCCCCCATCCTCCTCCCTGCTTCACTTTCCTCCCTAGCACTTACCACCTAAGAGATTATATTATACTTTTCTTATTGATCTAGATTGTTACCCGTTTCTCTCCTTTAGAACAGAGATTTTGTTTGTTTGGTTCACTGCTGTGTCCTTAGAGCCTATAACAATGCCTGGCACAAAGTAGGCACTTAATATTTTTTGGATGAAAGATAAATGAATGGATGGATGAAGTAGTATTTAGATAAATGTTCTATTGACATGTGTCTTATAGGCAACGTTTGAAGAGCAAGGATGCTGGTTGGCCCCTGGCAGGAGCCTTGCT
This sequence comes from Desmodus rotundus, assembly GCF_022682495.2. Classification (NCBI taxonomy): domain Eukaryota; kingdom Metazoa; phylum Chordata; class Mammalia; order Chiroptera; family Phyllostomidae; genus Desmodus; species Desmodus rotundus. Next base: position 74,138,003 of record NC_071400.1, read on the forward strand.
CATCACTCCTAGGTCTGAGAGTGAACAGATTCCAAAAACTCAGTGGTCATCAGCCTTGGGATTTGATGTCTTCCTTCTCAGCTGACTTCAGATTTCCTGAGGGGGACAGTAGAGTGACCACCTGCCATCTTCCTTTTTCTCAGGCTGCAAGTGAACATTGGTGGCTTTCTATTTGCTCTGCTATAGCTCATAAGAGGCAGTGGTTTTGCAGGACTGAGTGTGGGGCTGTTGCTCTTGGAATGTTCTAGAAAGCTCGTGGGCCCTGACAAGAGATGTGTGAGCTTTTAAAAAAGATTTTTTAAATTTATTTTTAGACAGAGAGAAAGGGAGGGAGAAAGAGAGGGAGAGAAATATCAATGTGTGGTTGCCTCCCATGCCCCGCACTGGGGAACCTGGCCTGCAATCCAGGCATGTGACCTGACTGGGAATCAAACCAATGACCCTTTGGTTCACAGGCCGGCACTCAATCCACTGAGCCACACCAGCCAGGGTGAGATGCATCAGCTTTAACTGCATTGTTGGTACCAGCAGTCCTTGGCACCCCTTAGAGGTGAAAACAAGAGAGCTTTGTTTTCGCATCAGCTCTCTCAGGCTGCCTTAGAGAAAATTAGCCTCACTGAGTGAACATTCCAATTTCAGGATCAAGTGCTTACTTTGTGTGGTTCTAGATGACATTCACTGAGCCAGGGTGCTCAGTTTGCACATCCATAAAATGGGGCTGGTGATATCGACCTCACACAGTTGTGTGAGGAATAAATGAGCAACATAAATTGGGAAATCTATAAAAGTGTCTTATTTTATTGTTCCTGGTGGGGCAGGCTCCCTAGGAAGAGTCTGCTACTCTGTACAATGGGGGAACTTTATGGGGCCCTAGAAGAATTTGATGTATTTCTGGCAAGATCCTGCAGCTCGCAGAGCCCCCTCTGCACACATTTGGGGCTCCGTCATGGCTGGATTTCAGCCTTCTCTGACTGGAGGGTGGCCTCTCTTTTCTGTAGGGCTCCTGGAATCTCCATCTGGCTGTTTCAGAGGCAGAAACAGAGTGTGTCGGGAAGGCGATGACCGCTGACCTTTCTTAGATTTTCGGTGTTGTTCATTTGCATTTTCTGGTGAGCTGAGAGTTTATTAGCCAGCAAAGGGACTATTAAACCCAAGCCTGCTCTTGCTCAGTGAGAAAGAAAGTAACATGAGGAAGCAGCCTGTTGGCATGAGGAGAGTGCTGGCCTGGCCTGGAGTCTGGCAATGAGGGGTCTCCTCATTTCTCTCCTCCACTTTGTCAACTTTGGGCCTGTCAGGTAACATTGCTGGGCCATAGCTGCCTGTTTGTGGAGCAAGGAGCTTGAAGGAGATGGTCTCATTCTGAGCTGGTGTCATTTTCTACTTGTGACTTTTCAATGAGAATCATTACAAACCCAGGAGGGCGGATCCTGTCAGTATTCTTTTTTTCAAGGTGGTTGCCTGTTATTCTGAATTTCTGGAGAATCTCCCCTACAGCCCAATCCTGTTTGCACCCAAGGCCTCCCTGGTCTCAACTTAGGGGTGTTCTTCTGTCATGAGAGAGCATTTGGCTTGGGAATGCCAGGGAGAAAATGCCTTCAAGAATGAACTCTTAACCAACGTGGAATCCATTGCTATTGGTGTTCCAGCTTCCTTGCCCTTTAGTGGAAGTTCTGTAGTGTGCTCTGTGCATTCTCCCAGAGGTCCATGAGGGCCTGAGCCCCTGTTGTACACAGCAAAATGCTGCTCACTAATGCATCTTCTATTGCTATCCTCCTTTCCCCAGTTTCAGTCTCCTATCTCTCACCATGTTTCTGGAGTCACCTTCTGTTATGGACTGAATTGTGCCCCCTGCAAATTCATATGTTAAAGCTCTAACCCCCAGTACCTCAGAATGAGACTGCATTTGGAAATAGGGCCTGTAAAGAAGAGGTGATTAAGTTAAAATGAGGCTGTTAGGGTGGCCCTCATATAATCTAACTGGATTGGTTCAGAGTCTGTTCTTTTGGGGGATAAGGGGTAAGAGATTTAGGACATTGTCATGCAGGGACAGAAGGTCAGTGTTACATGAAGCTCTGTATGGTCTTATTCTAGGTGTTACAGGCACAGTCTCTGCCACAGAGCCTGAGAGCTGTTTTGTAGAGTAGCTGGCTTATCCCCACTGGGCAGTGAAAGAGACAAAGATCAGATACCTGGAATAAGTGAAAAACGTCTTCATAGTCACCTTCTTGTATTCAGATTGGGACTGGTTCAGTGAAAAGAGCTGGAGTCACCCAGAGAAGTATACACCAGGAGTTGGGGTTGGGATAATGCACATTACACAGCGCATGAATACAAATGCTTTCATTCACGTGAAATTGCTTCAGAATGAAGGGCTGCTCGAAACCTGACCCCCAAATGGAGCATTTTGTGTTGCAAAATAAAATTGCATCCCTTCGGTTCTGAGAAAAACGCATATTGCCCTCATCTGAAATGTGGTGATAATTATATGCCACATTATTCATCCTGTGTCATTTCTGGTCACATTCAGCATTTGGCACAGCAGCAATTTAGGGTGTGCTTGAAACAAAGGCAGTCATGCAAAAGGCATGGGGGATGTATTCCAGGCAGCCAAGGTAACTGGTACAGCACAGGGAACCTCAAGGCTTGCTTTCTCCTGGGATGACGCAACTACAATTTTGAATGTTCTCCGTGTAGGAGGACCAACATTGACATGCTTTTTAGAGAAAGGAGAAGGGAGAAAAATGGGAAAAGGAAATCAAGTCAAATATGCAAAGATGCTGGAGGAGGAGATGTGTGTATGTGCGTATGTGAGAATGTGTATGTGTGTGTGTCAGGCCAGCCAAGTCAGGGTGACATGCTCTGGCCTGAGAGGACTTGAGGGGGAGGGGTATTAGTTATCAGTGCAGTAGTGTTAGAGCTTTAGTTATGAGCTGTGTTATTTATCTCTTCCTGCATAACAAATTGCCCCCGAACTTAGCAGCTTATAACAACAAACATTTATTATCTCACACAGTTTCTTCAGGTCCAGAGGCATTTAGCTGGATGGTTGTGGCTTAGGGTTTGTCCGGAAATGCAGTCATCTCAAGGCTTGACTGAGGCTGGAAAACCCACTTCCAAAATGGCTCCCACATATGGTTGTTGGCAGGAGGCCTCAGAAGATTCATTTCTGAGTTCCCTCAAGTGGTTGCTGTCAGGCCTTGGTTCCTCATCACGTGGGACTTTCCATAGGTTGTCAGAGTGTCCTCATGATATGTCTGTTGTTGACCTGAGGGAGAGAGAGTGAGTGAGCCAGAGAAAGCCACAGATGAATGTCACAGTCTTTTTATAACCTAATTTCAGAAGTGACATCCTATCACTTCTGCTCTATTCCATGTGTTAGAAGCTAGTCACTCAGTCTAGACGACTCTCAGAAGGTGTGAATACCAGGAGGTGAGGATCACTGGGGGTCATCTTAGAAGTTGCCCTCCATAAGGTCCTGGGTCAGCCTCACCACTCTAGGAGGTTCTTGGGTCTGAGAAAGTTCCCATAATTACAAACAAATATGGGAAAAAGAGCTTAAAATGTGGGACTTGGAAGATCTTGATCTTGCCCCGACTGTTATTTCCTGTCTATATCTCTCAGGGCAAAGACAAAGTCTCTCAAAGCATCAGTTTCCCCATTTGTCATATATGGAAAGTAATACTGACCTCACAAAGGTAGGCTAGTTGAATGACATTAGCTCCAAAATGGTGATCTTGAGAACATTCCCTGGTATGCTGCTATCTGGCTAGGATGGGGGACCTGGGGTTTTTGTGTTAACAATTTCTATTGTGGTAGGCTATCCTGGCCACTCTAGCCTCTAGGGGCTTAAGGGTCAGAGTGACAAAGCCTGAACAGTTACTAAGGAGCTGACTGCTGCCTGGTGATGCTCTGAGGACCTCACCAAGGAGACAGCAGATAGTGACCAACAAACCACAGCCTCTCAAAGGCAATGACTGGTCTGTCCTATCTCCCCAGTCTCCCTGGGGCTCCCTGATGCTTACCTTCATTAGACTTCTCTCTGCCTGCCTCTTAACTAGCCAGAACAGCTAGTAAGAAAATCCTTTAATAGTTTGCTACCTTCAGAATAATATTCTTCTGTCTGGTCCTGAGTATTTTATATTTCCTCTGTTGAGAAATACTACTGAATTCAAATTTCCTTTTTGTGTGAGGTCTTGGGGCCAGAAGTCTTTTGGAAAGGACAGGAAGAACTGGCAGCCCTTGCAAAGTTGGAATGGCAGGCTCTGAGCCTGTGTTTCCTCACTGAGGGGCCAGCCTGCACTGGGCAGCTTGCAGTGCTTTGGAGGAAGAGCCTCTGGCTTCTGGGGCAGCTGCCTGACACCTCCCTGGAGCTCCCACCTTGCTCTGGGGTGTGCTGTCAGGGCAACACGGAGGAAAGCTGGGAATGACTGCGGAGGCAGGAGAATCTCAGTTTGCCCCCAGCTCTGTCATTTATTAGCACTGGGGCCAGACAGAAACTCCCTCTGGACAGTGCTCTGCCTGCCCTGTTCCCTATCTTATTTCCAGCTTCTGGCACAGGCCTTGTCTGTGATTCTTTTCAATTTAATTTTTTAATTAAATTCCAATTTGCATACATTGAAAGGCACAGAAGGTGTACAGTTTGATGAGTTTTGTCAAATATATGCATCTGTAGAACTACCACCAGTCAAGATCTAGAACGTTTTCATCATCCCCCCCACCAAAATTTCCTTGTCCCCTTTCCACTCAATCCTATTGGTCACCAGAGGCAGTCCCTGTTCTGATTTCCTTCATCATAGGCTAGCTTTGTCTCTTCTTGGATTTTATAGAAATAGATGACATAGCATGTGTTAAACTTCTTTGGCTCAACATAACATCTGTGAGACTCATTCACGATGTTGGGAGTACTGCTAGCACATTCCTTTCTATTGCTGGGTAGTATACCATTGAAAGGTTATATCACAATTTCTTTATCCATTCACTGATTGGATATTTGAGTTGACTTCAGTTTGGAGCCATTACAAACAAAGTTGTTATGAACATTCTTGTGCTAGTATTTTTCTGTACATACACTCTTATTTCTCTTGGGCAAATACCCAGAAGTAGAATTGTTGGGGTGTAATGTAGCTGTGTTTAACTGTGTGAGAAGCTGCCAGACTATTGTCCAAAGTGGCCCCACCATGTTATACTCTTGCCTGGTGTTTGAATATTGAGTAGCAGGGCAGACATTGTTTGTCTCTGGGTCAGCCTTGGTCCCTGCCATGCCAGGTATCCTTCTCCACACATTCAATCTATTGTGCCAATCTCCCAGTCATCTCCCAGTGAATTCCCTTTTGCCCAACTTAGAATCTTTTTCTGTTATTTGCAATCTGGGAACTCTAGCCAACTTGATACAGAGCCTGGTGCATAGTAGGTGCTCAATGAATTGCAGCGGCTCTGGAATTAGTAGTATCGAGTCTAGAGAGTGCGAGGGACAGGGAGAGGGCAAGGCTTCTAGACTGCATGTGTGTGAGAGGGTGCCTCTACAAAAGGGGAGGGAAGAGGGGAGTTCCAAGATACCTCAAAACGTAGCTGTCATCTTGTTACTCAAGTCTGGGAAAAAGGCCCTTTTCATTTAACATTTTGGTCCCTTCTAATGTGAGCTGAGTAGCTTCAAGAGGTGCCTTTTCTTTGGGAAGGGAAGACGGATTCTGAGGCTCCCTGGAAGCCAGGGGTAGCTATGTCATGAGTAGCCCTATGAAGAGGTCTGTGTAGCAAGGAAATGAGACCTCCTGCCAAGAGCCACGCAAGTGAGCTCAGAAGCGGATCCTCCCGCCCCAGTATAGTCTTCAGAGACCGCAGCACCAGACAACAGCTTGACAGCAGCCTGAGCAAGAACTGCCCAGCTAGGCTGATCTTGGATTCCTGACCCTCAGAAACTGTGTGAGATAATAAACCTTTACTGTTTCAAGTTGCTAAGTTATGGAACAATTTGTTACCAAGGAATAGATAATGAATATAGCTTCCTGTCACTGGAACAGCCAAAGCCAATCCTGTGGATACAACCTGCAGAATATTAAACAGTACTGGGCTAAGTAACATCCAGGCATTTCTGTCCCAGGCTTCTAGCCCCAAATCTCCAGAAATGCGCTCCTTGGCCTCATTGTCTTCATCTGTAATACCAGCCAGTTGACGCTGGCCTTTTTCCAGCTTATAGAGTCTCAAATTGTGGAGAGCAAGAAAAACAGCAGAGGGTGGGGCGGGTAGAGACCAGAGCATTTTTCTCTGGCTGGCTTAAATGGTCACAACACTTTTTTTTTGATATGCAAATAGTTTTTATTTTTATTTATTTATTTAAAAATTTTTATTGTTATTCAATGACAGTTGTATGCCTTTTCTCCCCAACCCTCCACCCCACCCCAGCTGAACCCACTTCCCTCCCCCACCTCCACCCTCCCCCTTGGTTTTGTCCATGTGTCCTTTATAGTAGTTCCTGTAATCCCCTCTTCCCACTGTCCCCACCCCACTCCCCCCTGGCTGTTGTTAGATTGTTCTTAACTTCCATGTCTCTGGTTATATTTTGTTTGCTTTTTTCTTCTATTGATTATGTTCCAGTTCAAGGTGAGATCATATGGTATTTGTCCCCCACCGTCTGGCTTATTTCACTTAACATATTGCTCTCCAGGTCCATCCATGCTGTTGCAAAGGGTATAAGCTCCTTCTTTCTCTCTGCTGCGTAGAATTCCATTGTGTAAATATACCATAGTTTTTGAATCCACTCGTTTGCTGATGGGCACTTAGGTTGCTTCCAGAATTGGCTATTGTAAATTGTGTTGCTATGAACATTGGGGTGCACAGGTTCTTTTGGATTGGTGTTTCAGGATTCTTAGGGTATAATCCCAGTAGCGGAATTGCTGGGTCAAAGGGCAGTTCCATTTTTAGTTTTCTGAGGAAATTCCATACTGTTTTCCACAGTGGCCTCACCAGTCTGCATTCCCACCAACAGTGCACTAGGGTTCCCTTTTCTCCGCATCCTCTCCAACATTTGTTTGTGGATTTGTTTATGTTGGCCACTCTGACTGGTGTGAGATGGTACCTCATTGTGGTTTTAATTAGCCATCTCTCTGATGGCTAGTGATGCTGAGCATCTTTTCATATGTCTCTGGGCCCTCTGTATGTCTTCCTTGGAGAAGTGTCTGTTCAAGTCCTTTGCCCATTTTTTAATTGGGTTGTTTGTCTTCCTGGAGTGGACACGTGTGAGTTCTTTATATATTTTGGAGATCAGGCCCTGATTTCAACACTTTTTTAAAAAATTAAATTTATTGAGGTAACATTGGTTAATAATATTACTATATACATTTCAGGGATACAACATTATAATTCGATATCTGTATACTCTACTCTGAGCCTTGTTGGTCTGGGTGGTTTGCTGAGGCTAAATAAGGACTGTATCGCTCTACCTAATAAATTAGGAAGAATTTTCTAGGGGCTGGTCTTCAGTGGGGAAGAAAAGGGGTAGGGAGAGAAGAGGGATCAGAAGAGAGAAGCCTATGAACATGGCTGTGAATCAGGGCCAATGAGAAATTCCCTAATGTCAGGAACTACTAATGAATTTTTTTAAGATAGTGAAGTGCCATTTAAGTTGTTACTTGTATTATGCTGAAATCTATTTTTCTGATTCCAAAATCTCTCTCACACACACACACACATGCGCATGCACATGCACACACCTTTTGTACCTCCTTACCCTGGCAGCATAGCATAGGGTAGACCTTAAAAACACAGGAACTGCATCTGATAGAACTGACTTTGAATCTGGGTTCTGTCCCTTATCAGCTGTGTAACTGTGAATCAATCACCTCCCCTCTCTGAGATTCAGTTTGTTCTTATACAATGAAACTAAAACAATAAAACTCCCTCTATTAAAGTTGGGGTGGGAGGAAAGGAGAATCTGCTTACAAGGCTCTTGGCCAGGGCTGAGCTTGCTGCCAGAGCTTCAAAACTGTGGACCTTTGCAGGGAGTCCTCATTGTTGTCCTTTCTCTGCTTCTAGCCACCTCAGGTCAGTCATGCTTCTGGAAGGGGAGAACTAAAACCTCCTCTTCTGCTGGGTGTCCACCTGCCCAACACCCCCTCCTCCAGTCATAGGAAGAGATTGTCCATGTGATACCACCCCTGAATGGTCCCTCCTCCCCTCACCTGGGACCTCAGGTCACCCTGGGTAGGTGTGTGGGTGGCTTCTGCTAGAAGCACAAGGCCCAGGCTGGTGACTCAGGAGCTGGGGTCCTGTCCCTCAGAGGCAAGGCTCCCAGGAGAGCTGTCACCTTTTCTTGGTGTTCAATCCCAGTGGGTGACAGTGGATATACTAACAGATTCAGCCTAGGTGGGGGTGGGGCAGATGAGCTGGGCTTCCAGTGAACATAGCTGCCTCAACTCTGGAGAGGTACCACTGCTGACAATAACAGCAATACCAATCATCACTGTCCTGGAAGTCACCTCCTTCTCCCTGGAGCTCAAGCTCTTTGTGGACATCCCATCTTGGAAGCTATCATTTTCTCTTGGGGTCAAAAGGCACCATCCCACGTGGAGTGGGGAGAAACTGCAGCACAGAGCTGTGCAGGAGGCTGTGGAAAGTGCCAAGGGGACAGAAACCATAAAAAAGTTTGCTATGGTACACGTGACAAACATCTGTCATCCCTGCTGATGCCTAGACACTCTGAATGCTGAATGTCAGATCCATGTCTTTTATCTGTCCCTTCAGCCTCTCTCTGACAGGGTCATAGGATCTTGGCCAAGGCCCAGCTGAAGCCGACTTCTCTCTCCCAGACCTTGGAATGGTGGGTGAGGTAAGGACAGGTGAGCGCTGACTGGCTGCCAGCTCTGGGCTGCCATACACCTTGACTGTACCTGGCTGCACCAAGGGGCCGGACTCAAGGCTCACATTTGCAGGACTGGAACTGCATTCCCTATTCCACCGCCCATTCTGTGAACTTCTGTTGTGTTAATCAAACTCTCAAAGCAGCTGAGTAATAGGCTTTTCACCAAATTCACTAGACAGTGATACATACCAAAATGCCAATGTATTAATCACCTGGAAGAGTTTTGTATCAGGTTGCCATAACAAAGTACCACAGACTGGGTGGTTTAAACAGATATTAATTTCTCATGGTTCTAGAGGCCACAAGCTCAAAGTCATAGGATTGGTTTCTCCTGAGGCCTCTCTTCTTGGCTTGCGGATGGCCACCTTCTCACTGTGTCCTCCCTCTCATGGCCTTTTCTCTGTGCTCACATCCCTGGTGTCTCTCTGTGTGTCCATATTTCCTCTTCTAATTAGGATGCCAGTCAGATTGAATTAAGCCACCCTAACAGCCTCATTTTACCTTACCTCTTTGTAAGCCCTGTCTCTGAATGCAGTCACATTGTGAGGTCCTGGAAGTTAGAGCTTCAACTAACCCTGGGGGTGTTGTGGGGGCACAATTCAGCCCATAACAAGCTCAGTATAGTGTAAGTCATGGGACTGACCTGGGTACAGAGCTGCCTGGCTGGGAGATGGACCTACCCAGAAGCCCAGGCCCTGGGTCCTAAGGTCACTTGGTTCTGGCAGGACCATGGATGCTTTGATGCTTCTCCCATTGAAAGGTGGGGTCTGTAACCCTTTTTCAGGCTGAGCTGGGCCCTGGCTGCTTTGACTAATGGAAGATGGCAGAATAATTCTGTGCCAGGGTCAGGCCTAACCTTTATGAGGACTGGCAGCTTCTGCCTTGGTCTCTTGGGGCCCTGAGCCACCATGTCAGAAGATGGATTACACTGCTGGATCAGTTGCTGGAGAGACCTTGTGGAGAGGTCATGATGCCCCATGGCTCAGGAGAGAGGAACAGCTGAGCCAGCCTCCTGGGTTCCTCTGTCAAGACACCAGGAATGGGACTGAAGCCATCTTTGATCCTCCAGACAGCATAGTCACTAGATGAATGCCACCAGGAAACCTCAGTCAATGTTAGGTGTTGCTGAAGAATTACCCAGGTGAGCCCTGCCTGGATTCCTGACTGTGACATCATGAGAAATAATAAAACAGTTGTTTTAAGTCACTGAGTTTTGAGGTCATTTGTTACACAGCAAGAGATAACTGGACAATTTGGGGATTATAGAAATGGGGTAGTGGGAGTTGGGTAGTGTTGAGGGATGTTTTGGCCAGGCTGAAGGAGAAGAGCTGGTGGGTCACTGTCCCCTTCACAAGGGACAGAGGCTGAGCAGGCTGGACTTTGCTACCTTTTCCAGCCAGGGGTGAGAGGAAAGGCATCTTGCTGCCTCCCAAGCTCCATTTTTCTAGAATCTAGAAAAGCCCTGAGTTGAATATTGCTGCCACCCCTGAGACCATAGAGGATCAGGGAAAGGCAGAGAAGAGGAACTGCTATTTCTGAGCACCTCCAATGAGGTGGTGAGTCCTTCAGGGATGAGATCCTGTTTCTTCCACCCCGCTTGCCTGCCAGGAGGCCTCATGTCTTGGGTCACACCAACTTGAACCTGTGTTTGGACTGACATCTGTCAGACCCCCCAGCCAAGGCTTTTTCTCCAACCCCACACTGTCTGGGCCAGTGTTGGGAAGAGGATGTGTGTGTGTGTGTGTGTGTGTGTGTGTGTGTGTGTGTGTGGACAGTGGGGGCGGTGGTCTGATGGTCAAGTGGCCCTGGATTGGCTGACAGGTAGGAGTCCAGGAAGGCCGACAGCAGGTGGGAGGGCAGGGAAGGCTGTAGCCCCAGGCAGGCCCAGGGAAGGGGGAAGTGAGCCCAGACCACTGGCCCCACTCCAGCCCACACATGGGGAGGCAGGCCAGGACTGGGGCATAGGCTTGGTGAAGATCAGGCCTGAAAAACAAAGTCTGGGGAGACTGAATCCCAGGATGGGGCTGATGCTTCCCAAATGCCAAGATGGCACTGGTTCTGGGGGCTGGGCAGGCCCAACACTTCATGGATCTTACTTAACTGGCTCTGTACTTTTGGACAGAGCATGTACACCTCTGAATCTCAGTTATCTCATCTGTAAAGCAGGAGAATTAGACTAGGTGATCTCCTCAGTACCTTTTAGTGCTAAAGAGTTTTGTACTTTTGTTATAAAACCCTTTCCCTCCTCTCTCCTTTGCTCCCTCAGTCCTTTCCTTCCTTTTGTAACCATCTCTTTAAGCACCATCTAATGCCACCTGTTCTCATGCATCATACAGTCTAGTAGGGGAATGTGGCATTGTACTTTCTAATGATGGTTGCAGCAACACATATCATCCCACATGCTTGTCTTCCAACTGGCTGATCACTTCCCTCTACTAAAATATGGGGTCTGCATTCCCTCCTTGGGAATTGGAGGGCTCATCATGACAGCAGAAGTAATGCTGTGTGGCATTTGAGGTGAAGCCATAAAGGGGGCTAGAGTTTCTGCCTAATTTTGGGGTGCCTTCTTCAGAACTCGCTGCCATGCTGGGAGAGAGCCAAATGGCCACATGTGGAAACCATGTATAGGGGCTCTGGACCCTGCCCCACCTAAGATCCCAGCCAATGTCCAGTGTGAACCCCTAGGCATGAGAGGGACCTTTAGATGAGCCAGCACTACCTTCCAGCTGCCCCAGCTGACACAGAATGGAACAGAAATAAGCTATTTCCACCATGCTTGCTGAAAAATGCAGATTGGTGAGCAAAATAAATGTTGCTATTTTAAAACATTAAGGTGTGAATTTGTTATGAAGCAATAGATAACTGGAACTTGGGAGCAGCTAGGTCAAAGAAAAAAAAATGTACCACAGTGTGGTACACTCTTCAGCAAAGGTGTATAAATACCAGAACCTACATGTAAGGAAAGGAAGATAAACTTTTACTTGTATGTGTGTCTGTGTGAATGTGGGGTGGGGGTGGGTGAACGAGATGGGTGCTTCAAAGGGTCATTTCAAGACAAAATGGGGTGGGGAAGGTGTTCAGCAAAGGAAGAGCCAATGCAAAGTCATATAGCTGTGAGGTCATAGAGCTGCCAGGTCACAGAGGTGCAAGTTTACAGAGCTTGGAGGTCACAGGGGTGGGTAGCAGGCTAGGGCTTAAGCCCATGAGAGAACTGCCTATGCCCACCCACAGCAGCATAGGTTCCAGATCTGTTTGCACATTATTTCCCCCTAATTGCACCTGAGGCTAGTGGATGCCAGCCAGGGAAGGCCTAGATGCACATCAGGAAGCCATCTGCAAAACCCCATGTGGGGGTGGGGCTTGAGGGCAGCTTTCCTGTGGGGAGCTAATCCCAGGCTGGCTCGGTAGCTGCTCAGTGGAGTAGGGGGGAAGGGAGGGGTGGGCACAGCCTCCCTTCCCCTCCCCTCTGGAGCCTGCACTCTTTTTTGTCGTTGGCTTCAGATTCATGTTTGTCCTCTGGCTGGTGGCTGACTTGGGGTCTCTGGTCTTGAATGCCAGGACTGCTAAGGATTGGCCTACCCCTGATGAAGGAGTGATCAATGCTTTGTGTGATCCCTCAGAAGCCCGTGGGGGTGAGATGAGACTGGGCTAGGTGGCTTGGGGGAGACGCTCTGGGGACCCAGCTATTTTACTGGGGAGAGGCAAGAACTACCCCCATTCATAAGCCATTCCTAAAGACCTCATCACTCCAGGGACCCTGGCACCAGGCTCTCACAGCCCCCACCTGCCTACTCCTCAGTCAAGGTCAAGTCAAATGAATTAACATGAAAGGGTCTTGAGGCTCTTAAAGGCCCACACAAATCAAGCTGTTTGCTGGCCTTCAGGAAGATGCCAGACTGTTACTATCCACATTTTCCTGGTGAGGAAACTGAGGTTTAAAAAGGTTTAAGGGCTTGCCCAAAGCCACATCATTGTACCCAGCTCAAAGCCCTGTGCTCCCCACCATGCACCAATGCTGCTACAAAGATCAAACAAATATCATTTGCCTGGCTTGGTGTTTGAGGGCACACTTTGGGAACTAGGGCACTTGGGAAAAATTCCACTCTACCTGTGTGACAAGTTACTCATTGGGCAAGTTACTCATTGTCTCTGTTCCTCAGCTGTCTCATCTGTAAAATAGGGCAAGCACTAGCACCTGCCTCAGAGCTTGGTGAGGAGGAAATGAGTTAAAGCACATCTACTGCTTAGAGCAGTGCCTGGGACGTGGTGAGTGCTATGTGATGATTTCCCCAACATCACTTCTCCCGGGTTGCTAAGTATAGATGCCATTCATCCCCATATCTGATTGCACCAAGGGTGCTTGTGACTGTGTGTCTCCCCCTGATTAGACTGTGAACTCCTGGAGGGCAGGAGTGAGGCAAATTTACAGCTGCATGGTAGAGACCCCCTCTCTAACTTCCTCATTTGGCCCACCCTGCCCACACCCTCCCATTCCACCCCTTTAGGAGGAGTTCTTTGTGTTTTCAGAATGACATAGAAAGAGATATAGGTAGCTCCTTCTGCCACGGGGTCTTAGAAAGACAAGGAAGTTGGAGTCAGACAGAAAAGACAGTGCATGGGGTACTGAGGGGCATGGTGCTGCCCAATGCCCCACCTCTGCAGGCAGTCTGGGCCTGCCCTGGACCCTGCCACCTCTGCCAGTTCCCAGAACCCTGACAAGCATCTCCTTGTCTCCCCAGGACTCCTGGTTCTGGGCGCCTTGTCCTGCCCTGTTCCCGCAGATCTGCACACAGCTCTTGGCAAGAGTGGCTGGGACACTGGGGAGACGCTGGTGGAAATGAATTGCATTTTAATGAGGATCATTCCCTGGCTGTGCCCCCCCCCCACACACATTCTGGTCATTTACTGTCTGCTATCTCAGCTCTGCTTATCGCCAGACTTCCAGAGAGGCCACACCCCTCTGAGGGGTGGTCTGAACCCTGCCTGGGTGTCCAGAACACCCCTCCCCCCAGCTGGCCCCACCAAGGGAGGTAGGAGTACAGGGTTGAGCTGTGGGCAGGGGAGGAGAAGGACCCAAGCAGACACACTTCTCAGAGGAATAAAGGGGTCTTGCACCCACCTGGCTCCATCCCAGGGCCTCATGCAGCTTCTCCTCTGTTCATCATTGTCCGACTGTCTCCATTGTCTTGGTCTGCTCTTCTGTGTTGTCTCTTAGCCGTGGACGCCTCAGGCTACACATCACGTAGCCCTGGCCACGTGATGGGCCCAAGTAACAATGGTTCTGAATCAGGGCTGGCAGTGTGTGGCCAAGCACAGCACATAAGCAGGCCCTCTGCCTGATGCTTACTCTGTTTATCATCTCTCTTGATAGTTGCTGTCAAGGGAGCTGACTGTCCAGCTCTTGCCCTCCTTTCATCTCCATGTCCTACAGTTCTCCCTGTCTTCCCTGGAGACTTTTAGAACTTCCAGGTGACCTGAGAGGTCATCTTGTCCAAATCCCTGCCTTTGGCTGCCTCATTCAAATCTTTCCACTCTGCAGCCAAGGAAAGCTCTCAGAAACAAACCTGGATCTCTCTGAAACCTTTGATGGCTCCCTGTTGTCCTCTGGGATAGCTCCTTAGGTGATCTTCTAGAGGCCTGCTGTGATGAGACCCAGCAACTTCTTCAGCCTTACTACCCTGTGCCGTTACCCTGGTCACCCCATGTTTCAGCTACATGCAGCGGCTGGCAGCACCCTGGTGGATTAGACTGTGGCCCTGTTTTTCTCTGCTCCCTTTTCACTTCTCTCTTTTCTCCTACTCCCCCACTTTATTTTTTTTTTATCTCCCTTCCTCTCCTGCTACCCCATTACCCTGGGCCTCCTCCTCTACACAGTATTCCCTGATTATCCCTCCACACACTCAACAGGTCACCTGCTCCCCCATGCTCTGTGGTGGGCTGAGCAGACCTCTATCATAACTTCTAGAGCATGGGAGATTGTCTTGGGTGCTCTACTACACTGCTTCTCCCACTAGGTCAGGAGCTCCTGGAAGGCAGGGGCACATCTTTACTGGTTTTGTTTTCCTAGAACCTAACGTGGTATCTTACATAAGAATTCTCTAGAAGCAGAGCCTGAGCTGGAGAATCATGTGCACGTAATTTATGGAGAGCGTGCTCTCAGGCAAAACCCATGAGGGAATGAGGGAAGCAGAAAAGGCAGGAGGAGGAGGTTAGGCAAGGAGGTCATTTCACAGGGAATCTGGCTTCAGCCTGATCCCGATGGGGAGCTCAGGTGCACCAGAGAGCTGGAGAGAGTGAGAAAGAAAAGAAGGCACGCAGCAGTGAGAGTGAAGGAGTGTAAAAGGACAAAAGAGATAGAGATAGAGC
Organism: Desmodus rotundus; assembly: GCF_022682495.2. Lineage (NCBI taxonomy): Eukaryota > Metazoa > Chordata > Mammalia > Chiroptera > Phyllostomidae > Desmodus > Desmodus rotundus. Next base: position 74,153,223 of record NC_071400.1, read on the forward strand.
TGAGATAGAGGAAGGAAGGAAAGAAGGAAGGAAGGAAGGAAGGAAGGAAGGAAGGAAGGAAGGAAGGAAGGAAGGAAGGAAGGAAGAAAAAAAGATCCAGTTCCAAGGGTACCTGACTGTCCCGGGCTCTGGGCAGGATTAAGAGTCATGGCCAGGCCCCATGTGGGTGAGGGACTGAGAGAAACCTTCTCCCTTCTCTGTGGGCTCTCTGTAAGTTGCCCCTGGCAAGCTTCCCTGAGGCCCTCCTATTCTGAGGAGTCCTGAGAGGGAGAGCTGGCTGGCAACCAACTCACCAAGCATCTGTGCATAGGCATACATTCACTAATCCCACAGCTCCTGGAGGAGAGGGTGGCCCTGTTAGTATTTTCATGGCACCACAGAGGAATCTGAGGCCTGGGAGGCCTGACAAGCCTGGGAGGTGAGTAAGATTTCACATCCTTGGATTCCCTCTCCTCTGGGAGGAGAAATGCAACAAGGGATGGGAATTCCACCCCCAATATGGTTTCCACTGCAGCATTTGTGTAAATGCAAACACCAGGGCCAGAAAGGGGTCAACAGTGGTCCCCTTGTCCTCCAGGTCCTTGGAGGCCTTGGGCGGCTCCCAGTGGGAAAGGGTCCACACAGGGCATGGTGGGTGCTGGAGAGGGGGCAGCACCACATTCTGGGTAACCCCTGTTGTAGTCCCCGCTCTGCCACCAAACAACGTGTGACCATGGACAGACGCTTCATTTCTGGGAGCCTCCAATTCGTACTTGTAAAAGGGATAATGTCTGCCTTGTCTGCCACTTTATAAGCTTGTTGTGAGGGTCCATTCAGATAAGACAGCCAGGTCACAGTATGTAGCACTGTTTAATGGAGGCTTCTCAGTGGCCCTCAGTAAAACCTGAATTAGTCTCCTGTTGCTGTTGTAACAAATGGCCACAAACTCTGGCTTAGAACAACAGAAGTTTATTCTCTCACAGTTCTGGAGGCCAGAGGTCTGAAATCGGTCTCACTGGACCAAAGTTAAGGTGTTGTCAGGGCCCTGCTCCCTCTGGAGAATCCAGGGAAGAATTGGTTCCTTGCTTCTTCAGCTTCTGATGGCTGCAGGCCTTCCTTGGCTTGTGGCCACATCACTCCAAACTTCAAGATCAGCATCATCCAATCACTCTCTGTTCTGTCCTCACATGGCCTTTTCTCTTCCATTTGACTGATGTAGACAACAGGATCAGGGAGGTGACACAGTAGCCCACGGTTACAGCCAGTGAGAGAACTGGAATTTGAACTCAGGCCTTGGAGACTCAAATCTATGATCTCTGTTTCATCTCAGCCAGAGGCTGTCTGAGCTGGGCCTGCCCTCCTGAAGGCCTCTTTTGGGGAGTCCTCTGGAGCCAGCCTATGGCTATCCCCAGCCTGTTTCCAGTGAGCAAATTTGGGACTTGAGGTTCAGGTTGGACTGTGGCATCTAAATAAAGGGTGTCCTCGGGATTAGAGCAGAGGTCAGGAGAGGACACTGGCTATAGCCGACCAACTCTACAGGGTGACATAGGTGGCCCTTCACAAGGCGGGTGGTGGGCTGCAAGCTCTACCCTCCAGCACTCAGTCATCAGGGCAATTCCGAATCTTCAGTGAAGGGTTCAGCCTGGGGTCAATGCTGACATAAACCCCAGCTGACTTGAGCTAGACCACCTATGTATTTAAACAGATCTTTGAGAACGAAAGGGCTATGTCATCACTTGGGGATGGAGAGGCAGAACAGGCCACAGACTGGGAATTAGAATCTTCTTTGCTTTAAGAATTTTTTCTGACACCTGACAGGGCCCTTTCTGCCTTCTTCTTGTTATCCTGTTGGGGGAAATGGCAGTCTGTCCGGTTTAGTGTCTAGTTCTGGGGAAGAAGAGGTAAAACAAGCCTGTGTATGTGCATGTGTACATATACACACCTTTGGGTGTGTTTCGGATGAAGGAATGGAGCTATTCAAATTTTTAAAAAGGCAGATGGACCTGCAGGACTTGACACTGCTTACTCCATTCCACATTTCACACACGGAAAAAGAGAGCCAGAACAAGAGATGCTGGAACATGGGAAACACGGCTGTGGCTGAAGTCATATCTGGGTTAAAAACCCCAGGAGTGCTTCTCTTTAATTTTTTGGTACAGCAGGATCAAGGAATCAATTCACTCTGGTTATGCTTCCTACCATTGTTTCTGTGGGCCGTGTTTGATCTGTGTTTCACGTGCAGATCTGCTATCCACACTCTGAAAGAAATAATATATTCTGCATTGCACCGGGTCAGGCTTAACCATGAAAACCCTTTTTATTTTATTTTTTGGATGCTTTCAAAGCTACACACACACACGCACGCGTATGTGCTCCCGCGCACGCACACACACATTGTTTGTGTAAAGGATTAAAAAAGAATGAAAGGCCCAGTTCAGAACATGAGCAGGGGTCCAGAACCTGGATGGGGCTGCAGGAGTGGCTGAGGCCATGGCTGTTACCCACAGACTGGGTCCATTTGTGTTCCCTCTGAGTCCTGCATGCGCTTGACCCCTTAGGGCAGGGGGCATACAGCCAGCCCTTTGATGGTGTGAGTGGTGAGGTTATTATTAGTAACGATGGTCTCCAGTGAAAGAGAGCAGTTTTCACAATGGAGAAGTCTTCCTCTTTCTTTGGGTCAAAAGCTGAATGGAGATGAAAATTATATTAACCAGTGCAGGATCTTAAAAACATAAAATGTTAGAACACCTCCCAGCTTTACATTGGACCGAGCATTTCCTGGCTTTTAAGGGCCGGAGGGAAGTTGAAGCAACTGCAGGGGTAACACACACGTGAAAAATGTGAGGCCAGACAGGCAGGGCAAATAAATAACCTGGTGCTGGCAATAAGAGACGTGCCTGGAGTTTTAGCGCAGGGTTGTAAAAGTTGACAGGAGCTGTTTGGACTGGAAAGGGCCGGGAGGGTATCGCTGCCAGGTTTTGCCAAGGGCCGGGCTGTTGACTACTACAAAACTGAATAGATAAAAAATAAAACAACAGCCACAAAAGAAAAAAACATCGCAACATGAAACCACCCACGCAGTGTCCGCCCACCCCTTCCCCTCTTGGAGCGTGTTGTTCGCCTGTGATAACACTGCTGCTCTGCGCCCTCTCCCTTTATTTAGATAAGGTGGCCGCCGCTGCCACTGCTGTTGGCCACAAGCCAGCTTTCTGTCTCCAAACTTGGGGTTTCAGCACCACCCAGGAGATGGGGCTCTCTGATGCTGCTGCTACAGTATCAGCAGCACCCCCAGAGTCCCTGTGGCTTTGTGTTCCCAGAATGATGATTTGACAACGGGCTTTCCTTCCAGACTATTCTGCCAACCTGGCATAGTGTGTGGGTCCTCAGAGACAGGATAGGGCTATAGAAAGCCGGAGCAGGCACCTTGGGCCACGGGGGTTGGGCCACTGCCTAATTATGATGGTCACATAAAGGGAAGCCAGACACAGTCGTAGGCCAAAGAGGGTCTTTGGTTTCATGGACTAACTGAAGCGTTTATGCTCATCAGGCCTGCAAAAGTTAAGTGCTCGGGGAGCAGGACTGACAAGACTGGACTTATTCTAATGGCACACAAAAGATGTTTAATAAGCTCAGAGAAAAGTCCCCCACCCCCACTACTCATGTCTTTCTCTCCCTGTCTCATTCCAAAGCTCCTGTGTTAGCCAAAGAGACAGCTCGGAAAAGCTTCCCTGGGAGGTCGGCGAGGAAGCTGTGGGAGAGCTATTCTGCCAGGCTGGTCTCCTGGCGGCTCCCATGGTGAGTGATGTAGCAGGGCAGGGGGTACCTGAGCACTCCTGAGCAAGGGGACAGATCTGATGCTCAGGAGAATTGGGGTGGGTGTCCGGTGGAGAACACTGTGCCATCCCTGTTCCTGTTTCCTTTCAGGCTGTTTTTCCTGAGAATCCAGAATCTTAAATCAGTCTGATGCTTGGCTACTGGGCTCTTAGAAGCTGGTGTGGAAAGCCAGAGGGACTGATTTTACAAGTGGCACTTGGATCCAGTATAGAGGAGTGGGAAAATGAGAACCTCTCTGTGGGCCAGTCCACCCTCCTCACTCTCTCTAACCCTCTCCCCTTCATATTCATCTAGGGGACCCGGGGACAGCTGGAACAGCCTGGCCCACCCACAATGTAGGGCTACCATCTTGGGCCATCAGAGAAAGCTCTGGCTCAGCCTGTCATATTGTGACTAGTTTGGCAGATTGTGTTAAAAGGCAGGGAGTGGTCAGCATGGAGTGAAGAGGTGTAAATCTATCATCGGATTTATCCAGTGCCTCCCGGGCAGAGATACTGACTGTGACTTCTGGTTCTCCTTTCAATAATGTGTCTGCAGCAGTAACTCAATTTCCCAGGAGCCTCAAAGAGGAGGGTTCATAGGTGGGCATGAATTTTCTCACCCTGGCAATATGCCCATTGCCAATGGCTATGTTGGCGTCCGACTTACACATCGATCTTTTGAGTTTGGTGACTGTGAGTCAGGCCTGTCTGCCCTGGTCTGCTCCAGGTGCACTGACCAAATCCTGTTTTTGAGTCAGCTCCTGAATGTGGTGGTCTGCCCCCGTCTGAGAGCTTTACTGTCCTCTGTGACTTCCCCAAGCCTTATTTGCTAGGCCACTCTATTATTCTGGGGTAGTGCTCCCCACAACCTTGGTTTTTGGCTGGTATACAAGGCAGGTAGGGTTGGTGGGTGGGGTACTGGGGGTGTGGTCTTATAGAGGAGGAAAGAAAAAGGAGAAAAGGAAGGAGGAGACCTAGCTCTCACTTCACATTGGCCCTGGTCTGGCAGCTGCCCCTTTCCGACTTGGAGTCTTTGCCCTTTAGAGAACTGTGTAATGTGGGAATTAAGAAGAGGACAGAAGTTGAAAGATTCCATCAAGCCCCTGAATTGCAGCTTCTTTCTGGAATAATACCAAATTGATGACTTAACCAAAAGGAAGCAAAAATACTATGAACCATGATGACACCTTGCCTACCCAGAAGTTACTTGACTTGGCAACCTCAAGTATCTGGAACAATCTAGAAGAGCCAAAATACATTAGGAATTCCCTGCTCTAAAGTCCATTGACTGTTCACCCTAGAAATGTTCAGATCCTTTTATCAGAGCCTCTTTGCTCTTCTTTCACAAGCTATTCTAACAAACCAGATAACTCTGAAATTCCCTCCAACTCCTGCTTTCATTTTTGTTTGCGTTTTGACTTCAATGACCAGGTGAACACCAGCGCCATTAGCTAGGGTCAAGAATGTGAGAGGAGAAAGAGCAGGCTGGAGGGAAAGCTCATGAGTTCTGGTGTGGGCATAGACTGAGAGGCCTCTGGGATACTGAAAGAACCAGGAAAGGGTTATTGTCCATGTCTGAGCACAAGCAGACACAGGAACAAAACGGAAACAAGAGCTCAGGAGAATAACAGGGTGGAAGCCATTTGGTGAAGGAGCAAATTGACGCAGAATGCAGCCTTGTCTTTCAGAATGACACAGTTGTCCATGTTCTGAGTGAGGGGGCCACGGAGACGACTTCAACTGTGTCAGTGTTGTCAAAGGAAACAGGGAAATGTGTGATGCATGGAGACATGGTTTATTTCAAAATAAGTGCACTTTTATTTTTAAGTTTTAGAGTTTACAGGGGGTGAGCTCTCCTTAGTCTGCAAATTCATTTCTTTAAAACAACCCATCCTTCCCCAATGCTGGTTAAGTGAGGGGTTAGTATTTTCTTTCCATGTTATGTCTTAAAGATAAAACTTTCTCCCGGCTGCCCAAGAAAGTTCACCATGCCTCACCTGACATAGAAGCCTGGCATTCTTTTGAAGGCAAAATGCAAGAAGCATGCCCACCAGAGCATCTTTTAGTTTGAAAACAATTGATTTGCAGCTTTGGTCCCTGGCTTCCAGAGTGAGAATTTTACAATAGGAAGCAGGGTGCTCCCACTCTCCCTCTGTTCCTGACAATGGGGAAGGGGACCCTTTGGTCTGGAAGAGCCCATACCAGTGGCTTGATGGGTGCAGCAGGAGTCACCCAAGAGCTTTTCCTTGGTTATCAGTGGCTCCGTAAGCCTGCAGATGAGCTTAGGCCTTCATTGGTGTGCATCTTTCTCCACTTGGAGAGAAGGAAGACACTTTAGAAAGAAAATTTCTGAGCCTCTAGTGGACAGCACCAAATCTCACCCTTTGCTGGAGTCTCTAAACAGAGTACCCCAATTTCTGTCTCCACTCTGACAACTCTTGTGAGCCTACTCCTGTCAGGGTTGCCCCTTGTCACTCTGGGTTGTCCTCTGGGAAACACACACAGGAAACACTGCTTTAGAGGAAAGGAAGTTCTTTATTGAATATTTAGTGCCCTGCCTGGCATTTAATAGGCAATCATGTGTATTTGTTGGAAGGAAGGAAGGAAAGACAGGGAAAGTAAGGTGACCACAGTGGTACAAAGCACTGGTTCTCAAACTTGACTGCATATTGGAATCACCTTTAAGAGCTTTAAAAAGTACTTGATGCCTCCATATGAGCCCCAGAAATTCAAACTTACTCGGTCCAGAGTGTGGCCTAGGTCTGGGATTTCTGAAAACTCTCTAAGGATTCTGTGTGTGGCCCAGGATGAGAACCACTGATCTACAGGGTCTGGCTTCAGCCTCAGAGAGAAGAGCACTCTGTTCAAAGTCAGAGCCTCATCAGCTGTGTGTCTTGGAGCAGATTATCAAAGTTGAGTCTTAGTCTCCTCATCTGTCAAGTGGGCAGTTGTAACACCCACCTGAAGGTGTCCTTGAAGACCGAGACCCTGTATGTGAATCGAGGCACACAGAGCAGACGTTCTGGAATGGTGGGTAATAACAGGTGATTACTGGCACTCCTGTGCCAGAACATTGACTTGAAAGATCTAAAATCACCTTTCCATGTGGGGGGACTTGAGGCTGCCTATTTTCTATCTGACTTTATACTCACACGTGGCTGAAGCTCATTAAATATTTGTAGGTTGACAGAGCAGGAGCAAGGAGAACCCATCAGAGTTCAGCAGACCTCAGGAGTTTGATTTTTCCTTTAAACCTTTTGGAGGAAAGATTGAGTAGAAACTCCAGATGTGGGTTTTATGATGCCCTGACTGAGCGCTATGAAAACAGCTGAGTGGTGGTGACCCTTACTGCCTCCTCCCAACACTGGGGGCCATCCTAGGCATACAGAATGACAGGGCGCCCCAGCCAGGCGCTTTGACTTCCAGCCTCCACCTCCAGCTTTTGATGAGAGACACCAAGCAAGTGAGTGAGTGGCTCGCAGGGAAAGAGAACACTCTTTCCTCAGCCCCGGGGACTTGTTCAGCTGTTTGGCATTTAGCAAAATCTGGCATGCATTCTGCACAGCCCTGCACCCCTTCCCTTCCAGCTCATACTTAGCAGCACTTCAGATCAAGCTTCAGCTGCCATGGACTGCAACATTCAGGATGGGGGAGTGAGCACTCCAGCTCTGCCAGCCCTGCCCCATTTTTGGTGGCCTCTACCCACGTCCTGGTCTAGAAATGGCTGGTGAACTCCTTGCCTGGCTCAGGGAGCCTGAGCTGGCAGGCACACCAAGGGGCTCTCCAGATCAGGGTGCCTGCCTGGGCTAAAATGTTCCGGTGATGATAATGACTACTGTGCGTTGTCTGTAATTATGCAGTCTCTAAGCCCCCAGGGCTGGGATGGTGTATTTGCCTGTGCTGTTTGGGGGTTGATCCTGCTGTCAGCGCTTAGCAAGAATTAACAGTGACGCTCTGTGCACCACAGTCATAACACTAAATCTGATCTGCATGTTTATGATTCATTAAAAAAACCCCACTGTCGCTGAAACCCCTCCAAGCCCATCATTGAAAGAAATTATGCTCATTTGAAAGAGCGATTTGACGTCACAGAAGACCTACGTGCCTTTTCATGAGCGGCTGGAATTAGAAGGCTGCACTTCGGCAAGTGTAAACGGGATCCAGACTTGGAAACCTCTGTGCAGCCAGCAACCTGTTTTCCAGGTGCGGGTTGCTCACTTTCCGGATTCTCTGAAGCAGGGTATTTTTAAGATCCCTGGCAGACCACTGTCGGCACGCTTTATCACGCCCTTCTGGGCCACACCAAGCTCCTTCCAGGCAGTGTAAGTTCTGGGAAGACCAGCCTTTTTTTTTTTCCTTCTTCCTTCTTCCCTCCCTCCCTTCCTTCCTCCCTTCCTCCCTCCGTCCCTTCCTTCCTTTCTTCTCTTTTCTTTTTTCTTTTTTTGCATTTTAGAAGAAGAACAAACATAAGTGGCAAGGACAACCTGCTTCAATGATAAAACCCCCAGCTTTCCCAAATCAAGAAGAAATTAATTGGGGATGATGGGCTGTTTGTGGTTTTCTGTGGCTCCCATTTACTTTATTGCTTGGTAATTAGGAGTTTCCTAGTGATTCTTTTACACGAAGTCAGAGCCCATGAGGCATTTCCCATTGAGATCCCGGCAACTCTGTCCTGTGAGAGATGCAGGGGTCTGGGCAGCAGGACTCCTGGGTTCAAGGCTGCCATTGTTCTATGGACACGGGCATGTGGTGGTTTCATATGTGCCAAGTTGAGTCATAAGAAACTCCATCCCATCCTGTTTCTTCGAGTCAAACAGGGATGAGGAAACAAAAGAAGAGATGGAGGATTTGATCTCTTGGTAGATATTGGAACTTAATAAATGAATGTTTTTGTTTTAATTACTACTACTGTGTAATAAATGACCCCAAACTTAGTGATGTAAAATAACGAGCATTTTGTTATGTTCATAGATATGTGGGCAGGGCTCAGCTAGGCAGTTCTCGTGCTCCCCATTGCATCTACTGAGACCACCCAGTGATGGGTGGGCTGGGTCTAGATGCTTCTCTCACAGGTCTGGTGCCTCAGTGGCCTTGAGTGGTCTCCTGGAGCATTTGTACAGGCCTCCCCAGCAGAGCAGTTTTGGGTGTGGCTGGACTTCTTATGTGGTGACCAGCTTCTCCCACAATAACTTTCCCAAGAGACCCAGATGGAGGCTACATGGCCTTTTCTGACCCAGCCCCAGAAGTCACACAGTGTCACACATGTGACACTATCTATTGATTGAAATAGTCACAAGCCCATTCAGATTCAATGGGAAGGAACATAGACCCCAATTTTTGATGGGAAGAGTATCAGAGAATTTGGGCTCTATATTTAAAAACAATCCAGTTTCTAGCCCTTATACAACACTTAATTTAGTGCCTTACATTTTATAGTGTTGTCACCTCCAATATTTCTTTTGACATTTGCAACAACCTTCTGACAGGGTATTGTTATTGTACCTACTATGCTGATAAGACAGTTGAGGCTCAGAGAGATAACCTGATTCGCCCAAGTTTCTATGGCAAACAAACAGTGAGATGAACCCTTAACCCACTTTCCTGGATAACAGATTTTGGAGGTATATGTCATACAGATGAGAAGTACAGAAAATTGTTGTTCTTTAGAAGCAATTATCTTTTGTATTTTCCAAAACAATGTTTTTAAATACTATTGGGTTGTTTGGAAGACCTGTCATTTACGCTAAGATATAAGACTAAACTGGACGCGTTCTCCATGGAGAGTCTCTTGGGCTGCTACCTCTGGCTTTCCATATCTCACCTTTGTGTCCTAAGCCAGCAGACCAACAATAAAATTCTAATTCATCTAATACAAACATGGAGAATTATAGAAGTCTAAGCTCAGCCAGACCGGCAGCTCGCAGGGTAAATATTTGATCAGTGAGTAAAAATTCAAATTTGCACTATTTGCTGAAGGTGAAAAGTATATTAGGGAAACAATGTAATGGGGGCTAAGTAGGCCTGTAGGACGCCTTCTCCAGGGTGCCACCTCCAGAAGCCCACAGCCTCTTGCTGACCAAAGTTACAAGCAAGAGCTGGCTGGGCACCTCCAACCAAGATGGCTCTCCTGGCATGAGCACAGGACCACAGGGTAAGCCCAGCAAAGTGGGCAGACTGGTATAGATGGGGTTAGCATGTTCTGCTTATACGCACCCATATGCTTGTGTGTGCCACACCTTTCCCCTTTCTCCTGCAGTTTCTATTAGAGCAGTGCTCCAGGCATTCTTTTCTTACTACCATGTAATCCAGAAGCTGCTCCCTGCTTTACTTGTCAGACCCCAATATTGCACATTTTGTTCCATAATTTGTGCCACCCTGCCTGGGCTTTAGGGACTGCAAAACAGGGAAGAAATCAGCAAGGGAAATCAGGGCTGGGATTTGGCCAGAATGTTTTGCTCCATCCTCACGTGTCCATAAACCTGCCCGTTCCTCTTCAGGACCCTTAAAATTAGTCCAGAGAGAGATAAATCGTGCTTCTGAACAGCCTAGGCAAATCAGGAAGCTGCCGGGTATTTTGAGAATGTGCCAGTTATTCCAATAACTAGGCTCAAAAGTGGAGCTGGAGCTTCAGGATCTTTAGGGGTGAAACTACAAGGCTGAGTGACAGCTGGTTACTGGCAAACTGTGGAAGGAAGGGGGGCTGAGCTTTTTAGGCCAGCGAGAACCACATTTGCCTCAGCTGATGGACTCAGCAGTGGATGTTTTGTGGTGCTGATTAGTTTGTCCTATTTAACCAAGGTGGAGTTCAATCTGAGGCTTATCCTGGACCAGCCAGCACCCTGGAGGGTGGCACAATGGAGCCTAATGACCAGCGCTGCAGAACCAAAGCTAAACCCCAAACAAGCCATAAGCATTAGGCCTCCTGCAGTCGCAAGCTGTGATGGCTGCTGGTTACCAGGATGCAGTGCCTGAATGTGGGAGGAAATCATGATGGAGAAATAAGAGTGGAATTCTTGTCCAGGGCCTGGGAGAATTGAGCCAATCAAAAACACTGGGCTGGGTTCAGTGGACTGTATCAGCCTCTGGAGGAAGAGAGGGGCAACCAGGCCCAGAGGGAAAAGGCTTATCTATCCAGATGTACCAGGAGCTTACAAATTATGGCAAGGGAGAGGACATGGCAGACATGGAGGAGCTCTGCCCAGATCTCCCTTTCAGGCAGGACTTGTTGTCCAGCTGTGGGCTGTGCAATCCACGGACAGCCTCCAGCTGTCAGCCCCTTCAGGGTGGGCCTCAGCTGCTGAGAACACCTCATCCAAGGCTGTGGTCTCCTGGGTGACCCAAATCAAATGGAGGCTGTTATAAAGACCTGTCCAATTTGGCTGCGGACAGGACATGGTACTCAGTACCCCTCACTCCAGAACTTTCTCCTCCAGGTTAGTCGAGTCTCTGTCAGGGTTACATTTAAACTTGATCCTCTTCTCTATCCAGTCTTGTTTTCCTCTCCTTCCCTTCAGAGGGATTGATCCCTCCCAAATATCTTGCCCCCCAAACACCACCTCAGTGTCTTCTTCCAGGGAACCTAGTCTGGAACAGAGGATAAACTATGCCTTTGAGTTATGGATTCCATCCCGGGGACCAGCAGGACTCCAGACACCATCTTATTATAGTCTCTGGGGGTTTTGTCCAATTTCTTTTAAATTGTTCCAGAAGTTTCCTCCACTGATTGTACTTTATTTCTTTCTACTTGCTTTCAAAGATTATAGCAAATGTAATAGACTTCTTCATTAGGGCAATCCCCCAACCCTGGCCCTCAGCATCAGTTTTTTTAATCCATTTCATCTTGCTCTTCCTCCCCAGACTCCCCCAACCCTGAGTCCAGCCCCTGCTGCTGGAACGGACTCCACTCCCCCTTCATGTCGGCTCTCTTCTCAAGCTCATTCCTGATGATCATGGCTCTCCGCCAGGGTCAGTCGTAAGGTGTCCCTCTGCACACAAAAAAACCATCTCCTGCCAGACACCGGGCCTTTATTGTTGGTGTGGGGACAAGCCAAATCGCTTGGCAAGCTGCACGCTGGCCCTTAGTCACTGTCTCATCACTGTGGTCATTGCTACTGTCTTAGTCTCCCCTCATGGGCTCTCAGTCCTCATGGTGTTTGCTGCCTTTTTCCCCTGTTACAGCTGGCGTGAGCCCGGGAACCCCAGATGTCACCTCCTGAGGGCCCCAGGGAGACCCGACTCACGGCTCAGATCCTTGGCTCATCAGCCAAGAACTTCTCTGACCTGCTTGGCAGCCACCTCCCCTAACACCAGATGCCTAATTAGTGGCTCAGGATCTCCTCTTCCCCTTCCTCCTCCCTCTTTCTCCCCCTCTCCCTCCTCTTCCTCTTCCCTTTTACCGCCCCCTCCATTTTCTCAGACCCCACCTTCACCCTGATGGGATGGTCATTGAAATTAGGGGCATGTTTTCAGGCATTGAATGGCAAGGATATGGGAGGAGATGTTTCAATACTATACCCTTGGTTATAGCCAGTTCAATTCGTCATCTATTTATTGTATATTGTACACTGTGCGGTGGGTCACTGCCATTGGCTTGCACAGGGACTGCCAGGGTGCTGTTGGCCAGCAGGAAGTGGCTCCTACCATCACCTGGGGAGTCAGGGAGGGGAAGGGCATTGCCAAGGGATAGAGTGACCTGTGTTAAGGCACTCAGCTGCATAAGAACCTCCTCTGGCCGGCCTGAGGGCAAGGGGGCAGGATGGCCCAAGCCAGCTATAGACCTCTAGGACACCCAATGGAATTGCTCCCCTCACCCAAGCCTGACACAGACTCCCAAATTCTCCTCTTGGCTTCATTTATATGAACAATCAGAAAGCCAACCCAACCCAAATGAAATGTCCACATTTTATTGCTTACAGTGTTTTAGTTCTAATTTGGCTTCATTTAGAAAAGAGGTTTTACTAAGTGGCATAAATTGAGCCTAACAAATTTTAAAACTAAAACAGCAACATCCTAAATGCCTGAAACTGTAATTGGAGAGAGATAAAAAGTGAGTTGTCAGGGAGGGTGGTGAGGGAAGCAGGAGAAGGGGGAGGGGAAGAAATTCAATTTCCGTCCTAGTTGTCTGGAAGGTTAATTTCCTGTTCCTCCCCCCACCCCAGACCCCATCCCTGTCCCCTCTCTGCTTTAGAGAATGTACCCGGAAACCTGCAGAACCAATACCAGTGCCCTGCAGGGTGTCTTGTACACAGTGGGTGCTTAAGAAAGATTGGGCGAGCTAATTCTTTTCTTTGATGTGCCTGTGGACAGAAGGGATAAAATGGATTCCTTTCAGAGGACCCATTTGCCCCCAAAGGGGAAGTCTGTGGGTTCCTTGGGGGTGGAAGGAGTGGGGAGAATGGGGGGTCAGGGAAATGGGAGGTAGAGTCTTACATGCAGGAGGCCATCCCACCCTCTCTATGGCCTCTCCCTTGCCACTCTCTAGCTTAGCCCATCCCACCTGAATTTCTGAGTCCTACCTGGGAGGGAAACTTGAGGGCTCTGTGCCCCTCTGCTCATTGCTAGGAGAGAAAGGCTGGTCACTTGGCTGAGCATACACCTTTCCTCACTTCTGATGTGAAATATGGTCAGGGATGGTGGGTAGGTGGGAAGAGGGGTCTCTGGGTGGAATGCATGGCCACATGTCTCTGCAGAGGCTCTCTGTAGAGGCCATATGAGCCACTCTGCAGAACAAGCATTTCTCTTTGGGGGAGAGTACTCTGATTTTCCTTTAGTGAACCAACCCTACTCCCAGGATGGGTACCATCTATACATATAAATAAGCATGGGTGACTGTGGGAAGTGTCCCCAAGTGGGGGTGTGGGTGGGAGCCAGAGAGGTCATCTGGGGCCTGGCCAGCCTCCCTGACTATGCTAGCCCTTATTGATTACCCTCTCCTGGGAACTGTTCAGCACTTAGAACCTTAGGCCCATGATTTAGCATGTGCTTATATAATGCTTCAGCCTGGAGGCAGCAAGGTGGAGTGCAGAGTGGGGGGCGGGGGCAGGGAAGCCCACTTGGCAGCAGATGCCTCCCTCCTAGGGCTGGGCTCTGCCCTTTGTGGTCAGGGTGACCTTGGCCAAGCCCACAGGTTCTCCAGTTTTACTTTCTGTAGCTATAAAATGAGAAAGTGATGGCAACCACAAAACGCTTTAAAGCAGAAATATGCCATATGAGATAAAAATGCTTTATTTTTTTTTTAGCCAATATGAACATTCTTTGTCTTAGAACACTCTTGATACCAAGAATAAGAACACTACTTAAATTAGTTAAGGAAATAGGAGGTTTAATAACAGGATACCAAGGTCTCTTACAGAAGTCAATTACCGAAAAAGTGTTGGGGGCCATGAGGACAGAAGCTGAGCCCTGGAGAGCTGGAAACGAGGCTGCAGTCTGTCTCTCCCTCAGGCTGGGGCCTGTGGCACTCCTCCCTGCAGGTCTCTGGGTGACTGCTGTATGCTGTATCCACACTGTGGCTCTTCCTTGGATTATTTGTCCTGTTGCATGTGGCTGTGTATGACCACACAAAATGGCAGCGCCAATTCTGCAAAGTGTTCTGACAACCCAGGGCCCACCATTCTCTGACTGATTTTATATCTCTGAATTTAAAATCTCAAAAGAGAGGGACTTCCGGCCAGCATGGAGGCATAGGTAGATACACTTTGCCTCCTTGCACAATCAAAAGAAGGACAACAACAAATTTAAAAACAAAAAATAACCAGAAACTGCCAGAAAATAGAACTGTATGCAAGTCTGATAATCAAGGGGTTAAAGAAGAAACATTCATCCAGACTGCTAGGAGGGGTGGAGACAGGTAGCCGAGATGGAGAGGACTCAAGGCAAGGTGGTGGCTGGCAGAGTGGGCGGTCCCTCATTTGCGTGTGGATGAACTGGGAGGAACAACTGGGGAGTGAGACAGATCGTGCAACCCAGGGTTCCAGCATGGAGAGATAAAGCCTCAAAACCTCTGACTGAAAAAACCTGTGGGGGTTGAGGTGACAGGAGAAACTCCCAGACTCACAGGAGAGTTTGTTGAAGAGACGCACAGGGTCCTAGAAAATACACAAACCCACCCACCTGGGAATCAGCACCAGAAGGGCCCAGTTTGCTGGTGGGTAGTGGGGGAAGTGACTGAAAGCCAGCTGAGAGCTGAGCAAGTGGCACTGTTCCCTCTCGGACCCCTTCCCCACATACAGCACCACAGCGCAGTGAAGTGGCTTGTCCTGCCCTGGCAAATACCCAAGTCCCCACTCCTTACAACATAATAGGTGCACCGAGACAAAGAAATATGGCCCAAATGAAAGAACAGATAAAAACTCCAGAAAAAATACAACTAAGCAATGAAGATACAGCCAATCTATCAGATACAGAGTTGAAAACACTGGTAATCAGGATGCTCACAGAAATGATTGAGTATGGTTGCAAAACAGAAAAAAAAGTGAAGGCTATGCAAAGTGAAATAAAGGAAAATGTACAGGGAACCAACAGTGACGGAAAGGAAAGCAGTACTCAGATCAATGGTTTGGAGCAGAAGGAAGAAATAAACGTTCAACCAGAACAGAATAAAGAAAGAAAAATTCAAAAAAATGAGGAGAGGCTTAGGAATCTCCAGGACATCTTTAAACATACCAACATCTGAATCATAGGGGTGCCAGAAGGAGAAGAGGAAGAGCAACAAATTGAAAACTTATTTGAACAAATAATGAAGGAGAACTTCCCCAATCTGGCAAAAGAAATAGACTTCCAGGAAGCTGAGGAAGCTCAGACAGCCCCAAAGAAATTGGACCCAAGGAAGCACACACCAAGGCACATCATAATTACATTACCCAAGATTAAAGATAAGGAGAGAATCTTGAAAGCAGCAAGAGGAAAGTAGAGAGTTACCTACAAAGGAGTTCCCATAAGACTGTCAGCTGATTTCTTAAAATAAACCTTACAGGCAAGAAGGGGCTGGATAGAAGTATTTCAAGTCATGAAAGGCAAGGAACTACATCCAAGATTGCTCTATCCAGCAAAGCTATCATTTAGAATGGAAGGGCAGATAAAGTGCTTCCCAGATAAGGTCAAATTAAAGGAGTTCATCATCACCAAGCCCTTATTATATGAAATGTTATAGGGACTTATCTAACAAAAAGAAGAAGATCAAAAATATGAACAGTAAAATGACAACAAACTCACACCTATCACCAACCAAACCTAAAAAAAAAACCCCAACAAACTAAGCAAACAACTAGAACAGGAACAGAATCAGAGAAATGGAGATCACATGGAGGGTCATCAGTGGGGAGGGGGAGTGAGAGAATGGGGGGAAAGGTACAGGGAATAAGAAGCATAAATGATAGGTACAAAATAGACACGGAGAGGGTAAGAATAGTATGGGAAATGGAGAAGTCTAAGAACTTATATGTATGACCATGGACATGAATTAAGGGGAGGGATGATGGTGGGAGGGGGGTGCAGGGCAGAGGGGAATAAAGGGGGGGAAAAAAGGGACAACTGTAATAGCATAATCAATAAAATATATTTCAAAAAATCTCAAAAGAGAATCTAATTGGTTTAGTCCAAGTTATGGATTGGTTTTTCCTTAGATCAAGCATATTGCCCTGGCCAATTAGCAGTGGCCAGAAAGGTTGGACCATGATGAATATATTTGGTCTCCTACACCATACCTTAGGTATGGACTATGTATAGATATATGGGTGTTTAACTATAGTCATCTCTAGAAGATTCCTTGAATACCATGTCATATTTTTTCTGAATATGCTGAGATGCCTAACCCAGAGTCCTGAACCAAGAGAGTGCTCAATACCTAGTTGCCGATTATTTGAGGTAAAGTTACCTTTTGCTAAAGCTCTTCTGTTTGTGTTTCTCCCTCCTTGCCTGCCATTAGGCTTCCCATCTGGAGTGTATAGTTTCAAGGAAGGGTGATCACAGGCAAAAAGACTGATCTCACCAATATATAAAAAGTTTCTAGAAATTAATTAGAAAAATATCAGTGATCCAATAGAAAAAATACGCAAAAGGTATAAACACAGAGTTTACTGAAAAGTAGGTACAAATGGCTTTTAAACCTATGAAGTGTTGTTCACTCATAATAAGAAAATTCAAATAAAACTATGCTGAGATATATATATTTTTTACTTAGAAGATTGACAAAAATCTGAAAAGCTAATAACATATGATGGTGAGCCTATCTGTAAACAAGTGCTCTCATACATTATTTATGGGAGTATAAATTAGTTCAATTTTTATGCAGAGAAATTGGCAATATCTATAAAAATTTCAAATGCACACACCCTTTGATCTAGTAATTCCATTTCTGGTATATCTTACTTGAACATATGTTATATGTCGTATCAGTTAGATATTGCTGCATAACAAACTTTCCCAGATTTTAGAGACTTAAAACCACAACTGTATTATTTTTCACTACTTGGTTGGTTGGGTGGTTCTCCAGATTTGAGTTAGACTCAGCTAATTCTGGCTAAGTTCACTCATGTATCTGCGGTCAGCTGGCAGATTGGCTAGGGGTTGGCTTGTTTAGGACCACCTCAGCTAGGCTACTTGGCCCTGTTCCATGCATGCTCTCATCCCCCAGAAGGCTAGCCTGTGCTTGCTCTCAGGCTGGCCTGGGCATGTTTCATGGCTATTGCAGGGAAACAAAAGAGGAAATTGAAGCCTCAAGTGCTTTTTAATGTTTCTGCTTGCATCAAGTCTGCTAAGCAAGTTAAACAGTGAAGTCCAGATTTAAGGGTTAGGGAAATACACTGTGCCTCTTGAGTGAGAAAAACTGCAAAGAAAAGGGTCAAAGGGCAGGGATACAGGAAGAGGTAAAGGCTTGGAGCCTTATCAATGCAATCAGTCCTTCATGTGTGTGCAATGACATTTGTGTATGGTTATTTTATGTAGCATTGCTTGTAATAGAAACAACCAAAATGGCCATCAGTGGGGAACAGGCTACAAAAACTATGGCATCCACATGCTGGAATAATCTGTAGCTGAACAAAGAATGAAGAATCCGCCTGTGCACTATTGGAAAAATCCTGAAGGTACATTAAGTGAAAAAGACCAGATGCAGGACAGTGTGTATAGTGTCCTACCTTTCATGTAAAAAAGAGGGAGAAATAAAAATATATGTATTTGTATTTGCTTATATCTGCATCAATTAACTCTGGGAAGAGAAGCAAGAAACGAATGGTGTCAGGGTGGGGGAGCATTGGGTAGATGTGGGAGGAGGGACTGAGATGGATGGAGACTCTGCACTATATAAATGAAGAGAAGTCCTTGCTGATATGATAATACATGTTCAAAAAATTAACATAAAATATGCTCACATGTATAATAAAAAATGAGAGGAAAATAAACAAAGGAAAGGAAAGTCACAGGCCTGCTTGGCTTCCAGAACCCTAGACAGAAGCCTTTGTAGATTAAAAAAAAAAAAAAAAAGGATCTGCTACTGTGAAGTTGATTAATTATGCCTAATTTAAACCTCGGTACCTAACCTGCTTTGCCCTTTGTGGATCCATTTTGGGAAACACCTACTCTCCAAAGGCAAAAGGGCTGGTGTTTCCCTTCCTGGACTGTGCTGTCCCCCAAGGAGTGTGAGGATATTCCCCACCCTTGATTATGGCCAGGGACTGACATTTCTAAAGGATGCCACGTGCATTTTCCAGACACATTTGTGGGCTGATTCGAGCTGGGATATATTCCTTGGCTTTTCAAATGTCAGCGTGCTGGTCTTTGGGAATAAGATCCTGTTTCTTGGGAAGTGCCTGGAGCCACATGGTAATGGGTGTCCCTGTGGTAAGTCTTTGTCATCAGGCTCTGGAAATGAAACAACCCATGAATAATAGCAGACCCACTCCTTAGCCTATGGTGGGGAGTCAGCCACACCCCTGCAGGGGCATAATCCAATGTCCCCCTGCTCCAGGCCTAAAGCTACTTAAAAGTGTTGTTCAAGCTGTCTGATGGTCCCTTTTGGCTCCTAAAGCACTAAACTGAACTGAGTCACAGTGCCTGTGCCTTCCCCTTTTTCCTCTGCCCACCAGCAGTGCGCAAGAAGGGAGCCAAGAACTGCTTGCTGGATTGGGCCCCTGAAGAGGAAAAATGACACATCTATGCCTGTGAATGTTCTACAGCAATGAACAGGCACCACCACCATTGCCCGTATATATGCTGAGCATTTACCATGTGCTGAGCACTGTGCTTGGTGCCCTGATTCCACAGGGAAGAAGACAGGGACAAGAACTTGTTCACTTGAAGAGGGTCAACTGAACAATTGTTTACAATGAAGTCTGATATTTGCTTAATAGCTATGTCTCTCTTGTTGCAAGGAACAAAACCCAATTCAAGCTAGCTTAAACAAAAATGGAGTTAAAATTCTGCCATCATTGATAAGGAAATAAGCATCTCATAGAACTCAAAGCAGCAATGTATCTGTGCTCAGGGCACTAGGAACCTAGGAACCTCTGCTCTCCACCTTCTCTCTGCTCATTAGTATCTCTCTTCTCTCTCACTCAGACTAGTTTTCTTCATGTGACAGAGAATATAATGTCTGATGCTTTGGGGCATTTCATCTCATGGCTTCAGCCAACCAGTTTGAGATTCATTCACCTTTCTCCTTTCCAGGTCCAAAAATTCCAAGGAAGGATCTCATTGGCTTTGCTTGATCAGGTGTCCATCTCTGGACCAACTGACTTGAATGAAGGAGCAGGGTTACAAATCACTAATATGATGCTGCCTGTAGAATCCAAGTGGATGGGGAGAGAGGACATTTGTTGAAAAGGGGCAAATAACACCAGAATAGTCCATTCCAGAATGGTAGGGGCCATGTGAAGGGCAGCTAGCTTGGCTGGGGGAGAGGGAGAAGAAAGTTTCCAGAGCTGGGGGCATTCACACAGAGAAGACAACTGTTGAAGGCAGAGGGAAGAGCACGTGTGAAGACCTGGAGATGTTGAGTTCAGTGGGGCTGGAGGGGTGTGAGGGTCTGGGCAGGGGAAGCTCTGAAAGTACTGGATTTTAGCTTGAGGACAACAGGGAGCCCCTCTGAGGCCCATTGCAGTGATACCACTCAGATTGTCTTAGTGAAAGAATTGGAGGAGTCAAGACAGGAAGGGATGGGCCCTGTTAGCAGCTATTTCAATAGCCCATGAAGGATGTGACTGTGTGAAAGAGGATTCCAGAGACATTGAGGGGTAGAACCAAGGGGATTTGATGGATTGAATGTGGTGCTGAGGGAGAGAATGGGGTCCAGGTTGCTTTCAAGTGTTTTGGCTTGGGCAGCGGGAGAGATGATGGTGTCGTTCACTGAGGAGCATTGCTCTGCATTTTAGGTTGGGTACCCAGAAGCAAGACCCCGAGTCAAGGATTTATATGAAAGTGATTTGTTAGGACCTGCTTTCATGGAAAGCAAATAAGGGAGTAGGGAACTGGGATGAAACAGGAAGGGAGCCTGCCTGGGTGTGCTACCACACAAAGTCCCATGGAGGGTACTTGAACTCAGTCTCACAGGAGACCTCTGGGAGCCAAGACAGGTCATACATCAGTGTTGGTCCTGGTTTGAAACAAAGGGGCTGCAATGTTTAATACCTCTCCCTCCAATTATTGGTTAAGAGTTGAATTCAAATTACTAGGTATTTCTAACTTGCTGTGTGCATGTGCAAAGTGAGTGCGGCAGCCTGAGGACAGTCCTCCAGGCAAGGGACATTGGTACTAGCTTCTGGGTGTGCACAAAAGTGATGAAGGGACCTGAGGGGATATGAATGAGACATGGACCGTGTCCGAACAGGCAATAGAAAGGCTCACCAATTTGGTCTCTAATTGTACTGGTGCTAGTATTTATCCCACAAGGGTGTTCTTTGTTTCATTTCTTCTTTTCTTTCCCCTGATTTCCACTTGGGATTTCTGTACGGTCCTGTGTTCTTGTTTCTGGTCCTTCCATCTTCTATAGTCTACTTGAGTATATTCCTCATGCTTATCTTAAATGCTTGGGCCTTCTGCTTCAGTCACATATACCCACTGCAGCTAATTCTAATGTCCAGTTAGCTGTTTGGCTTTTGCACTAGGTATTCTCCTCTTGGGCCTCATTGTTTGTCCCTGCGAGGTCATGTGCCTTGGGGTAGGGCTGATGCCAGGCCCTGGGACGTGGCAGTCCTGGGGAGTTTAAGGAAACTCTTTGGCCCCACAGGCCCAGTGTTGGCCACAGCAATTTGTGGCCATGTCACCATGCATCCTATGGATGGGGATTTTCCTTTCAACTCTCAGGCATCCACAGCAGAGGAGAGGGCAGCCTTGCTGTGTTCCTCACCCCCAGGGTCTGGAGAGAAGGGAGAAGGAGGGTGCCCAGAGCTACTGCTCTACCCAGCACCTGTTTTTATCAGCTCCTCCCCCAGTGGGCTTATGTGGCCTGATAGCCCCCACGACCCCAGCACTGGCAACGTGGCTGCTGCCACTGATGTCTTCCATGAAGGGGCAGGAAGTGACAGTGCCAAGGCTTCAAGCAGATGGGAGGATGCAAGAGTCACATTTCAAAAGCTTTCTTCTTACCTATTCTGTCATTTCTGCTCCGGCCACCCACCATTCCTCTAGATACCACTTCAAGGATGCCTTCAGTCTCCCCTGGGGTTTCTCACAGGTTTCTGGTTGCCTTTTTTTTTTCCTGGAAGATATGCTACTAATTTCTTGGGCATTTCCAGGCTTGGGAGAGGGAGCTGGTAGTGCAGATAAGACTGCCTCTTGTCTGGCTAGCCTTGACCTCACACTTGCTCTGGAACCTGGTCTCTCCTGGGCATCCTGCTCAGGTCTGACTCCCGCTGAATCCATCCCAGCCCCATGCTGGCTTTTGGTGGCATCACAGACCAGGCTTTGGTCTCGTGTTCACTCTCTGGGCATCTGGTCCTCAACTGTCCCTGGTGAGTGACCTCATCTTTTCTGTCATTGTGGACAGTTCAAAGCACCCGTCCACAATCTGTGGTTGGCACAGGACTCACACCTCTGCTAGGGGCTGCTGTCATTGGACAAGGATGCCTGAGAGGGAGGAGACAGGCTGCTGGACTCATTCTGCAGCTTGGGGAAGAGAAGAGTGAGGGTGCCACAACTGGGTGAGATTTAAATGTGGGCACCGACCATTCAGAACTGACTCTGAGGTCTGGTCTTCTGGAGACCCTCTATGCTGTGGAGTGAAGGGGAGTCTGGGGATCCCAGGGACGAGGCCAAGGGTGATCAGGGTGGCAGGTGAGGACACTCAGGAGGCCTGGGGCAGTGGCTATTTACTATATGGTATAGAAGCATTTCAATATTTTAACAGCCAGCACAGCTGTTGTAGTGGTGAGTTTCGGCTGAATGTCAGCCCAGGTTGTAGGTGGCAGTGAACATCTGGGCTGTCACACTGACGTTAACAGCAGATGGAGTGGTTATAAACTGTGACAAGATCAATTTGGCTAGTTATTGGAAAACCTATATCAGTACCTTTTACGAAGGAGGCTGGTGAAAGTTCTCTTTGAGACTTAAGAGGTTATGAGGGGCAGGTCTTCGAAATGAACTTGACGTAGGTTTGTAAGTCTGGCCTGGCATTAAGGGATTGGCACAGATGACTTCTGTGGACTCTCTTCCTCTCATTCCCAAGCAAAGATCCCTAAATTATATGCAGTAATGTGGTAATTAATCTGAAACCTTTTTTGAGCCTTTGCTGCTTGCCAGAGTGGTGCTATATAATAAGGTTACAAAGGTGAGTCAGGGTCCCTGATCCCCATTCCCCTGGAGTTCATAATAAGGTGATGGGAGGGGTGGAGGGAGAGATGAAACCTACCCAAAAGATGACCACAGAACCAGGCAGTAGGTGATATGTGCTGGATGAATCATAAGGGGAAATGATGCAGACACTGTATGGGGTGCAGGGGTGGTGTGGCTGAGAGGCCTTCATTTCAGAACAGGGTGGAACCAGCCTCTGAAAGCTTTGTTTTACCCTAGAAATAGTGAGATGGTGCTACTTGGTTCTGATTTTCACCTCCAGATATTAGGACACATTTTGTCCTTGAAAGCACTCAAATCGGCTCCCCTCGCCAATGTGAAGTCACCGCTTGTTAGCTATGCACAACTGAGATCAGAATCTGTCTTCCTGCCAGCCAGCCAGCCAGCCAATGCTGAGGCCAAGTGTCTCACAAGCTGCCCTGAAGGGCTACACGGGCACCTTCCTTCTAAGATTTCTCCAGCCTGAGGAGGAGGCAAAAGGCAATGTAGACCTCACTTTCCCCTCCTACAAATAGTGCCTAGAAGGATGGGGGACAACCCTCTGTGAAACTACTACCCCCAGAGAGAGGGCTGCTCTCTGGGTGAAACTCAGAGACCATCCCGGTGGCTATCCAGGCCAGTTGTCCCCTTTCTGGGAACTGTGTCTGGGAAATTGAGCTTTGGCTGCAGTTCAGAGATGAAGTGACTCTCTGCTCCATGAAACCCTCAGGGACCTAGAATCCTCCAAGCTCAATGCTCTGCCCTTTGAAGAATGGGGCCTTTAGCCCCATGGTCCAAAGTGGCAAGCATGACGCCCATGTTTAAGACAATAGGATAGAGGACATGACTTAAAAAAAAAACATAAAAAGGCACAGATGGGCTTTTTTAAATTAAGATTCCTGGAAGCTGACACATCATGCTTCTATTTATATTTCATTGGCTAGAACTTAGTCACATGACCACAGCTAGATGGGAAATGTAGTCTTTCTCCTGGGTGACCAGGGAAGAGGAGATATGGGGGGAGAGCTCACAAATACTCTATGAAAAATGGCTCCGTCTCATCCAAATATTGGGGTCTTCAATGTAAGTGCTTTGTAAAGATCTGTTAGGAAAAGAAAGGAGCTATAAATTAAATAGAGCCCTGTTTTAAATTTTAGTTACTGGTATATATATTTTTTGCCTCTCTATGGCTAATCCTTTCAACTCTGTGAATACAAAGCATTTCTACAAATATTTATTTCTCTTTTTCTCCATGGACTTCTTTTCTTACATCATTGGTTTTTTAAAAAAATCCTTTTACTTGCAGCCAAAAGCATTTGTGACCAATACAGGTCCTTTTATCTTCCTTTCTTCCACTGCCAAACTTCTCATGAGGGATGTCTGTATCAGCTGTGCCCTGCCTTTCAGATGCCCAGTCCCTCTTAATTCCTTGTCACTAACTTGTTCTTTCACCATGTCATAGTCACTTTATTCTTATAAAACCTAACGGCTCTTGTTCATATCTTCTGTGTCCACTTTCAGCTAAAGTCTTCTTACTAAAATACTTTTTCTTTTGGTTTCTAATGATCTTAGATTTTATAGCTTACTTTCTATCTTCTGACTATGACCTCTACATTTTACATACTGGGAGCCTCTTCTTTCTCTTGCCCTCTAATTTTCCATAATGTATTCCCCAAAGCTTTAATTCCAGGCCTTTTATAATTCACTAACACTACTACTACCTCCAACATCTCCACCACCATCACATCAGTATTTCTACTACTACCACTATCATCACTATCTTCACTACCACCACCATCTCCACCATCATCACCACTTCCACTGTCAATTGATAAATGTAATCACTAGTCTCCCAACATTCACAGTAGCTGTACAAGGTAAGTAATATGATTATCCCCATTTTGCAGATAAGAACATTGACCATCTGAGAGGTTATGTATTTTGCTAAAGATCAAAACAGCTAGGTCAAAGAAGGTGTCAGAGGTGGGACTTTACTCCTTGTCTGTCTGATGTCAAAGCCTGACTTCTGAATACACTATGCTTTCCATTTCCTTCAGATGTCACATGATTCACTCCTCATCTCTCTTCCTCTGGCAACAGTGGGTGCCAAACTCTCATCACCATGGGCCTAGATTAATACAACAGCCTCCCAACAAACCTCCTTGAATAGGGGCATATAGTCCCCATCCTACCTCCACTGGTCCCTTGCATACCTGTCTGTTCATCATTAGACTGCTAGTCCAATGATATGTAAGTCAGTCTTTCTCATGTCCCTTCCCTGCTCATACACTTACAATGACTCTTATATGTTATAGGTCACGTTCTGGCCCTCAGAAGCCTTCCTCACCTGTGCACATGCTCTCTATACCTCCAACTGCCCACTACTTGCCAGTACTCTGGAGTCAAGTATGGTGGACATTATTAGTGCTCACCAATAGGACACAAGTAACTTCTGCTAACATTATATTTGCCAAATCGACTGAAATGGCCACATCTAACTTCCAAGGAGGTAAGAAAATATAACTCTACTGTATGCTAGGAAAGCAGAGGCTGGAAATACTTGGTGGACAGTAGTATTGACATCTTGACTAATATGCCAGATGAACTGGCCCCTGTGTGCCCTTCTCCACCCTACTTCTAGGACTTAATTCAGGCTGCTTCCTCACCTTTTAACCACAGCTCCAGGCCCATCTTTTTCATAAAACCTTATTTAGTATTTCCAGCACATGCTTTTTCTGCTTCTAAACTCCTAGGACCTATAAGGTGGCCCAAATTCAATTGGTTATTCATTGTTCATGTATAAATAATGAGACCATTTTTGCTTTTAACAAACATACCCGAATGCATTTGCATATACATATATTTATATACACACAATTCTACCTTATCTCCTTAAAACTATCACCTGGATGACTGTTTGTTTATTCCAATGATGGGTTCACTGCTCAAAGATGTCTGTGGAATTGCCTTGGAGTCTGTGGCACATCCATTTTCTTATCTGTCAAAAGCATATAATAATGGTGCCTATTTTATACAGATGTGTGAGACTTAAAAGGGTTAGTGCATATAAAGTGCTTAGAACAGCAGCTGGCCCACAATAAGCACTCAGTAAACTTCAGCTATTATTATTACTCCTCAAAATATATGTGCTGATAACAATCTTTACCTCCTGAAGGTAGATTAGGTTTCTTGCAGACAATTCAGAAGTCATCCAGATCTGTAGCAGGTCCTATTGGTGCCCATGGGCCCTCTGCCTATCCCAGAGGCCCCTGCTGACAGTTCTTGTACTTGCAGATGGCTTCCTACCTGTCTCTGTTAGAAGGGGTGTCTGGCCTTGGAAGGGATGAAGGCACTTCCCAGTGGCTGACAGGCAGGATAATGGCACTGCAGTTGCTGGGGTGATTCTCAACCAGTGAAGCAAAGGAGATAATGGATCAGTATCCCTGTTTTGTTACAACTCAGTGGGACAATTCTGATTGTGTTCTACATGGTCTTCAAGAGGGTCCCAAATAGGTCATTTGCTCACAGTGGAAATCTGCCTATTAATGCAATCTTTTTGTTTTTCCCCCACCTTTCTTATCTCATTTTGTCCACTCTTGCAATTGTATTTCCTGGGATCACCCCCTGAATAGATTATCTGTACTCCAGGAATAGTAATTCAGGGGAGGAGGCAAACCTGCAACTCAGCTTAATACAATGAAACTGAATTTTTATGTGGTCTCTTAACTACCTCTGACCATAGGGGTAAAAGTCAAGTTTCTCGAGGTTTTGAGTGGTGAGTGCATCATCAAAATAAGTTTATGGTCTTGAAGGATGCCAGCAGTGAGGAAGACACCTCTGTGTGCATGTGCATTTGGTGCAGGCTCTGCTGTGCTCAGTGAGGGCAGGGCACTGTTGCCTATTTGGTGGTGGGTTGTGTGAGCTCTGGGGAGCCAAGTGCAGAAATGTTTGATTAATGTTCTTCTCTCTGCGGTGGGCAGTGGACATGGACTTCTCTAGGGTCAGTGACAACCTCCTTCCTATTTTCTAAAATCCTGCAGGATGACAAGCATCAGTAAATATTCAGGACAGTTAGACTACTGATAGTGTTTTGCGACCAAGAGGAAAGATATTAAACAACCTGTGCATGTGTACAGTGGTGTCAGAAAAAACCTTCTAGTCAGGGACAGAATACAAATTAGCAAAATAAAAATAAAAATAAAAAAGAGAAAGAAATTTAAAAGGGTGTTTCCCCAAAGAGTGAAGAGGTGGGTGCAGACAGCCATGAGAGAAGCCCTTGGAAGCTGCTCTATGTCTGAGTTCACCTGCATATATAGCCAGAGGCTGCCCTTCCATCTCATCCATACCTTGCATCAGTTACAGCATCTCGAAAGATGGACCCCTGCCTGCTTTTGGTCTCAAAGATCATGATCTTTTAAGGTCTGTTTAGGATTATATGTATTTTAGAAACATGTAAGCCCAAAGAAGGGAACATTTGCAATTGCAGAAAAAATTAACTCACAGGAGGGTCTTCCAGATTTCCAAAATGAAAATGGTGATTGTAATATCTGCATTGCTTGTTGTGAGGATTAAATGAGGTAATGTATGCAAAAACACCTGGCACTGCTCCCATTCCTAGCAGGCAGTCATAATGTGAGACTTATTATTCTAATAAATGTAGTTCAATATAATATGTTGGTTACCTTTCTGTGATGCCATTCTGGTTTTTTTTTTTTTTTTGCCTGATAGGAGCCTTATTCTGACCTCGGACACCTTGGGAGCCACCTTGACCCACCTATGGTCCAGTGGATTATATCCATTTCTTTGGGCTCCATTGTACAGGGTGGACTGTGCTATACTCTGCTCTCTGTACTCTTGTAGAGGTTTATGGCATTGTCAGCAACCCCTCCACTTGAAGTAACAAGCCTAGGCGGGGCAGGGGGTGTGGGGACAGAGCCATCATACCCAGGGCACCCCACAGGGCTCCAAAAACTGTGGACTGCAAACAGAAATTAACAGAACCCAAATTTAGCCAGTTCCTAGTGTCTGGGAGGGAAATCGGCTGAGAATCTGAATACTTCAAACTTGACACAGCAGCGGGGCCTCTGATCCAGCCAGTCAATGTGAAAAGACTGCTGGACCTAGAACCAAATTCCTGGGCAGTTATATTTTGGGGCTGGGAAATCCATCCAAGCCCCTTTTCCCTAGCTGCACGTGAACTTCGGGGAGCAAAAATTATGCTTCTGCAGGAGCCAGGAGAAAAGCCAAACTCTCCAAACCGCCAAGGCAGCTGTCTCAAACATACACATTATTAGGCTGATTGAAATAATCAGAAAACAACTCCAGAATGCTGGCTTGGAGAAAGGCAGGCAATTTCTGCTTGGCAGAGAGTGATGTCAGCCTCCTCAGCGGGGGAAATCGAATGTTGTCTTTCTCAGTTTCTTTCTTTTTCTCTTCTAAAAACTTCCCTGCATCATTTGTTGAAAAGGGCTGTTGGCGAATCTCACCTGCTGTAACATGTGGCCCTCTGGCACTCGGGGTCACCAAGTGACAGGAGAGATGCATAATGATCCCCCAGAAAAATGTTGGCTTTGGATTGTAAGAAACTGCTTAGTACTTGGAGCCTGTGTTTTTCTCCATCTCTCTCTCTTGGCCTCTCCCTTACTCAAGTTGTCATTAAGCAAGTAAGAAAAGGCCAAAAAGCCCAAAAATCTGACCTCATGAGGCAGAAGCAACCGTCAACCGTCCCTATCAGAGGAGATAGATGGAAGCAAAGGGCAGGAGAAAAATGATTCCTGTCTCCCTGTGATGAAATTGAGTTAGCACTGGTTGTATTAATACCCACTTAGGGTGCAGAAGGGGCTGTGACCTGGTCAGGACTGGGAGTCGGGAGTAGGGGGGTGGTGAGACCACAGCAGGGCCCTCACCACACTGTATCTTCCTAGCCCTTAGCATTCCTTAGCCTCCTCCTCAACCTGAGCCCAGTGATCCCTCTTCAGTGTGCTGTCTGGCCTGGATTTGTGGGTCTTGAAGCAGGTATGTGGGCCAGCTGAGTGCTAGCTTTTCATCCAGTCCTTTGGGAGAAATCTGGGAGGGGGATGGGTGAGGGCTGGGCAGGGCATGTTGGGGGTGGAACTCTCTGGACAGGCTGCTCAGCAGGACTCCAGCACTGATAGCTTCATCTGCAGGCAGTAGCTACACGAACAACCCTGGGGGAGGCTGAGGACCGAGGGAGAGTAGAGGGGGAGGGATAGGAACCTTTCTGTGTGGTATTTGCACGTTGGTGGGATCGTGCTGCTTCCAGGTTTCCAGCAATAACGAGGCACATTTGCTACTGCAGGTTCATTAACGAGGCCTGCGGGAGTGAAGATTGGCTTGGCCACTGTGTTAACTGGACTGTAGGAAAAAAGAAAAGTCAGAAAAGGGAGAGCAATGATCAGGTTTGGGTTCAACTTTCACTACTCCTCTGGACTTGAAAGGTCCCTCGCTGACAACTGCCTTGGCCATGGCCAAGGTGGGAGCAGGGGAGGAGAGAGGATGGAGGGGACTGAAGGTGGGGGGTGCTGTTACTTCTATGGATCCTCTGCCCTCTATTTTTTCTTTTTAATTAGTATTGGGCACAATTTTTGGTGTCCTTGGGTCACAATTGGACATTTTTCCCAAAGTGATGACTGCAAGACATTCCTTTTCAGTAGAATAGGTTCTGCTGTCCCAGGCATGGGGCCTGAGGTACATGCCCTGCCTGCCCACTCAGGAGGAAAGAACACTTAAGAATCCTTGGCCAAGAAAAAACTCACAAAACAAGGAGTCCCCTGGACGTGCCATCTTTCCTTCATTACTGCTCTCCCTCCAGGCTCTAACCTGTCTTAGTTTTGTCCCCTGCTCTGGGTGGCCGTCCTGCCTTAGCTGTGGACAAAGAGGACCCTGGGTCTGTGGGACATGTGGTAGCCCACAACAGTCCTTGGACAGTTGTGGTCCCAGAGGCTCTTGCTCTGGAAACTGTTGTCCTCCTTTCCTGTCCTTCAAGGTGGCTTCAATTCACAGCCAGCACTCCTGTTTGTTGGGCAAACAGACAGTGAAAACAGTCCAGCGCCAGGAGGCTTGGAGTCTGGCAGCTGGCCAGGGGACCTGGCAGCTGCCTCCCAGGGATGGGAGGAAAGACTATCCATTTGGGCATTATTTAAGGGCCCACCGGCTTTCCCCCCTACATCCACAAGAGATGTCAAGGCAAGGACATAGGGAAAGGAGGAATTGAGGATTATTTTTTTCTGCCACTTGTCTGGAGATCAGGAATCCTAGCAAGAGGTTACTCGTGGAAGCTGGATGATGTTATCGACCAAATTGGGGTTTGGGGATTATCTATGGATTTCATTTATCTGTGTTTTCCCTGGTCTCTCTTGTTGTAGGTAATTAAGAGCTGATTGCTGGTAATTAAGAGTTGTTGAGAGCCAGCAGGATCCAAAAAGTAGACTAGCACATTTTGTATTCTTTTGGACAGACTCCTGACATCCTGTCCCTCCTCCTTAGCCTGGGTCCTCCCATGGGTGTGCCTCCTGCAGGGATGTGGACCCTAGAGAGTAAGTCACAGCTTGTCAACTGGATTATTTACGTGCACACTACATTCTGACCTCATTCTCTCCTGTTATTCCCAAGCCTTAGGTAAAGTCTTATGTAGCGGGTTGAAGTTCTAGTCCCCTGACACTCAGGTGTGTTAAGATGTAGCTTTTCTTTATTTCTCCCAAACTTCAGCCTTAACTGGGCTTTTGAGCCCCCATTTCTGCTGATATTAGACAACTTAAACTTACCAAGTTGAAGTAACAGTCACTTCAGGTTGAAATCATGATCATTTTGAGGCCAAAGCTGTCTCTTCAGGATTTTCTCCTGCCCTTTCTGCCTTGGCATGAGCTGTGGCCCTGGGTGGAGTAGGGGAGGAGGAAGTCCTATGCCATCCTGGCATTGACCAAGGGACCTGTGTCCACATGCTGCCCTGTTTCCTGGCCCTGCCCACTGAACTGGAACATGGACCCTGATGTCCCAGGTGTCCGGGGCCTTGGGTCCAGAGGTCACATTGCAACTGACCCTGCATGCTGTTCCCTTACGTGTACCTGGTGGTCCCCTTCAGTGAGCCCTTCTGGTTACTGTGGGGGCTTGTTTGCTCCTGGCTGCTGTCTCCACTGTGCTGGGGTATGCAGGGTCTGGGCCAGCCTTGGTACTACTGCCAAGGATCCTCCTTGAGACAAGGTTCCTCGTTTGGCCACAGCCACTTTCCCTCTGCAGCTCTATGCTAAATGTGGTCCTTCTCTCAAGGGAAGTCAATATGCTCTAGATTCAGCAAGGCTTTGTGGGATCTCAGAAGCTTGTTCATTCCCTGTAGAATAACATTTATTGCCCACTTCCAAAGTGTCCCACACTTTGCATGGTTTAATCCTCACAACTGCCCTGTTAGGATGACCATTTTGCATATGAGGAGACTGAGCCAGCGGGGTTAGAGAACTTGCTTGATCATGCACCTCTGCTGCCTTGGCCTACTTCCCTGCAACCTGACCTCCACTTCCAGCTGTGGATGTGGTGGACAATTCCATGAGGGCTTCAACTCAATGCACACCGACAGCATCTCACTCAAAGCCTGAACCATGCATCTGTGCCTTTCCCTTTCTGCCAGGGGCTTCTCTGCTGCTATAGACAGTGGGGGAGACTGCTTGTCAGGCAAACACACTCGTTCTGGTAGGAGGCTTGCTTGCTCATATGCTGGCTATCAGATGAGCCCTTTGCTAGGGCTGTTGGCCATACACCTACGCATGACCTCTCCATGTGGCTTGGGCTTCCTCACAGCATGGCAGTTGGGTTCCAAGGTTGAGTGTCCCAAAAGAGAGAGAAGGACAGAACTAGGTGGAAGCTGCTTGCATTTTATGACCTAGCATTGAAAGTCACGTAGCATCATTTCCATCATGTTCTATTGGTTGGAACAGTCAGTAACCCAGCCAGGTTCAAAGGGAGAGGAAAGAGGCATCACCTCTTGATGGGACTGTCAAGATTCTGGAAGAGCATATGGGACAGGAAACATTGCTGTGGCCATATTTGAAAAATACATCTATCATAACAGAGGTATCCAGGGAAAGAGTGAAGGCATTGCTCAAATATGTCCAAAGCTTAAATTCCAAGGAACCAGCCCAAGGAACACTCAGGGCTCCTTTCAGTCCAGACACAATATAGGTGCTGCCCACTTGCCTTGATCTGAGAGATACCACGAAATCCCTCACTCCAGGTATTAGAACACAGGGGACACCTTCTTCTGGGTTAGTCTTTGCTGTAATCTAGGGAAGACTAAACCATTAGAGTTGCTATCACTGACGGTCTGGAAGATGTATTCTCAGAGGTTCTGGAATGATAGCACACCATCCCTGCAACTCTGTGTCTCATGGTAGAGACTGAGACAGGCTGTTTCAACCTGGTGGGATGAGTATTCTGACAAAGGTGAGCACGAACTTCTGGGAGCATGAGGGAAGGGCACCTCCCCCACTGGGGCTTGCTGTATAGGTGAGGATTGGGGCATTTCCTAGAGGAGGTGACTTTGGAGCTGGCTGGTGAGTGACAAGTAAGAGTTGGCCAGAACAGGGAGGGGAGATGGCACTTCTGCAGAGGGGACAGCCTGTGCAAAGGCAGGGAGGGGAAAAGAATGGAAAGGTGACAGGAGGATGAGTGGAAGTGGTGAGGGAGAGAAGGATGGACAGAGTGCTGGGACCATATCCACCAGGTCTGCAAAGGAATTGTGATCAATGGAGGAACTGGTTTTTTCTTTCCTCTATGCAGGGCATAAGAAAATTCCTGGTTTCCTTGGGAAGAGGGTATTAAGAATATGTGCTAAGCAAAGAGGAAGAGGAGGAAAACAGGAACCAGAGGAGAGTGGGGAGGGTAGGGAGAAGAGGGGGTGGGAGAAGAGGAAGAGGAAAAGAAGGAGGACAGAAAGGGAGGAGGAGGGGAAGAGGAGAGGAAAAGAGACAGGTCTTATGACAAAGGACTTTTTTATAACATAGCCTAGAGCCAGCAGGACCCTTTGGCCATATCTGAGAGCCTTTGTTTTGGGGACCTTTTCTCTTCTGTTTATGCCCTATAGTTATTCATTCATTGATTTCATTGATAGGCACTTACTGTTTGCACTCTACTTCCTTAGGTTTCCTTTGCATGGTTTCTAATTTTTAACAAATAGATTTTGGGACACAGCCTAACAAATATAAGTAAACTTATGGGTCAATGGACTAGAATATTTTAACTCTGATGTCCAGCCAATCCCTGCCACATACTCCCTCATCTCCCTCCCACCCTCAACCCATCCATTCTTGATGAGAGCTTGATCTGTAGCAAGAACAGGACATGCCAGTTTGTGCTCTCAGTATTTATTAGGATTAGGCTAAGCCAAGAGTAACTGAAAAATTCCAAATGAGAGTGTTGTGTCCACAATAGAATTCGATTTGTCTCTCATGTTTAGGAAGTCCAGATTTAGGCAGTTCTGGGCAGATCTGGCATTGCACAGGGTCAGACACCTGGGGTTCTTGACCTTGTTGTTATGCCAAGTATGGCTTCTATGGTGGTTTAGAACCATGTCCAAATATTCTTCAACAGTCCTTCCAACCAGGTGGCTTCTAAGTCCCCTTTCTTGAATATAGTCCTGACTCTTTCTTCCAATGAATTGAATGAGGCAGAGGTGATACTGAGTGACTTCTGAGGATAGGTCGCAAAAGGGGATATGGCTTCTAAATGGTTCTTTCTCTTGCCTCCCCTCCCCGCCACCCCAAGGTCTTTGGAACCTTCAGCTGCCATGTAAGAAGTTTGGTTGTCCCAAAGCCAGTCACCATGTTGGAGATGCTCGAGGTGTCTGGGTATTCTGGGCCTTTCACTCCCAGATGTTGGAGCCCAGGTACCAGACATGCAATAGTAAGAAAGCCTTTAGGTGATTCCAGCCCCAGCCACCATCTAACCATAAACATGAAAGATCAAGAATTGTCGAGCTGAACCCAGGCAACTCCCAGGACAATGAACAACAACAAAAAAAGAAAACCCCACAAACATTCAAATGATGTTGTTTTAAGCCATTAAGTTTTGGAATTATGTGTTATGCAGCGCTAAATAACTGATTCAGTTCTTGTTCCCAAAGTCACTTCATGGCCCAAGATGGCTTCCAGAGCTTGAAGTTCATTGACTGAAATGCTGACTGGCCTGGAAAACCCCAGGCATCTGATTGCTATGCAGATGGCCAGACCCACTTGTCTAGACAAATGTCTGACTGTTCTGATCGAGGGACCACATATTTCTGTTCCTACTGGAGCCTGCTGAGCCCACTGTTCCACTTGGGGCAGCGTTCCTGAGGGCAGAGGTCTCTTTCGAGCATGTGATGGGGCTCTCCGAGGTTTTGGGGACACTGACGTGCCTGCTGCCTGCCTTGACAGCGTCTTCCCATCCCTTCACTAACTTCTTGCTTACAGCCCCTAGGTGATTTGGTACAAGTGGTTGACACGGAGTCTCTCAATTTCCTGCCTCCCCTCTCCTCTGGCCTCCTGACTTGCAACCAAGTCTTCCTGTTTGGGGGGCTGAGGGCACTGCGGCTTCGCACTGGCTTTCTCTGGCCCCTCCTTCTCCCCCAGGGACAACGTTTGGGGAGCAGGGTGGGTGGAACAGTGACCTTCATCCCTTATGGTGCAATGAGAATGGCACTAGACTGAAGACCTGGCTGTCATTCAAGCTCCGCTACTAATTGGCCACAAGATTTGGCCTATTCCTTTATGCCTGGTCCCAGTTTCCTCATATACAAAGCCTTCACAGGTTCTGACTTTGTGATTCTGTAATATTTGAGTGTCCTTGTTATTGTAGGGTAGGCTATTTGGAGGATCCAAAAGAAATTGTATCCGTTAGTGATCTTTCCATTGTAACCCTAACTCAAACC
The DNA here is from genome assembly GCF_022682495.2 of Desmodus rotundus. NCBI lineage: Eukaryota > Metazoa > Chordata > Mammalia > Chiroptera > Phyllostomidae > Desmodus > Desmodus rotundus. The sequence goes on from NC_071400.1 coordinate 74,187,696, forward strand.
AATGTTAGAAAAGGGAAAATTTATTGGTTTATGTTACTGAATGGTCCACGGGTAGCCTGCTTCAGGTATGCCTTGATTTAGGACCTAAGTATCACACCACCATCCATTGTTTGCTCTGTTTCCTCTGGATGGGCTTTAGTAGCTGCACACACAGGTTGTTCCCTGCACCACCCCCATCCAAATCTGTGGAACTTCTAGTACCTGCTACTGCCTGTTCCCACTGCCTCACCTTGGTTGTAGCCATTGTACCCTAAGCCTTGCATTCTCCCACAACAAAACCCAGCCCAGAAAAGAAACCATGTCCCAGCATTCCCAGCAAATGTCCTGATACTCACTCTGATGGGAACAATTCAGTCATGTGTGCACTCTGATTAAGCCAATCAGGCTGATCCCTGGCATTGGGGGTGCAGCCAACCCCAACTCCCCAAACTGCCTGACTGGGAAAGGGAGGAAATGAATACTGGTAGAGTGTGGGGGGAGGGTGGGGGAGTACCTATTCTCAAATATCTTACTCAGAAAGCAGGTTTATACTGAGGACACAAAGAGCCAGGCTCTAAGTGTCCTTCCTATAGTGCACTGGAGTTCATCATAGGGGAAACTCCATCTGAACTCAGCAGCTGGGGGGTGGGGGGAGGGGTGCTTCTTGGAAGAGGCGGGACTAGTATGCTAAGGAGAATTTGCATGGGCAGGAGCCTTGCAGGGGAGGCCAGACAAGAACCTTCTGATTTATGGTTCACAGTCCTGCATCTTTTCTCAGCCCAGAATCTATGTTGACTGTAGTTTTAACAGGTTGTAATTACAGAAGCAAAAGAGAAACCTTGTTCTGGTGTCATGGGTGAATTGTGCTCCCTGAAAAGTCCTATGTTAAAACCCTAATCCCCAGTACTTTAAACTGTGCCTGTATTTGAGGCTAGGGTCTTTAAAATGGGGTCACATGGATAAGCCCAAATCCAATTGGACTGGTTCTTTATAAGAAGAGAAGATTAGGACACAGACATATGCACAGGGAAGACATGTGAGGACACAGGGAGTAGATGGCCATCTACAAATCAAGGAGAGAGGTCTCAGAAGAAGTCAACCATGCGGACACCTTGAGCCTGGACTTCCAGTCTCCAGAACTGTGCGATAATAAAACTCTGTTGTTTACACCACCCAGTCTGTGGCTCTGTGCTATGGCAGTCTGAGCAGACTAATGCAACTGGTTTCAAAAATTACCAGGAACCCCAACTTCCCGGGGAGCTGGCTTCCCTACCTGGAGCCTGCTGTGCTCTCAGCATGATGCCATCCCAAGGCCTCTCTTACACCTTACTTCACACCAAAGTTGATACCCTAACAGCAGGAGCCTCACTCACAAAGCCTTCCTAGATGCTGCCAAGTTATCTTAATCCTGAACTGCCTTTTGGTCACCTGCTCTAAACTGTCTTTAAGAGTTAAATCCTCGCCCTCTCCCTGGAGTGCATGCTTTTGCAGAAGATGAAGCCAGATTCAGCTGTTTTTGAAATAGCAGATGGAATTTTCCCCAATGTAAAAATAATGGTGCCCAATTCTTGTGGGAGGTGGACGCGGTGGCGCTGGCAACGCCAGCCTTTTTTCCCTCAGAAATAGCCCCACAATGGCCTCATTTTCCAAAACTTGCAACTCAGCGAGTACTTAGCCTTTAACAAGAAGAATCCACTTTGCAAAAGTTGAAAAGGGAGCCCTAGCTAGGTGGTTCAGTTAGTTGGAGCATTGCCCTGCACACCAAAAGTTGCATGTGCAATTCCTGGTCAGGCACATACCCAGGCTGTGGGTTCGATCCCCAATCTGATAGATGTTTCTCTCTCTCCATTCCTCTCCCTCTAAATTCAATAAAAACATGTCCTCAGGTGAGGATTTTAAAAGTGCTTTAAAAAAGTTAAAAAGGGAGAGAGATCCATTTGTCAGTTTAGGCAAAGTTTCCTGCTACTCAAGTAGTAGGAATTGAGGAGTTTCCCCATTGCTTGTCCACCAGCCTTGAGATTAAAACATTCAGCCTCTAACAGAGTCATGGTCAAAGACAGAATGTACATGAAGGCTTGGGTTCCCCTATACCTGATGAGCACATCTTAGAACAAAGTGGAGTATGGGCTGGGGAGGATGGATGGACTCAGCAAATAGTGGTCTTGGGGCCTGGACCCTTGTGGGAGGGGCAGGGGAGAAGTCCTTGGAAGCAAGCGACAGCCAGAGGAGACTGGGGACATGCAGGGAAGTGTATGATGGGAAGGGAAACATTTTTCTCATTGGCCATAGACAAAGGTGTCCGAAGACACTGGTGAGAGGAGGTGTTAATAGACTTGGCCATTACATACAAGCCCTTTCCCCAAGATCTCACATTAAAAACCAACAGAGGAGGCCTGGACACCCTTTGGTCCTCATCCTGGAGGAAGTTGGAAGGATCCCTGAGCACTCATTTTTTAATAGAGTGATAAAAGCTATACATGTTAGTCTGTTTGGGGTGGGCTGGGCTGAGCTGGGAGTGGAGGGAAAGGAAAAGGGCAGTGATGGTTTATGGGAGGGGTGATAGTTGCTTTTTGTGCAATGGGAACAGGAAAGATAATTTTTCTGGAGCATTTAGGGCTCCAATTAGATTCTTTCTTCTCTGACAAGGGCTTTCCTTCCATTGTTGTGTGGTCTTGCCCTTCTGCCCCCAACCTCAGCTCCTGGGAGGGAGTCAGTATTGGTGGGGGATATGTGCCAAGGGTTCAAGAGTCTGAGGGACTGCCGTGGGGGTGGTTCCCTGGGCTTGACAGCAGGGCCTCTGAGAGGCATCCTTGAGATTTTGGGTCTCCTATCCTTCCTAGTGGGGTGCAGAGCCCATGAACCAGAAAAGTCCTTGCCCACTCCCATTCCCCAGGGTGACTGTACTCCCTGGTCCTCCCCACCCCCTCTACTCCCCCCCCACCACACACACAGACACACACAGCTGGCTAGCAGTCCTGCTACTCCCTGGTCCTGGTTTACTCAGCAGTCTGACAGCAGTCTGATGAGGGGAGAGCCGCTGCCTGCCACAGAAGTAAGTCTCCTGGCAAATTAGCTGCAGGATTTGAAATCCATTTTTATTCTGCCCATTATTAATTATTGTTTCTGCTGTTCATTACCAGCTGGTTTCCTTGATCAACTCTCAGAACAAAGGCTCTTCAAAGCATTTCTCTCCCCATGGAGGAGACTGAAGGACCACTACCACCGGGCCCCAGCCCTAAAGTACCCCAACTCTGGAAGAGGAAGATCTTTTTCCTCCTGGCTTCAGAGATGGAGAAGGCCATGGGCAGGTGCTCCCACCTACCCCTCCTCAGGCTCCCTCCTCTGGCTGCCACCCTGTCCAGAACAGTCAAACTAGCAAACCTATTCTTATTTCTAATTTTGTACTATAAAAACAATTAAGATTTAACATACATACAGTGAAGTCCACAAACCTTCTGTGTACAGGTTTTTTACACATGTATACATACATGATCACCCAGAGCAAGATAAGGACATTGCAAGCACCCATTCCTGAAGCTCCTTCTTCCCCCACCCAGTTGATAGTCCCCCAAAGATAACCATCATTCTGGCTTCCAACAATATAGACTTGTTTTTTATCTATTTTTGCACCTCCAATAAATAGAATAATAAAATATGTATTCTTGTGTGTCTGACTCCTTTCACTCAGCATTACTCAGGACATCCATCTATGTTGTTGCATGACGCCATCATTTGTTCTTTTCTCCAATGCTGTGTATTGCCCATTTGTATGACTATATCATGGTCAGTTTATCTGTTGTCCTAATGGGCATTTGTGTTGCTTCCAGTTTTGGGCTGTTATGAATAAAACTGCTATGTGTATTTGTGTGCATGGCTGTTAGTGAACATAAACACTCATTTCTCTTGGTTATATACCTTGAAATGAAATTCCTGGGTCATAGGATATGGGATAAAGCCATGCCTTATTTTTAAAAGAGCAAGCTGAAAGGGCAATGCTTAGGCCAAAGGTCTACAATGTAAATGATGGCATTTCAGACATCATATGGGTAGGCAGGGTTTTGCTCATGTGTATGCTGGATTGTTACAAATATGGCCTCCAACAAGTCATACCTCACAGTATCCATATCCATAGGTAGTCCTCTGTCGCACTGACATTGGGTTTAGCCACATGACTTGCTTTGGCCAATAGAAGATCTGCAAGCATGATGTGGTAAGTGCTTGGGCATGGAGGCCCACCTACTTCACCTGTTGTTCTCACCGGGCAAAGAAGCCTAGTCTAGCCTCCTTGAGATGAAAAGACCACATGGAAATAATGATCCAGATTTGGGGGATCAGGGAGTGAGATTTTGGGGATTGCTTGTTACCTCAGGAGAACCTAGCCTATATAAAAATTGGTATCAGAAGTGGGGTTCAGCCATAATAAAACCTAAACTATGTAGTCCTAGCTTAGGGTTGAGTGGTAGATGGCAAGTTGGATGGAAAGATAGTAATCAGTGGTTAAATATTTGATAAAACTCGGACTGAGACTTAGTGGTGTCGGTGCTGGCCTGGGAGGCACACAGCACTGCCACCTGACCCTTCCCATCCACTTATCTTCTCCCTGACCCCAGCCCACTCTCTTCTACTCACAGATTCCACCACTTTCTTAACAACATCAGCATGAGTCTTCTTTTTTATACAGTTTTTATTTGTGTCTTCCTTTTTCTTTCTTTCTTTTTTGTGGCCATTCTAACTGCAACCCTTTCTAACTCTAGTTTGAAAGAGGGCAGAGAAGGGGAAAGATCTGGAGGTAGGGGAACAACTTTAAATCTCAGAAAAGAATCTTGAGAGCTGTTCCCTTTCATTACCCAACTGGGCTGCTAAGCTTTGGGGTGGAATGTTAGGAGTCTGGATTACAAAATCAGATTGTGTTTTTCACACTCGGTGTTAGTCAATTATACCATGATAGTGTAATTCCCCCCCCCCCAATTCCTATGAATGTTGGACCTGAGGGTCAGATGACCTCCGGGTTCTCCTTTTAGCCTTAGTGCTAGCAACCAACATGTTCTTTCAGGCATCACTTCAGCTCCTTGAGCCCTCCTTTTTTGTTGCAACCCCCAAATGGGGGCAATAATACAGGTCCTGCATCCCCCTTTTTAAGAAAATTATATTTTACTGATTATGCTATTACGGTTGTCTCAATTTTTCCCCTTTTGCCCTCCTCCACCCAACAACCCCCACTCCCTCAGGCAATCCCCCCACCATTGTTCATGTCCATGGGTCATGCATACAAGTTCTTTGGTACTCCATTTTCTATACTGTACTTTACATCCCCATGGCTATTCTGTAACTACCAATTTGTACTTCTTAATCCCCTCACCTCTTCACCCCCCCCAATCTGGCAACCATCAAAATGCTCTCAGTATCCATGATTCTGTCTCTGTTGTTCTTGTTTGCTTAGTTTGTTCTTTAGATTCAATTGTTGAAAGATATGTATTTTTTGCCATTTTATAGTTCATAGTTTTGATATAGTTCTACTTTTTCTTAATTAAGTCCCTTTGACATTTTATACAACAATGGTTTGGTGATGATGAACTCCTTTAGTTTTTTCTTGTCTGGGAAGCTCTTTGTCTGCCCTTCCATTCTAAATGACAGCTTTGCTGAGTAGAGCAATCTTGGCTATAGGTCCTTGCTTTTCATGACTTTGAATATTTCTTGCCAATCCCTCCTAGCCTATAAACATTTTTTTGAGAAATCAGCTGACAGTCTTATGGGAACTCCCCTGCAGGTAATTAATTCCTTTTCTCTTGCTGCTTTTAACATTCTCTCTTTATCTTTAACCTTTGGCATTTTAATTGTGAGGTATCTTATAGTGGGCCTCTTTGCATCCATCCTGTCTGGGTCTCTCTGTGCTTCCTGGACTTGCATGTCTATTTCCTTCAACAAATTAGGGAAGTTTTCTTTCATTACTTTTTCACATAGACTTCCAATTTCTTGCTCTTTCTCTTCTCCTTCTGGCACCCCTGTGATGCGAATGTTGGAATTCTTGGGAGTTGTCCCAGAGGCTGCTTATACTATCCTCATTTTTTCTGGATTCTTTTTTCTTCTTGTTTCTCTGATTGTTTTTTTTTTTCATTCTTATGTTCCAAATCATTGATTTGGTTCTCGGCTCCATCCACTCTACTGTTGTTTCTTTGCAAATTGTTCTTTATTTCAATTAGTGTATCCTTCTCTGACTGGATCTTTTTTATGCTGTTGAGTTCCTCATTAAGTTCCTTGAGCATCTTTATAACAAGTGTTTTGAACTCTGTATCTGATAGATTGCATATCTCCATTTCCTTTAGCTCTTTTTCTGGAGTTTGGATCTTTCATTTGGGCCATGTTTCTTTGTTTCCTCATTTTGGCAGCCTCCCTGTGTTTGTTTCTATGTACTAGGTAGAGCTGCTTTGACTCTGTGTCTTGGTAGTGTGGCCTAATGTAGTAGGTGTCCTGTAGGGTCCAGTGGCATAGCCTCCCCTGTCACCCAATCTGGATACTTGAAGTGCGCCCGTTGTGTGGGCTGAGTACACCCTCCTCTTGTAGTTGAAACTTAATTGCTGGTGGCAGGTCAACGGGAGGGATTTACCCAGGCTAGGCAGCTGCAAGGATTGGCTGTGACCACTTACTACCAACTTCTGCCCTCTGTGGAGGATCAGCTGTGTGGGGGCAGGGTGGTGGTGCTCCAATGTGGTCTATAGCTGTCCAGTGGGTGCACAGGCCCTGAGGTTTCCCGGATAGTGCAGGCCAAGGTCAGCCCCCACCTGTGTTTTGCCCGGGGCCACCCTGCCTGAGCTATAAAGCGATCTGAGATGGCTGCTACTTGTGCTGGACTTGGAGATTCCCAGGCAAAGCCAAGCCGTGAATCTAGGCTAGCTGCTGCTGCTAGAGCCGGGCCTTGGGCTCACTGAGGCCAGCTGTTGCTTGTTTGAGAGGATTTAGGCCCAGTCTTCTCATGGAGCAGTTGCAAGACTGATGGAGTAATGCCTGTGAAAGCCATGTGAGCTGTGCAGAACATTGTACAAGTGTAAGGCAATGCAGTGTTATTAGCTACAGGAACTGCCATCAGCACAAATTGTTTCACTTTTTGGGCAATGGGTTTTGAGTTTGCCAAGGTCATTTTGTTTTATGGCCCTTCTCCTTAGCAGTCCACATAAATTTGGTGTGTTCAGGAGCAACAATGTGCTCTGGAAGCTTTCTCTTATTATCTCTGGCTGTATTTGCAAAGCATTGGAGCTACCTACAGTGGCCATTGCCTTCACAAGGTTCTTGCTAAAGAACTGCCGGAGAGTCAATGGTCTCCATACCCGCTAGAACTGAAACATGTCTGTTTGTGTTACCAGAGCTGCTTTTACATCAGATTCCGTCTTGGGATAAACTCAAGCTGGGTTCTCAATCCACGGCCTGTGGACAGGCTTCAAGATGCTTCATGGCTGTGTGTGAAATTTTTTGTGAGTGGGTGCAGGCGTGTAGGTACACACCACCTACATGCACATGTCTTATTCTGAGAAAAGAGGACATAGGTTCATCAGCTCTGCCAAAGTGGACCCCCAAATACTAAAGCCCCCTGAACTTTCAGGCCTAGACCATCATTACGAGATTGGGATTCTAAGACATCAGTAAGAAGCTCCCAGTGTTAAGAACTGTTGTTCCAAGAGGGAAAACTGCCCAAGGTATCCACAGACATGTGGCACTGTCAGCAGGTGTGTCAAAGCTGTGTCCCTATTGGGACAGGTGTTTCTTCTCCTGGTAGATCCAGATGTGGCCACTTCATGCCAGGCTAGCAATGGGTTTTGGTAAAAAGGTAGCTTGAGTGCCAGGTGGAAGGTACTACCACTCCCATGTTATACTGAAAACAGGGTGCATCCAGTAGGTACTGTAGAGGGAGGATGACTTATTCCTGTTTCTCTTTCTTTAGAAGATGCTA